>NC_064821.1:102042044-102345075 GCF_024166365.1 Elephas maximus indicus
GGTTAGCAGAACTCCCAGGCCAGCTGCAGACCCAGCGTCAAGATCTCCGACCTCTCCTCTCCTGGTTTATCACCACTCGTCACCCATCTGGCATATGATGTGATCATCTCCTTAACTCTTACCCCAGCTGCACTAAAACCAGAGCATGGCTGCTAGTAAGCCATTGAAATTTCATACTTAAGACATCAAAGCTGGCAGGCTTGCTTTCAATTTCCCCCCAGCTCATCTTCTTAGGAGAAAAAATTCTTGAAAGCACTTGATCCCTTGAAGTTATTGGGCACCACATTTAGGCAAAGCTCTGCTCAGGAGAGAGACACAAAGTGGGAGAGAGCCCACGCACAGTATCTTAAGGGCTTGGGCATGTGTGTGACGTGGCAGGAAAAAAGAAACTGAGAAGCCAATGAGTTCAAAGCCCTGTGAGTACAATTCTCGACAGTCTGTACAATTATTGTCATGCTGGAAAGAGGGAAGATGGCAAGTATGGCAGCAGTTAATCTTGAGAGGGCATCTCCTGGCAGCCGAGCCTGGAGCCTAGCATTACCCAGAAACAGCACAATGGCTTGCTGTTAGGCTGTCTCCGAGGAAAATTCTAGGTGAGCCCTTTGACACCCTTAAAATAGAGCCCAGCTTGTTGGAGACGAAGCTTCCACCCTGCTGCCAATTCTAGAGTTGGCAACTCTGCAAGACCCCAGGCCTTCTTCTTCAGTGTTCCATAAAGACAGTTGCTTTCCCAGGCAGGTGAAAGAAAATGATCCCCACTTCCTATAAAGTAAAAGGCAGAAGTACTCCCTGACAGCAAAGTCTTGGCTGTAACAGCCCAACCACCACCTCAGAGCAGGCACTTTGACAGGCACTGACAAAGCAGGAGTGCAGTCAGCAGTGGCCCAGCCCTTCTTTCACCCAGACAATGAAATTATCATAAAGAACTTGGCAGCAGCCCCTTCACTGGTCTCTTGACCCCAGTTTCCCTGCAACTTTAATCCTTTCTAACAAAAGTAAACCTTCCCAAAGCCTGATTTCATCAGCTTCAAATACCAAATGCTACAGAATCAGGGGAGGGTTTTACAGGTTGGCATTCAAATCTCTTAACATTCTAGCTCCTACTAATATTTGTAAATGTATAATAACAGTAGCTAACTTGTATTAAGTATTTACTTTGTATTAAGCCATATTTTAAGTGTTTTTTAAGGATTAGTTCATTTAGTTCTCAAAACTACCTTACGAGAAAACAATAAGGAGTCCCATTTTACAGATGAGAAAACTGTGGCACAGACAGGTTACTTAAACTTAACTTGCCTAAGGTTATAGAGCTAGTAAACGGGAGAAGAGAATGTAAAGCCAGGCAGTGTGACTCCATAGCCCACACATAAACATGTGTAACCACTGTACTGTACCGCTACCCAGTTGTCTCTGGAAGGAATGGTCCCTGGTAGCCCCATCAATCTAAACACTTACCTCTAAGTGTGTCTACGCTACTCTCCCTTTTCTCCCCCATGTCCTTCTCTGCCCCATAGAGTAAGCATGTATCAGTCCCTGGATCCACTGCCCAATTTGAGGTCCCAGGGCATTTGCCAGGGTCCCTGTCCCTTCTCTGCAGTATAGGGCAGTCTTGGGTAGACATGTTACTCATCAGGGTCCAGAGAGCCTCAGTGTTCAGCTGACTGTACTTTAGGGATGTGGGCTAGGGCTCTACCGAATTTTAACAGAGAGGAGTTCACTCCAGTGCCTCAACTGTAAAAAGGGGAGAACAGTCCTGTCCCACAAAATTGTAATGAGGGTTGGTTAAATGACAGAAAGGTCACACAGGAAGGGGTGTGGCATATTTGCATGAGCTCAGGCTTTTGAGTAAGACAGATCTCAGTTTGAATCCTGGGTCCTGCCATTTATTCTGTGACCCTGGACTTGTTACTGTGCCCCCTTGATTTTCAATTTTCTCCATTGAGAAATAGTGATAGACCACCTTCTGTTGGAGGGAGGATTAAAAGAGGAGACATTCATACCATACCCCAGTGCCCTCGAGACCATGACTGACACAAATAAGCACTCAAAAACTGGCAGTTCCTTTTTGACTCCAGCACTGTGGCTTAAAAAACCAAACCAAACCTGTTGCCGTCGAGTTGACTCCAACTCAAGGTGACTTCACGTGTTATGGAATAGAACTGTTCCATAGGAGTTTCTTGGCTGTAATCTTTACAGAAGCAGATCACCAGGCCTTGCTTCCATAGTGCTGCTGGGTGAGTTCAAACTGCCAAACTTTAGGTTAGCAGCAGATCACAAACCATCTGCACCCCTCAGGTACCTGCACTGTGGTGTATGTAGGCCCTGTATTATGTGCTGGGGATGTAGAAATGAAGAGGACACTCTCCTTGCTCTCAAGGAGCTCCACAGATTACTGTAGTTTACAGAAATGTAAACAGGTGAATACAGCATCATGGGACAGGTAAACACAGGTTCCGGTGAAACATAAGAAAAGAGCCGCCAAATATTGCATAGGGGTAGGAGGCAGTCAGAGGTGCCAGACTCCAAAGGGAGGAAAGCTTGACCTAAGCTTTGAAAAATGTAGAGATGGACACTACAACCTGAGCTCCGATCCCAGCTCTGCCCCCTTGCAAGGTGATCATGACAGAGAAACTTTACCTCTCAGAGCTTTGGCCCACATCAGAAAAAAGAGGTAAAAATGGTGTTTAACTGGCAGAATTGTTGTGAAGTTTATAGAAAAGAGTGAACAAAAGTGTTGGGATAGCTAAACTTAGGTAAGTTTAGGGACTATGCTAGATATCAGATTAGAGGAAGCCTTAATGATAACTTAAAAAAAAAAAATCGATGAATCTCTACATGGAGCATTAGTGAGTTAGAAGAAGTCACTGAATGTATGTACATGCACATGTGTGTGCTTGGATTTGTACTTGAATTCATTTAAGGAACCCATTCTTAATAAAGGCCTAGGGAGAGGCCAGATGAACTGACACTTCTACATCATGGTAGCCATCCTCCACCCCAGCCTAACTCAAATTTATAGAGTTCATTTTTCCTAAGTTGCTCTAAGTGCTTCAGGTATACCATCTGATCTACCTTTATGACATTTCAACGTAGTAAGAGGCAGCCAGCATTACTTTCATTTATCACTGCGGTTATTAAGGCAGACAGCTAAGTTAGCTTAAGTACATGGAATCGTAGGACAGAAAGAAACCTTGAAGGTCATTTAGTTTGATCCCTACTCTAGGGCTATGGAGCCCTGGTGGTGCAGTGGTTAAGAGCTCAGCTGCTAACAAAAAGGTCGACAGTTCAAATCCACCAGCCACTCCTTAGAAACCCTATGGGGCAGTTCTAATCTGTCCTACAGGGTCACTATAAGTTAGAGTCAATTTGATGGCAACGGGTTTGGGTTTGGTTTGGTCCTAGAGCTATAACGCCCTCAACAGTACTCCAGTCAACGGCTTTTTCAGCTAACATCTGAATATCTCCAAGGATAGGGAGCTTACTCTGTAAGGAGTGAAATCTAAGTTTGGGCTTGGAAAAGCCTTTTTCTTACAAGGCTAAATAGAAGCTAGTCTGGGCTTTGGAGTCTAAAAGATTTGGGTTCAAATTTCAGACTCACCTTTTACTAGCTGAACAAATTATTCTCTACAAATCTCTATACCCTCATGTATAAGATTAGAATACAAAATATTTACTTCCTAGAGTTGCTCTGGTGATTAGATACAGTAAGAGATATCAAGGCGTTTTGACAAATATAAAGCACTATGCATGTATAAACTATTGTTAGTATCATTATCAACATAAAGGCATTCCCTTTGATGGGTACTATCATTCATGATTTGTTGCTGGGACTATAAATTGGCATAATCCTTTTGATGGACACAGTGGACCTACCTATCAACATTTAAACATACACAGTCCTTTGGTGCTAGGAATTTATTTGACAGATTTACTAATATGTGTGTATAAGGCATGTGTTCAAAGATATTATTCATCACTACATCATCAGTAACTTAAAAACACTGGGAACAACCTTAATGTCCTTCACTAGGGAATTAATTATATAAATTTTAATATGGAAATACAATGGAATGCAGTCGTATTGTTAGGAAAATGAAGTATTTCTATATGTACTGGTAGAGACTAATCTCTAGGATTATTCAGTGGAATAAGTAAACTGTAGCACAGTTTATATAGTCTGGACCACTGTATTAAAAAAGAAAGGTGAATATGATACATGCGCCCATATACACATGAGTGTTCTCTGTCTGGAAAAATAAAGAAGAAATTGGTAACAGTAGTTGCGTTGTGGAAAGTAAATCAGGGGACTGATTTTTACTGTATCTATTTTTCTACTGTTTTAATTGTTTTTACCATGAAATATGCACTCCTTTTATAACAACCCAAATAAAAGTACCATAAACATGCTGACTCCCTATCTATACTTAAAGTTCCAAGAGGGAAGAATCATACCATTCTCCTCATCTTAATAAACAATTACCACATTCCACAGGCCAATCCTCAGAATCAAGATCATCTACTCTTTCTCTCATGTCCAATTTTTAATAAATTTGGTCTACTGTACTTTTGGTGAATAGGTTTCAGCAGAGCTTCCAGGCCAAGACAGACTAGGAAGAACAACCTGGCAATCTACTTTAAAAAACTGGCCAGTTGTCATGGATTGAACTGTGTCCCCCCAAAATATCTGTTGACTTGGCTAGATCACGATTCCCAGTGTCATATGGTGTCTACCATTTTGTCATCTGATGTGATTTCCCTGTGTGTTGTAAATCTTATCGCTATGATGTAATAAGATGGATGAGTGCCAGTTATATTGATAAGATCTCAAGATTAGACAGTGTATTAAGCCAATCTGTTTTGATATATAAAAGAGAGAAGCAAGCAGAGAAACATAGGGACCTCATACTACCAAGAAAGAAGCACCAGGAACAGAGCATGTCCTTTGAACCCAGGGTTCCTGCGCAAAGAAAGCTCCTACTCCAGGGGAAGATTGGTAAGAAGGACCTTCCTCCAGAATCCACAGAGAAAGTCTTCCCCTGGAGCTGATGCCCTGAACTTGGACTTCTAGCCTACTAGGCTGTAACAAAATACACTTCTCTTTGTTAAAGCCATCCACTTGTGGTTTAGCTATTACAGCAGCACTAGATAACTAAGACACCAGTAAAAACCTCATGAATAGCAGTGGATCACTGTCTGATATAGTGGGAGAAGATAAGCCCCTCAGGTTGGAAGGCACTCAAAATACTACTGGGGAAGAGCTGCCTCCTCAAAGTCGAGTCAACCTTAACAATGTGGATAGAGTAAAGCTCTCAGGAACTTCATTTACTGATGTGGCATGAATCAAACGAGAAGAAACAGCTGCAAACATCCTTGAATGATCAGAACATGTAATGCACAAAGTATGAAGCTAGAAAAATTGGAAGTTGACAAAAATCAAATGTGACTCATAAAGATTCATATCCCAGGCATTAGGGAGCTAAAATGGACTGGTGTTAGCCATTTTGAATCAGACAATCATACAGTCTACTATGCTGGGAATGAGAAATTGAAAAGGAATGGCACTGCACTCATTTTCTTTAAGAACATTTCAAGATGTATCCTGAAGTACAATGCTGTCAGTGATTGGATAATATCCATAAGCCTACAAGGAAGACCAGTTAATACGACTATTATTCAAATTTACACACTGAACATTGAAGATTTTTACCAACTTCTGAAGTCTGAAATTGATCAAACATGCAATCAAGATGCATTGATAATTGCTGGTGATTGGCTTGTGAAAGTTGGAAACAAGAAGAAAGAAAACAAAGTTGAAAATACAGCTTTGGTGACAGAAACCATGCTGGAGATCACATGATAGAGTATTGCAAGACCAACAAATTATTCATTATAAATTCCTTCTTCCAACAACATAAATGGTGATAATACACATGGACTTCACTAGATAGAATAGACAGGAATCAAGTTGATGACATCTGTGAAAAGGCACGATGGAAAAGCTCAATATCATCAGTCAGAAGAAGACCAGGGGCCAACTGCAGAACAGACCAGTGATTGCTCATATTCAAGTTCAAGTTGAACTGAAGAAAATTGTCCATGAGACCAAAGTACAATCCTGAGTATATCCCACATGAATTTAGAGACCATCTCAAGGATAGATTTGATGCGTTGAGCACTAATAAGTGACGACCAGACGAGTTGTGGAACGACATCGAGGACATCATACACGAAGAAAGGAAAAGGTAATTAAAAAGACAAGAAAGAAAGAAAAGACCAAAATGTACATCAGAAGTGACTCTGAAACTTGCTTTTGAATACAGAGTAGCTAAAGCGGATGGAGGAAATGATGAAGTAAAAGAATTGAAGATTTCAAAGGGTGGCTCAAGAAGACAAAGTAAAGAACTACAATGTGCAAAGACCTGGAGTTAGAAAAACAAAAGGGAAGAACAGGCATTTCTCCAGCTGAAAGAACTGAAGAAAAAAATTCAAGCCTCAAGCTACAATACTGAAGGATTCTATGGACAACATATTGAACAATGCAGGAAGCATCAAAAAAAATGAGAGAAGGAATACACAAAGTTACTGTACCAAAATGAATTGGTTGACGTTCAACCACTTCAGGAGGTAGCATATAATCAAGAACAGATAGTATTGAAGGAAGAATTCCAAGGTGTCAAGGAATTTGGAAGACATATACCTGGCCAACTAACTGAAAGAGATCTATATTTGTGCCCATCCCAAGGAAAGATAATCTAACAGAATGTAGAAATTATTGAACAACATCACTAATATCACACCCAAATACTATTTTGCTGACGATAATTCAAAAACTGCTGCAGAAGTACATTGATAGGAAACTTGCCAGAAATTCAGTTTGGATTCAGAAGAGGACATAAAACAAGAACTATCATGGCTGATGTCGGATAGATTTTGGCTGAAAGCAGAGAATACCAGAAAGATGTTTAACTGTGTTTTATTGACTATGCAAAAGCATTCAACTGTGTGGATCATGAGGAATCACGGATAACATTGAGAAGAATGCAAATTCCAGAACACTTTATTGTGCTCAGGTGGAACTTGTACATCGACCAGGAAGTAGATGTTCAAACAGAACAAGGGAATACTGAGTGGTTTAAAGTCAGGAAAAGTGTGCATCAGGTTTGTATCCTTTTGCCAAACTTATTCAATCTGTATGTTCAGCAAATAATCTTAGAACCTGGACTAAATGAAGAAGAACGAGGTGTCAGAATTGGAGGAAGACTCATTAACAACTTGGGATTTGCAGAGGACACAACCTTGCTTGCAGAAAAAGAGGACTTGAAGCACTTAATGATAAAGGTCAAAGACTACAGCCTTCGGTATGCATTACACCTCAACATCAAGGAAAAAAAAAAAAAGTACTCACAACTAGACCAGTAAGCCACATGGTGATAAATGAAGAAAATTTTGAAGTTGTCAAGGATTTCATCTTACTTGGACCCACAATCAACACCCATGGAAGTAGTAGTCAAGAAATCAAATGCTGTATTGCAATGGGCCAATCTTCTGCAAAAGACCTCTTTAAAGTATTAATAAAGCAAAAATGCCACTTTGAGGACTAAGGTGAGCCTGACCCAGTCCATGGTATTTTCAATTCCCTCACATGTTTTTTCACATGTAAGCAAAAGCTGGACAATGAATAAGGAAGACTAAAGAAGAATTGATGCCTTTGAATTATGGTATTGGTGAAGAATATTGAATATACCATGGACAGCAAGAAGAACAAACAAATCTGTCCCAGAAGAAGTACAAGCAGAATGCTCCTCAGAAGGGAGGATGGCATGACTTTGCCTCTGGTACTTTGGACATGTTATCAGAAGGGACTAGTTCCTGCAGAAGGACATCATGCTTGGTAAAGCAGAGGGTCTGAGAAAAATAGGAAGACCCTCAATGAGACAGACTGACACAGTGGTTGCCAACAATGGGCTCAAACGCAGCAATGATTGTGAGGATGGCGCAGAACCAGGCAATGTTTTGTTGTGTTGTGCACAGGGTTGCTGTGAGTTGGAACCAAGTCAACAGCACCTAACAACAACAACTGTGCTTTGGGGATAGATCCAGAATCATTCACTTCTTGTCACCTCTGCTGCCACTGCCTTGGGCTGGTCCACCCTTATCTCTCCCTTATAATGCTGGTTTCTCTGCTTCCCCCTGCCTCCTTTGGTCTCTTCCCCATGTAGAAACCCAACTGGACTTCAAAACCTTAATCAAAATAGGTCAACTCTCTGCTCAAAATACCCATGGAAGCAGCAGTCAAGAAATCAAAAGGCGCACTGCATTGGGCACATCTGCTGCAAAGGACCTCTTTAAAGTGTTGAAAAGCAAAGATGTCACCTTGAAGTCTAAGGTGTACCTGATTCAGGCCATGGTATTTTCAATCGTATCCTATGCATGTGAAAGCTGGACAATGAATAAGGAAGACTGAAGAATTGACGCCTCTGAATTGTGATGTTGGTGAAGAATATTTAATATACCATGGACTGCCAAAAGAATGAACAAATCTGTCTTTGAAGGAGTACAACCAGGATACTCCTTAGAAGCAAGAATAGTGAGACTATGTCTTATATACTTTGGACACTTTGTCAGGAGGGATCAGTCCCTGGAGAAGGACGTCATGCTTGGTAGAGTGCACGGTCAGAGGAAAAGAGGAAGACCCTCAATGAGGTGGATTGACACAGTGGCTGCAACAATCGGCTCAAGCATAACAAAAATTTTAAGGATGGCACAGGACCAGGCAGTGTTTCGTTCTGTTGTGCATAGTGTCGCTATGAGCTGGAACTGACTCAACAGTACCTAACAACAACAACTGCTCAAAATCCCCCAAGAGCTTTTCATCTTACTCAATATCAAAGCAAAAATCCTTGTAATGGCCTCTAATGACCTATGTAGGTACGTGGTCTGGCCCAGTTACCCCTTTGCCCTCACCTTCTAACATTATCCCTCTTTCTCATTCTGCTCCAGGCACATTGGCCACCTTAGTTTTTCTTGAGCTCATTCTCATCATTGTGCCAGTACTTTCCTCATCACAGAAGGTACTTCCCACATATATTCATATGGCTAGCTCTCACTTCCAAAAAAGGTCATTTTATTCCTTTCTTCACCAACTTCATAAAATAGCGCCCCTATTACCCTTTACCCTCTCATCTTGCTTCATTCTTCTAGTTGTCAATATTCCCCACCAGATATTGTTCATTTGTTAGTTTGTTTAGTTTCTATTCCCTTTATTAGGAAGCAAATTCCAATGTTATTCTCAGCACATAACATAATCATGGGTACACGGGGTCACTAAGTGCATACCTAGTGACTTTACTTGGATCACTTATTAGTATAATAAAATGAGAAGTGGACCAGAAAAAGGACTCCTGAGCTCATCTCTCCTTACCACTCTATTACTCAATCTACACCCTGAACTCTATACTCTAACCAAATTCCAGCTTTCTAAACATTCCAGGCCATTCTGTGACCCAAAACTTTTGATCTTTTTGTTTTCATTGACAGAAAAGAATGTCTTCTCATTTTTGTCAACGCTCTCAGTATTTAGCTCAAAAATGACCTCTTCTTGAAACCTCTTCTTACCTAGTCCTCCTTTATATCTTCACTGCACCCCACACCTACCCCTAACATGATACCCAAAATAATACAGATCATGTACTGCTTCCATGTCTGTCTCCCTCACTTGACTATGAGCTCCTCAAAGTTGTCGGCCCAGTCTCAATCGTTGGTCTCTGCAGCAGATGGTATAGACCTATTATTAAGTAGATACAGAAGGAAGGAAAGAAAGATGGAGAAAGGATGAGGGAGGGAGGGAAAGATGGAGGGAGGAGCTTTGGAATCATTGTACAGGAGGGAGAGAGGAATTCAAATAAAGGGAAAATGGACGCTGAGTAGAGTGCACAGCCTGAAAGCCTAATGTCTGCAGAGGCTTTGCCCTGAGGAACTACCACCCCTGGTATGATTCTATTTGATTCATAAAAAGTGCTCCTTTCACTTGAGATTGTGTTGGCATCTCCTGTTTGGAGGGGGGGATGGGAGGGTAGAGACGGTTGGAAGCTGGCAAAATTGTCACGGAAGGAGAGACTGGAAGGACTGACTCATTAGGGGGAGAGCAAGTGGGAGTATGGAGTAAGGTGTATAGAAACTTATATGTGACAGACTTACTTGATTTGTAAACATTCACTTAAAGCTCAATAAAAATTAAAAAAAAAAAGTGCTCCTTGGCCAAATAAGTTTAGGAAATGCATATAATATAATCCCCTTATGGCAATATACATGCCTTCTACAAGCATAATAAAGAATCTGAGACTTTTTATAGTTTAGAACACTCTGTTTAGCTGTTTTTCCAAACTCTTTTTGACAATAGCTCCTTCTCTTTCTCTCTCTCTCTCTCGTTCTCCCCACCTTGTTTGAAGATGCACCTTGGTGGAATTTCTTTCGGGAAATAGCTGGTCTGAATGGAAATGGGGAAGACAATTTAGAGAACAGGCCAAAGAATAAAGGAGAAGACACAGCTCGGGCTGAAACTCTAAAAAAATCCTGTGTCTAATAAGTTAACACATTCTGAAGTTTTCAACCTCTCTTATCCATGAAGAGATGGAACAGGGAGAGTGAGAGAGAAAGAGTGAGTGAGAGAGCGAGAGAGACCCATAGGCTATCAGTTTTGCATACAGAGGATGAAACGTACACTTTCTGCTGATCACAACTAAACCCAGAAACCCCAGTGCCCTCGAGTCGATTCTGACTCATAGCGACCTTATAGGACGGAGCAGAACTGCCCCATAGAGTTTCCAAGGAGCGCCTGGCGGATTCGAACTGCCTAGATCACAACTAGAGGTAGGAAATGATTTTGCCTGAGAATAAAGATGGAGCAAGGGAGTGTCTCCCAGTGATGAGTGTGATGGGCAGAGTTCCAACAGATTGACGATGTGTAATCAGAGGCCCAGAATGCTACTCCGGAAAGGGGCAGGGCAACCAATGATTGCATTAGGTTGGCACATCCACACCTCTCCATTGCAGTGTCCCTGCTCTGGGGACATCAATGGTCTGACAAACATCAGGCTGCAGTCAGGGTTGCAGTCCTGTATCTACAACTAGCAATTAGCACCTGGTTAGGCAAGTTAAAAATTGTTCCTTCACTGAACTCTAAGCTGACCACCACAAAATTCCTATAGCGAAGAGACTACATCAGAAGTGGCTGCATGTGTGAGAACCAAGTGTGGCACCTGGGGTATGCTGAATGAATGAATGAACAACATCAGTGGATAAATTTGAGTCTCAGTGTTATCACGTGTATAAAAACCAACAAGCCAGTTGCCACCTAGCCAGCTCCAACTCATGGTGACCCCATGTGCGTCAGGGTAGAACTGTGCTCCACAGGGTTTTCAACGGTTGATCTTTCAGAAGTAGACTGCCAGGCCTATTCTACTAAGGCACTTCTGGGTGGACTTGAACCATCAGTCTTTCAGTTAGAAGCTGAATACGTTGACTGCTTGCACCACACAGGGACTTCTGCCGTGGGTACAGAGCGACTAAAACATGAACCTCACAAGGTTATTGTAAGAATTTTGTAGGTTAAGTGTTAAACACTTTTGGATTCTCCTTCCACCACAAATAACACTCATAATAAATGCCTCCTGAACATAATTTCAGTAGGAATAGAGAAAGTGGAAACACAGGCCATAATTTTTGCTTCCCAATTTTATGCAAATACAAATCAAACAATCCTGATAAGGTGAGAAGAATTAGAAAGAAACATTCACAACAGAAGGCATGTGAGCAATGTAGTCACTGGACTAGCAAGCAGCTATCTTTCTATGTCCACTTCACAAGTTAAAGATGTGTCAACAAGGCTGGATATAGATTTTAAACATCAAAATAGGCATAACTAAACTTTTGTAGCACCTGGACTCTTCATAAAGCAGTTTCTTATTATTCTCTCTATTAATTCGTGAATTTATTTAGCAAACAGTTAATGAGCATTGTATCAATCAGTCAGATTGAGGTATACCCAGATGCACCACACACCTCAAGGTACTGACTGTCTAAAGGAAGAGACAACCATTGGAAATGTTTCTCATTTGATTTCTTAACTACCCTGTAAGATGATCAAATATTATCATCTCAATTTGACAGTCTAGTAAACCTAAGGGTATCATTCTTTTGCTCAAGAATGTTGTTCATTCATTCTGCAGTCAGACAGACAAGAGGGTAAATCCCTGGATCTGCCATCTCCTCACTGGAGGACATGGGGTGAGTTACTTAAATTCTCTGTACCTCAGCATCCTCATATGATGGTGTCTTAGTTATCTAGCATTGCTATAACAGAAATACCACAAGTAGACAGCTTTAACAAAGATAAATTTAATCTCTCACAGTTCAGGAGGCTAGAAGTCCAAATTCAGGGTGCCATCTCCAGGGAAAGGCTTTCTCTCTCTGTCGGCTCTGGAGAAAGGTCCTTATCATCAATCTTTCCCTGGTCTAAGAGCTTCTTAGCACAGGGACCCCAGGTCCAAAGGACACACTCCACTCCTGGCTCTTCTTGCTCGGTGGTAATGAGGTCCCTCTCCTCTCTGCTCAATTCTCTCTTTTACATCTCAAAAGAGATTGACTTGAGGTACAAGCTAATATTGTAGACTGAGTCCTGCCTCATTAACATAATGTCTCTTGTCCTGCCTCATTAACATCATAGAGGTAGAATTTACAACACATAGGAAAATCACATGAGATCACAGAATGGTGGATAATCACACAATACTGGGAATCATGGCCTAGCCTAGCCAGGTTGACACATATTTTTGGGGGACACGATTCAATCTGTAACAGACGGGTATTAATAATTGTACCTCCTTCAAATGGATTAAATTAACATAAGGTAAACAAACAAAACAAACAAAAAGATAACAAAGCACTTGACATATACAGTCCCTCAATAGATTCTAGTTATCATCATCATCATAAATTTGATTAATGTTATTATTAATAGTCAGCAGTTCAAATCCACCAGCCGCTCCTTGGAAACCCTATGGGGCAGTTCTAACCTGTCATATATGGTCGCTGTGAGTCAGAATTGACTTGATGGCAAAGTTTTTTTCTTTAATACTATATTTGCCTACAGTCATACAACTAATAAGTTTAAGAATATGAATCAAAGCCATAACCTCTAAGATGAATATCTATGTACTTATCACTCAAAATGCAGATTGACAATCACAGAATCATGGCCTTGGAAGGAAACTCAGTGGTCACCTACTCCGGCTTTCTTCCTAATGCCTTCCATCCTATGGCTTGTGGTCATCTGCCTCTCATCAGAAGTTTTATTCCATACATTAAAAAAATAACCTATTAAACACCTGTCATGATTAGAAAATTTTGCCTTGAATTGAGTTCCACCGTCACTCTAACTTTGCCTACCAGTCCTTATTCAGATCTCTGGGGTAACAGAGAGAAAGCCTTGGCCTCCTATGTCATGATAACCTTTTGAAGCCGGTGATCATATTTTGGCAGGTCTCTGGGATGAAGTGGTTAAGTGCTACGGTTGCTAATCAAAGGGTTGGCAGTTTGAATCTGCCAGGTGCTCCCTGGAAACTCTATGGGGCAGTTCTACTCTGTTCTATAGGGTCGCTATGAGTCGGAATTGACTTGATGGCACTGGGTTTGGTTTTGGTTTTTCTAGGATGCTTAAAAATCAGATTATCCAGCATGAAATGAGTCACACATGAAATACATGCAAGCTATGTACAGAATTTATGCTAACATTGCTCATCCTTAGCAAAGGGGCTGTGCCATTGTTATTCACTCACTCAGCATTCATCAAGCCACACTGATGTGTCAGGAACTAAGCTAGGCACTGGGGCCACAGAGAACAAAGCACAGTCTTTACCCTTTCAGACTAGAAAACTGCTCACAAGTGTTCTGGGTGAGCATTTTGTTTTTCCATGGTTCTAAAGGATATATCTACTACCTGTCAGTTTGTCGTGCTATGGTGGCTTTTCCTGGAAGCTATGCCACTGGTATTTCAAATATTAGCTGGGTCACCCATGCTGGACAGGTTTCAGTGGAACTTCCAGAATAAGAGAGACTAGGAAAAAAGTCCTAATGATCTACTTCTTGAAAATTAGCCAATGAAAACCTTATGGATCACAACAGAACATTATCTAACTCGCTTACTTTGGATACGTCATCAGGAGTGTTTTAGTCATGTAGTGCTACTATAACAGAAATACCATAAGCGGATGACTTTAACAAAGATAAATTTATTCTCTTATAGCCTAGGAGACTAGAAGTCTGAATTCAGGGCGCCAGCTCCGGGGCAAGGCTTTCTCTCTCTGTTGGTTCTAGAGGAAGGTCTTTGTCATCAATCTTTCCCTGGTCTAGGAGCATTTCAGTGCAGGGACCCCAGGTCCAAAGGACATGCTCTGCTCCTGGCACTACTCCCCTGGTGGTATGAGGTCCCCCCATCTCTCTGCTCACTATTCTCTTTTATATCTCAAAAGAGATTGATTTAAGACACAACCAAATCTTGTAGATTGAGTCCTGCCGATTAACATAAAAAAAAAGTTATTTATTTATTTATTTTAACATAATGGCCTCTAAATACTGCCTCATTAACATCATAGAAGTAGGATTAATAACATACAGGAAAATCACATCAGATGACAAAATGGTGGACAATCACACAATACTGGGAATCATGGCCTAGCCAAGTTGACACATACTTTGGGGAGACAAAATTCAATCCATAACAAGGAGTGAGCCATTGCTAAAGGAGGACATCATGTTTGGTGAAGTAGAGGGCCAATGAGGGTGAGACAGACCCTCAATGAGATGAGTTGGCATAGTTGCTACAACTATGGACTTCAACATGCTGGTGATTGTGAGAATGACACAGGACTAGGCAATGTTTCATTCTGTTGTACATACGGTTGTCATGACAGTTGACTTGACAGGTGCAAACAACAGCAACAAAGGCTATATGCTACATAGTCCAACTCTTGTCATTTTCAAGAGGAAAATGACTCATTCAAGGTCACAAAATGAGTTAATGGCAGGCTTGACTAGATGTCAAGGCTACCACTCATAGGCTGATACCCTTCCCCACTCTCCCAAGATATTTCTCCATTCTTAAGCAAAGGTATGATCCTGAGAGGGAGGCGACCACTGCATGAGAGATTTTGGCAGTTTAAAAATACAAATGCTCATAGCTTGATGAGCAAATGCTTGATATAAAGAGGACTGGGGTTTCTCTTGGGCCTACCCTGATTTCTTTTTGACCTTGGACATGGGGCTTGCTGATGAGTCTCAAGGCTGTCATACTGGCTGTCCATTTTTGCTCCTTGACAAAAGCTCTTTGCGGTATTTAAAAATACGTTACACGATGTGATAACTGGAGCATATTCTCATGGATGGTTATGCCGGAGTCACTGTTCCATTCCTTGCTCTGTCACTGAGACTGCATGATTGACACCCTGAATGCCGGTGACCGTGGGCCATATCTCTTAATGTTCCTTCCTCCTCCACTGAATGGTGAGAACAATGGGAGTTTCCAGGCACTCTGGGCCATTGTGAGGATGGATTGTTTCCCGAAGCCCATAAAACTCTCTGAGTTTCACTGAGAAAGGCCTGATTATTATGATTCTCTTGAGAGTTCCCCTTCCTTTGTAACAAAACGGAAATTGTACTTTATCTCATTAGCTACACATTATATATTGGTCACCTACCAAGAACTTGCAGAATTTCACATGTAAATTAGCCTGAGCCTAGAGGCCTGGAGCCAAAATGAGATAAAAAGCAGGTGAGATGTAAGTCATGCTAAACAAGGTGTCAGGGGGCTTGAATTTGGAACTCGGCTCTATTCTTTGACCAGTTGGCTGTGTGACCTTGGGCAAACTTGTAGGCCTCTCTATCCCTGGTACTCATCAAATGGAGGTAACAATCCTTGTTTCCCTGTCTTATGAGATGGCTGTGAGGCTGAAACAGGAACACAGACATGAAGGTACAAATAGCAAAGCCACATACAAGTGTCAGATATGACTATTACTGATGGTCTCTGGCTGATGGAAAGCTTGTTTCAAAGCTTTCTAAGTCATCAGCTGAGAGCTTGGGACACCAAGTCTCCTCAAAATAATGTCATTCATAGATGTTAGGTTTCCAGGCAAGCTTATGGAATCCCACTTAGCACTAAATAAGGGAGGAAAAAAAAAAAAAAGAATGAAGGTACCATTTCCATTATACCCAATCACCTTATATAATATAGTTTCTCAGGGAAGATGCATTCTGGATTTTAATTCTCCCAGAAGACACATCTCCCTTCCTAGCCAACTTAAAAGGGAAAGAGGGTCATAAACTTTGGAATCAGGCAGGCTTGTTTCAAGCTCTACCTCATAGTCCCTGGTGAAGTAACTACAAGTAAATAAATTAATCTCTCTAATCTTCAACATCCTCATCTATTAAATGAGGTTCATGATGTTTACCTTGTGACTGTTAAATAAAGCTCATATTAAGTACTACACCCATGACATTGTTCTTGTACCTGAAGAACTTGCTAATTCTCCTAATTTGCATGAAGAAGGCAGGCTTCCACAGGTCTACAACCATCTCTCCTGGGGAGTTTGAGATCTGGGAATAGAGTGAAGCTGCCTCGTGGAGCAGGAGCTCCAGCCTGTCTCCTTCATTGGTTCTACAGATGGGTAAGTGAATCATAACTACCAGGCTTAAAGAAACCATTCATATCTACCAGTGTGACCATTCAACAGGAGCAAATCAGTAGCAGAAACTTACATAGTGGCACTAGAATACAGGACGCAACTCTTAATTCAATCCTTTCACTATATCACAGTGCATTCTGATCCTGCATAGCTTGTTAACCTAAAAAAAAAAAAAAAAAAAGTACATGCCTTCAAATATGTGCATGTGTTTTAGGCTTCCAATATGACCATCAGAATCATCTCTTTATTAGGAAGGCTAGTAACTGTTTGAGGAACTCCATTTTTTTTGTTGTTGTTTTTCCTCACATTATGGAAACTTTCAAGCATGCAGAAGAAAGAGTTGCAAGAATTTTAGAGTTAATATATATACACCCACTGCTAACATTGCACTATCCATCCCTCTTGCCATCTATCATATTTTTTGATGCATTTTAAAGTAAATTACAGACATTTGTACATTTCCCCTTAAATATGTATGCATGAATATCATTGAAGTTCAACATTTGTTTCCAGGTTTTTTTTTCTTTTGAGATGAAAGTTACATACAATGGGACAATGAGATGCCAAAACCATCCATGAATATTCTCACTAGGCTTTGACAAATGCATATACCTGTGTAATCAAAGCCCTTATCAAGGTATGAAATATTGCTGTCACTCCTACAAGTTTCCTCAAGCTTGATCCCAATCAGAATCCACCCCCATCCCCTCACAGTCAACCACCGTTCCATTTTTTTCAGCATAGGTTTTGTCTATTCTAGAACTTTACATAAATGGAATCATACAGTGTGTACGCTTTTGGCGTAAGGCTTTTTTTTACTCAGCATTATGTCTTTTGAGATAGATCAATGATACTGTATGTATGAATAGTTTGTTCCTTTTAATTGCTAAGCAGCATTCATTTGCACAAATACACATTTGTTTATTTATGGACACCTGGACTGTTTCCAGTTTGGGGCTAGTATGAATAAATATGCTATGGATATTCTTGTAAAAAATCTTTTAAAAGATATATGTTTTCCTTCTCTTTGGTAAATACCAAGTTGTGGAGCTATTGGGTCATAGGGTAGGTTCACTTTTATAAGAAACTTCTAGCCCCTTTTTCACAGTGACTTCACAGTCCTCGTACCATTTTACACTCCCACAATGTACGAGACTTCTAATTGCGCCACATCCTCACCGACACTTGGCAGTACCAGTCGGTTTTAATTTTAGCCATTCTGGTGAGCGTGTAGTAATATCTTATCGTGAGAAAATGTATTTTTAAAAGACTTAAAGTTATCCGCCAGTTATCTGAAAATAATTTAAATGAAACATCTACGAGTCACAGAATTTTTCAGGAAGTTATATTTCTAGTTGGATCATTTTTAGATATATTATAGGAGCCCTGGTGGCATAGTGGTTAAGAGCTCAGGCTGCTAACCAAAAGATTGGCAGTTCAAATCCACCAGCTGCTCCTTGGAAACCCTATGGGGCAGATCTACTCTGTCCTATAGGGTTGCTATGAGTTGGAATTGACTTGACAGCATACAACAACAGTGAACTAGAACATTAGCAGAAAGAAAAGTTGTAGTTTGCCAATGTCAGTAACGCTAAGGTAATAATTAGTATAGCTGACATGTATAGTATGCTTGAGTTCCAGGATCCTTCCAAGCTTTACACATACTAACCCCATCAACTAGTATGTATTAAAAAATACTACATGCTTAGAACCTAGCACTTTATTGGATCTAATTTAGTCTTCCGTACAACTTTCCTGAGTCAGTACTGAGTGCCAAATGAAGATTTTGACTTGCCTATGGACATGAAATGGTGCAGCCAGGATATGAACCCATGTCAGTCTAACTCTAAGGCCAGCACTCAAGCCATGCCACCACACTGCCTCCTGATGCCACAGGGTCATCTCGCAACTGAACACATGGCGCTTTGGATTCTTTTCTCTATATTTGGCTCAAACTTCAGAACCTCTTTAAAGTTTCTATTTGAGCAAACTGTAAGGCAGGGGTATGACTTGTGCTGGCTCAGCACTCTGCCAAAGAAAAGAAACAAAATCTCTGTGACCCGGGAAGCAATGAGTCTGCCTCCCCTAAGGCAAGTCATTTCTGGGTGTTTCAATTTCATTCACTTAGCAACTTGTGAGACTCAATCTCCTGTTCCTTCTCTGGAAGTTAAACTCAAAGCCTAATTGAGATATACATCCCTTGCCACCAGCTTAAAGCCTGGTGCTGACTAATGTCTGCTGCAGAGGACAATTAGAAAGGCAACCTGGCACTGGTAACAGCACAGCTAGTCTTGCCACAAGAGGCAGGAGGGCTTAGCGGTTAGGAACATACATCCAGGTGCAGTCAGAGGGACCTGGATTTGACTCCTGGCTCTGTGACATTCTAGCTGTGTGAGCCCTGGCAAATTGTATAACCTTGCTGAACATCACTTTCTGCTTCTGTAACTGGGGATGCTAATCCTACTATATGTCTCATAATCCTTGTGAGAATTGAGGTACTGACTGTAAATCATGTACCACAATGCATGACCCAGGGTTCAATAAATGCAAATATCATTCCAGTAATTGTTTAATGGTATCTGTCTTCATTTGGGAGTCCCTGGGTGGTGCAAATGGTTAAGTGTTCAGCTACTAACTGAAAGGCTGGAGGTTCAAATCTACCCAGAGGTGCCTCAGAAAAAAGACCTGACAATCTACTTCCAAAACATCAGTCACTGAAGATGGTGTACAGCACAGCTCCACTCTGACACACATAGAGTCACCATGAGTCAGAATTGACTTGATGGCAACTGAATTTTGGTCTTCATTTGAGACTATCTGCACAACCTATTATTGTAATTGCCGTCAATAAGTTGTACACCTGTAAAATGATAAACTGCCAAAAATTGTGTGATAGATATATTCACAACAATGCCAAAAAAAAAAAAAAAGATTAGCTGCTGAGGCTGCTTATGTACAACCAAAAACCTCATGAGATTTTGTTTCTTGGTTTGGAGGTTTAGGGCCATGGTTACACGGGACATTCTAATTAATTGGGCTAATAACACGTTTAGTGCTTCTGTTCTACCTTCTAGTTCAATGTATAGTGCCTGAGGTCTTAAAACTTTGCAAGTGGCCATTCAAGGCACAACAATTGGTCTCCATTTGCTTGGAGCAACAGAGTAAGGATCAGGCGTAGAAAGGACGATATGGAATATGTGACTACTTGCCTCCGTGAACAACTGCCTCCTTTGTCATGAAACCAGAAGAAGGGGATGGTGACCAGCTAACATTACGGAACATTCGGATCAAAGATTCTATAAAGACTCCTGATCAAAAGGGGGGAAATGCAGTTTAGCTTAACTAGTAAAAACTGTCTTCCTTGAGCATTTAGCTCTTTTAAGAACAATCGACATGGGATCAAATTGACAACAGCAACTTGAAAGATTAGATAGGAATATTAGGGGGTAGTGAATTTATGCTAATGGGCAAATAACAACTCTGAAAAGGTGGGTCAGAACGGTTGCACAACTTGAATGTAATCAGTGCCACTGAATTGTACTTGTAGAAACTCTTGAATTTGGTGTATGTTTTGCTATGTATATTCTCAAAAACAATACCAAAATAAATTTAAAAAAAATACATAAAAATATTACTGCTGGAGTAGTGGATGTCCGTGGGTCAACATTAGCAAAAGAAGGAAAAAGGTACTAATATTTATTGAATACCAACTAAATGCTGGATTAATTACATTTTACCTTTACAACGACTCTGGGAGGGAGGGTTAGTATTCCTATTTTCTCGATATGGAAAGAAAGTCACAAAGTAGTTAGATAACATTCCCAACGGTAGACATCTAGTGAGGGGTCAGAGTCAGGATTGAAGCTTCACCATCAGGAAAAAAAAAAAAAATCCTTGATTTAAGAAAAAACTGCCCTAGACAGATGCTTCTTAAATGTTCTTTGCTGGACTGGACTGTCCACTGCTGCTGGAAATTTTGGGGACTACCTCTGCTTGGCTCAGCAGGTGGAGGAAGAAACTTAAAGCAGATCTCAATCTTTGTGATTGCTGAAGTGTAATGTTAAAAAATATTGTTGTTGATGTTAGGTGCTCAGTCCTGCGCCATTCTCCCAATCGTTGCTGTTTGAGCCCATTGTTGGAAGCCCCTGTGTCAATCTATCTTGTTGAGGGTCTTTCTCTTTTTCACTGACCCTCTACTTTACCAAGCGTGATGTCCTTCCCCAGGGACTGGTCCATCCTGATAACATGCCCAAAGTACGTGAGACAAGTCTTGCCATTTCACTTCTAAGGAGCACTCTGTTTGTACTTCTTCCATGACTGATTTGTTAATTTTCTGGCAGTCTATGGTATATTCAGTATTTTTCACCAACACTATAATCAAAGGCACCAATTCTTCCTCAGTCTTCCTTATTCATTGTCCAGCTTTCCCATGCATGAGGCTTTTGAAAACACCATGGCTTGGGTCAGGTGTACCTTAGTCCTCTAAGTGACATCTTTGATTTTTAACACTTTAAAGAGGTACTTTGCAGATTTGCCCAAAAAATATATACATGAAAAAAAAGGGATAAACAAAATCATCAGAAGATTTGCTTTTTAATTTTTTTTAATTGAGGTAAAATTAACGTAAGATTAACCATTTTAAATTAAGCAATTCAGTGACATTTAATACATTCACAATGCTATACAACCACTACTTTATCTAGTTCCAAAATATTTTTATCACCCAGAAGGAAACCTCATGCTCATTAAACAGTTACTACCTCCCCTGCGCGCCGCCCCCCCCCCCCCCCCCGCCCCTTAGCAACTACCAATCTGTTTTCTGTCTCTTTGGATTTACTTGTCTGGATATTCCATATAAATTGAATCATAGAATATGTGCAAAGATCTCCTTTTAATCTCAGGGTGTATTATCTCCTGAAGTGTGACCTTGGGACAGTTACTTAATCATTCTGAATCTTGCTTTTATCATCTAGAAAATGGGCGCAGAGTTGGAGGATCACAAAAGCAACTGGTGGAATACTGCTTGTGAAATATAAAGCGTTACAGGCAGGTTAAAACAAAGACGCAGGAGCTCTTAAATAAATAATTAGCCTCGAGAATGCAAGGCTCACCCAGCCATAACTCACATGTTTGCTAATTGATTTTCCTTCCATGTTCACTGGCTGGAGCCTGGGTCTCAGCCACATTTAACTCAGACTATATTCTGAATCGATCTGTACCTCTGCTTCTCGAAGTCCAAGCCATCATCAGCTCTTACCTGGGCCTCTGATTCAGGACCCTAACTGATCTTCCTGCTTCCCTTCTGCCTCCTCATCCTACTACGACCCATTTTACTTTTTAAAATATAAAGCAGATAATTTCATCTGCTCAGAACCCATTAAAAACAAAAAACCAAACAATCTCTCTTCCATGTCACAGCTGGGCTTGTTCCCACCTTAGGGCCTTGCACCAACTGTGCCCCCATCTATATAACACATCCCCCCTAAATGTGCACATGGCTCCTCCTTTTTGTTTTGAGTCTTGGCCCAAATAACTTTCTTCTTAGAAAGGTTCACATTGGCCAGTGCTAATTAGTCTCCCAAGTTGCTCCGTGCTCCATCACTTTGTTTTATTTTTTATGATCTTATTTGTTTTGTTTGACTTAGTCATTTCTTTAACTTCCTAATTGCTGTTGCCCTAACTATAATGCAAGCTCCAGGATTACAACATAAACTTCTGGTCTTGCCTATTTCTGCACCTCTGTGTTTAAAATTGGGCCTGGCATAGAATTGGTGCTCAATAAATATATGTGGAAGGCCTAAATGAATACTACTAACCTTGCTTGGGACTATGCGATAATGTCTGTGGGATGTGGCCACAAAGGAAAAGAGCCTGTGATAACTAATGTTACGTGTCAACTTGGCTACATTATGGTGTACAGTTGTTTCATCAAACATCAGCCTAGATATTGCTGTGAAGGTATTTTGTTGATGTAATTAACATTTACAATCAGTTGACTTGAAGGTGACTTTCTCAATAATGTGGATGGGCCTCATCAAATCAGCTGAAGACTTTAAGAGCAAAAAGGGAGGTTTCCAAGAAGAAAGGTTTTGGTCTGAAGATTGTAACACAGACATCCTACCAGAGTTTCCAGCCTGCCTGGCCGATGGATTTTGGACTTGCCAGCCCCTCACAATCATGTGAGTCAAATTTCTTAAAATAAATATCTCTTCTTCTCTTTCTATATATATCACGTTGATTCTGTTTCTCTGGAGAACCCTAACAAAGGTGAAGTCTAACATGACCACTCCTAGCTGATCTCTCTCTGGTTGCTGGGTGTCGGGTAAGGAGTAGCAGGGAGAGGTTGAAATTGATTCAGCTAGTTATACCTGTCAAGCTGAGTCCAGCCTGGACTCTCTTAGCATCCTACTTGTTATAGACAGAAAGTGAGTAGCAGAACTCTGCTCATAAGAGAAGGTGGAGGTTGAGCTAGAGTCCATTCCATGAACACACCATCAGAGAGAGCCAAGACCACTGAGAATCCAGATACCAAAGCAGACAGGTGGGGATGCAGATAGGAGGCAGGGAGCAGGAGGGAGAAATGGGAAGCAGTCTAGAGAGAGTCTGGAACAAACCCCAGCACCCAGAGATGGAGCTTTTATAAGTCCCTGGGCCATCCCTGGGTTCTGGGTAAAAAAGCACTCTTAATCTAAAAACCAACAGTCCAAAACCTGTCTCTGGCTGTGCAAACGTACTCAGAAGAGGTCAGCAGGCTGAAGAATCATATCTTTCTTTGCTGTTCCTCAGTGATCTTCCTTACTGGCCTCTGGTGGCACTGATGTCACGGAGCAGACCCTGCTGTTATTTTCTGAGCTCCCTTCCTCTTCAGGATAGGGAGGTGCGAGGCCCCCATTTGCTGACAAGCCTCTTGGCCAGCCAGCTTGTTCAGTGGCCCTGGGACCTGTGCATAAGGCTGAACATAGGCAGGAATGGGCTTCTGTTTTCCATTTCTAACAAGCTCCCAAGTGATACCAATACCACTGGTCCAGGGGCCACATTTGAGCAGCAAAGCCCTAAGCCTAGTTATGTTCTTCCCCACCCTACCCACCTCTAATGTTAAAACCAATGGCAAATGAAGAATAAAAAGACTGATTCTTCGCAATGCCCATTTGAGAAGTACTTAGGGGAGAGTGTGAGGGTCCCTAAAAACAGTTCCCACAAGGAAATGGTAGCTTTTCATTTCTCCAGTGAATGCTTTGGCCACTGGAATCACAATATGATAGAAAACCCTAGCAGTGATACCTAACACCTGCTTACGATCCATCCACTTGGTAGCTGTAAAGCTGGAGAGCAATGCAGTGGAATCTGATTATTGTGAATGGAGGTAAACTCATGTCATGATTTAGCATAACAACAATCACTCGTGGGCCTGGAGCAGTCCCCTCCTCTAGGACTGTCAGACATAATATAAGGCAGTCCTCCTCACAGCCCCACCACAGCCCAGAATTATCATGGAGCTATAATTAAAATATACTGAGGGGCTCCCAAGTTGTGGACTCAAGTGTAGGTTTGAGTCTCCCAGCAATAACACATTAATAATAGTGCCTGACACTTGGAGATGCTCTACAGTTTACAAGGTGCTTTGGTATTTATCATTTTATCTGCAGAGAAGTGGCAAGGCAGGGATGGGAGCCAAAGAGTTTAGTCTAGGTTTTAGCATCTCATTTACTAGAAGGATGTGTTTTATCACCTCCTTGTATCTCTGTTTCTTCATCTGTTAAAGTGGGATACTAATAATAATAATCCTACCTCCAACAGCTGTAATCAGGATTAAATGAGATAATGGGTATAAACATGGTGGAAACGATAAAGAGCAAAACAACTGTTACTGTTGTCATTTTTATCTGGTAGAAGATATCTAACGGGATGATGAAAAGGGGACTGACTGATGGGTTTGGAGAACTGAGTACAGATCTCAGTGATGCAATAACCCTTTAAGTGACTTTGGGCAAGTCACTTAACAAGCTTAGGACCTCGGTTTTCTCATCTGTAAAGTGGACTAGATCAAGCGTTTTCATTTTCTGTTAATTTCTCTTCTGGGCAGAGGGAAAAATGGAAAGATGTTACCCAGAAGCTCAATATATAACCATTAGTGCAGGAGCTACTTGGCTGCCAGGAGTCCCCGAGTGGTGCAAGGGTCAATACACTTGATTGCTAACTGAACCCAGAGGTGCCTGAAAGAAAGGCCCGGTGAACTACTTCAGAAAAAACAGCCACTGAAAATCTTGTGGAACACACTTCTACTGTGGCAGACATGGGGGTGCCATGAGTCAGAATCAACTCATTGGCAACTGGGTTTTTTCCTTGCCTCCCAGGCTCCATTAGGCCACTTTGCTCCTTAAATGTAGGGTGGGCCCATATTCCCTGTATCATCCAAACATCCTTGCATCATTCCTCAGAAGGTGTTCTGTGGGCTTATTTAGTGTCCATCCCAGGGCACACTGTAATCAATCAATTATCAGTGAACAAACACTTACCAGCTGCAATGGGTCAAGCCCTGTGCTAAACTCTGGAAAGTAGCAAAGGAGGAATAAGCAAGATTCAGACTCTCAAGCAGCTTTTAATCTACAGAGGAGATAAGCCAGTGCATTTAAACTACAACTAACTATACAAAGTAGGACTCTCTCCTCAGGTAAAGTCAAAGCTGATCTTCGAATGCTGGTAGGTACGTGTTGGGGAGAATGTTAATCATCTCCCACATCCATTTTTTTCTTTTTGTATTTACTAACACTATCTCTCAAGTTTCAGCTGGGCAAATGGCCACCTAAGAGCAGGCTACACTTCCCAGCTGTATTGCACTGAGGTCTAGTCATGAGACTAAGGTCCAGTAAAGAAAGTGAAATGATGTGTGTATCTTTTAGGTCTCATGCTTTAAAAAGACAAAACAAAACAATGACAACTGCTTGCCTTCCACTCCCCCCCCCCCAACCCCTGTAAGCTAGAATGTGGACATGGTAGTGATAAGGCAACACTGACCATTCAGAAGAGGACATTGCCTTGGGGAATGGCTGAACAACAAGATGGAAGGAAGAGGGCCCTAGATGACATGGAACAGAGCAACCCATGTTCTGAGGAATGATGCAAGGAATATGGGTCTACCCTACATTTAAGGAGCAAAGTGGCCCAATGGAGCCTGGGAGCCAAGGAAAAAACCCAGTTGCCATTGAGTTGATTCTGACTCATGGCACCCCCATGCATGCCATAGTAGAAGTGTGCTCCACAAGGTTTTCAATGGCTGATTGCACTGCAGAGAAATGCCCCAGCAGGTTAGGTGAGAGAGAAATTTCTATCTTGCTTGAGTCATTATATTTCAGGCTTAGATGTGCCCTATCATAATATGTTATATATTAAACTCTGGACAGCTTGCAATTACAGCTTATTCATTCATTCATTCAACATTTACTGGGCATCTACAAAGTATCAGGCACTGTACACAGTATTTTCATATATATTATCACATTTAATTTTCATAACAATGCTAGGGCAAAGGATTAACACCATCCTCGTTATACAGATGCTGTTGTTGACAGCTGTGATCAAATTGGCTCCAACTGATGGCAACCTTATTATGTACAACAGAACTAAACATTGCCTGGTGCTGCACCATCCTCATGATCATTGGTGTGTTTGAACCCACTGTTACAGCTATTATGTCACTCCATCTCATTGAATGTTTCCCTCATTTTTGCTGACCCCCTACTTTACAAACATGAGATCCTTTTGAAGCAATTGGTGTTTCCTAATGACATGCCCAAATGCAAGCAAGACAAAGTCTCACCATCCTCACTTCCAAGGAGCATACAGATGAGGAGACTGTAATTTAGAGGTATATGGTAACTTGATAGAGGACTGATCAGGGACTTGAATAAAAATTTACCTGTCTAACAAATCTATACCCTTTCCACTATACCTACATAGCACCAAACAAGAACTGGAATATTAAATTATAGGACATTGTCTTCTTGTTCCAGAAATATCTGATAAAGAATCAAGAAACAATTCTACCAAAAGCCATCTATACATACAATGCACTTCCGATCCAAATTCCAATGTCATTTTTTAAGGTGATAGAGAAACAAATCACCAATTTCATATGGAAGGGAAAGAAGCCTCGGATAAGCAAAGCATTACTGAAAAAGAAGAAGAAAGTGGGAGGCCTCACTCTACCTGATTTCACAAGCTATTATACAGCCACAGTAGTCAAAACAGCCTGGTACTGGTACAACAACAGGTACATAGACCAATGGAACAGAATTGAGAACCCAGATATAAATCCATCCACGTATGAGCAGCTGATATTTGACAAAGGCCCAGTGTCAGTTAATTGGGGAAAAGATAGTCTTTTTAACAAATGGTGCTGGCATAACTGGATATCCATTTGCAAAAAAATGAAACAGAACCCATACCTCACACCATGCACAAAAACTAACTCCAAGTGGATCAAAGACCTAAACATAAAGACTAAAACGATAAAGATCATGGAAGAAAAAATAGGGACAACCCTAGGAGCCCTAATACAAGGCATAAACAGAATACAAAACATTACCAAAAATGACAAAGAGAAACCCGATAACTGGGAGCTCCTAAAAATCAAACACCTATGCTCATCTAAAGACTTCACCAAAAGAGTGAAAAGACCACCTACAGACTGGGAAAGAATTTTCAGCTATGACATCTCCGACCAGCGCCTGATCTCTAAAATCTACATGATTCTGTCAAAACTCAACCACAAAAAGACAAACAACTCAATCAAGAAGTGGGCAAAGGATATGAACATACACTTCACTAAAGAAGATATTCAGGCAGCTAACAGATACATGAGAAAATGCTCTCGATCATTACCCATTAGAGAAATGCAAATTAAAACTACGATGAGATTCCATCTCACTCCAACAAGGCTGGCATTAATCCAAAAAACACAAAACAATAAATGTTGGAGAGGCTGCGGAGAGATTGGAACTCTTATACACTGCTGGTGGGAATGTAAAATGGTACAACCACTTTGGAAATCTATCTGGCGTTATCTTAAACAGTTAGAAATAGAACTACCATACAACCCAGAAATCCCACTCCTCGGAATACACCCTAGAGAAACAAGAGCCTTCACACAAACAGATATATGCACACCCATGTTTATTGCAGCTCTGTTTACAATAGCAAAAAGCTGGAAGCAACCAAGGTGTCCATCAACGGATGAATGGGTAAATAAATTGTGGTATATTCACACAATGGAATACTACGCATCGATAAAGAACAGTGACGAATCTGTGAAACATTTCATAACATGGAGGAATCTGTAAGGCATTATGCTGAGCAAAATTAGTCAGAGGCAAAAGGACAAATATTGTATAAGACCACTATTATAAGATCTTGAGAAATAGTAAACACTGAGAAGAACACATACTTTTGTGGTTATGAGGGGGAGAGGGAAGGAGGGAGGGAGAGGTTTTTTTATTGATTAATTAGTAGATAAGAACTGCTTTAGGTGAAGGGAAAGACAACACTCAATACATGGAAGGTCAGCTCAGTTGGACTGGACCAAAAGCAAAGAAGTTTCCGGGATAAAATGAATGCTTCAAAGGTCAGCGGAGCAAGGGCGGGGGTTTGGGAACCATGGTTTAAGGGGACTTCTAAGTCAATTGGCAAAATAATTCTATTATGAAAACATTCTGCATCCCACTTTGAAATGTGGCGTCTGGGGTCTTAAATGCTAACAAGCGGACATCTAAGATGCATCAATTGGTCTCAACCCACCTGGAGCAAGGGAGAATGAAGAACACCAAGGTCACACGACAACTAAGAGCCCAAGAGACAGAAAGGGCCACATGAACTAGAGACCTACATCATCCTGAGACCAGAAGAACTAGTTGGTGCCCGGCCACAATCGATGACTGCCCTGAGAGGGAGCACAACAGAGAACCCCTGAAGGAGCAGGAGATCACTGGGATGCAGACCCCAAATTCTCACAAAAAGACCATACTTAATGGTCTGACTGAGACTAGAGAAATCCTGGCGGCCATGGTCCCCAGACCTTCTGTTGGCACAGGACAGGAACCATCCCTGAAGACAACTCATCAGACATGAAAGGAACTGGACAGTGGGTGGGAGAGAGATGCTGATGAAGAGTGAGCTAATTATATCAGGTGGACACTTGAGATTGTATTGGCATCTCCTGTCTGGAGCGGGGATGGGAGGATAGAGAGAGTGGGAAGCTGGCAAAATTGTCACGAAAGGAGAGACTGGAAGGGCTGACTCATTAGGGGGAGAGCAAGTGGGAGTACAGAGTAAGATGTATGTAAACTTATATGTGACCGACTGACTTGATTTGTAAACATTCACTTGAAGCTCAATAAAAGTTAATAAAAAAAAAAAGAATCAAGAAACAATTAAAGTATAATGCAAGAATAACTCACTCAATTATGTGCTAAAAAATCAACACAAGCAATTATTATTTGAGAAATTATAGCTGAACCACCTTGTAGTAGGCTGGTATGTGTTGTCTGGCAAAGCGTTCCTGAGGCTCCATTGGAAGAGTCTCTCACCCCAGGATGAGCCTGTCCAGAGAAGCATAAGCCCTTTCTCTGCCTTCCTTTGGCTCTGCCCCCTAAATAAGGAGCCATGCTAATTTGGCCCTTATCATCCTACATGCTTGTGTCTATTATGTATATATGAGTACAGCTATAGAAAGAGAAATAATAGTCATTAAGCATCAGGGATATTCCCCAATGGGAAAGCACATAATTTATAGGCAGTGGCTATGAGAATATTCCCCCTCACCCAGAATGGCCATAAATTGCAGAAGGAGATACACAGATAACAATTCTTCAGACTTGAAAAAGGCAGAAGTAGTTTTATATTGTGTAACTACCTAAACCCACCATCCACCACACTCACACCTGAGATTTACAGCAACAAAAGAGCCATGTTGGGGCCTGGGGCATCTTCTCCTTATATACAAGGACATATATAGAATGGAAAAAAGGGCCATGTACTTCTGAAGGCAGTGAGAGTTCTGGAAGGGAGAGGTAGGAAGAGGCCACTAGAGATCCAACCTGCATCTGCCTAAGGAAAGGATGGAGAGAATGGGTATAATACTGGATCCCACTGCCCGCAACTCTGCTTTGAGACTTAGGAAGTATAGCTCTCTCTAAAACACAAATCTGGCTATGTACAATACATGTTCACGAGCTTCACAGGTTTCCTATTGACTCAGATGAAATCCCATATTGTAAGCCAAGTCACTCAAAGTTCTTTATAATCTCTTCCCATTAAGCCCCATCCATCTCAAATCCTTCAACCATACTCCATCCTCAATACACTAGTTTTATCTTGCCCCAAACCAAGACTGTGTTTCATATGACCTGTCTTGGTGCCCAGTTTCCCAGGCCTGATATCCTCCATTTCACCCTCCTGTGTCTATCCTTTCTATATTCTATGTATCCTTCAGAGCCCTAGTGCATAAAAAAAAAAAAAAAAATAAGAAATTGGCTGCTAGCCAAAAGGCTGGCAGTTCAAATCCACCAGCTGCTCCTTGGAAACTCTATGGGGCAGTTCTACACTGTCCTATAGGATTGCTATGAGTCAGAACCAACTCTATGGCACCTAACCACAGCAACGATGCATCCTTCAGGGTTTGGGTCAAGTGTCAGCTCCTCAAGTAAGTCTTCTCTGACTGGCTCTTCAGCGCTCACTTAGGCCACCTGCCCCAACCCTTGTAACAGCACTAAGTACAGGCCTGTAGATGTTTCTTCACGTGTGTGTGTCCCACTCAATGCTACAAGAACCTCACAAGCAGAGACTGTGATGTAATGAGTAAAACACAGACTTTGAAGTGTTTCTAAGGTCCCTGAGTGGTGCAAAAGGTTTGCATTCAACTACTAAGCTAAAGGTTGGTGGTTCAAACTCACCCAGTATCTTCATAGAAGAAAGGCCTAGTGATTTTCCATAAACATTATAACTAATAACCCTATGAAGCAGCTCTACTCTGTAACACATGGGGTTGCCATGAAGCACCACTGACTCAACAGAAATGGGTTTGGTTTTTGGTTTGCAATGTTTCTACCTTGAATTCAAACCTGAAATCTAACACTCAAGAGCTTCAAAATTTCTGACAAGTTGCTTATTCTCAGTTTCCTATAAATCTAAAATGAAGATAATACCCATCTTGCAAGGTTGATACACTGACTAAATTAGATAATGTATATGAAGTGTCTTTTATTCAATAACTGTTAACTCAATCCCTTATCCCTTATCCATCTCTGTATCTCTGATGCTTGATACAGTTTTTGCATATGATATGTGCTCAATTAATATCTGATGAATGAATAAATCAATAACATCACCTCTTTAAAATTTCTTATGTAAAGACATCTTGTATGCAAAAGCTGGACAATGAATAAGGAAGACCAAAGAAGAATTGATGCCTTTGAATTATGGTGTTGGCAATGAATACTGAATATATGACACAGTGGTTAAGGGCTCAGGTTTAGGTCCACAGTTGGAATCCACCAGCCGCTCCTTGGCAACCCTATGGAGGCAGCTCTACCCTGTCCAAGGGGGTCACCATGTGTTGGCATCAACTCGACAAGAATGAGTTTACAGGCCAGAAGAATGAACAAATCTGTCCTGGAAGAAATACAGCCAGGATGCTCCTTAGAAGCAAGGATGGCAAGACTGCATCTCACATACTTTGGACGTGTTATCAGGAGGGACCAGTCCTTAGAGAAGGACATCATGCTTGGTAAAGTAGAGGGTCAGCAAAATACAGGAAGACTCTCGACAAGACGGATTGACACAGTGGCTTCAAAAATAGGCTCAAGCATAACAATGATTTTGAGGATGGCATAGGACCAGACAATGTATCATTCTGTTGTACACAGGGTCACTATGTGTCAGAATCTACTTGATGACACCTAACAACAGCAATACAAAGACATTTTAAACATGTTACTTATTGGTTCCAGCCTTTGGAATCTAAGAGACCTGCAAAAAAAGAAGCTTCCATGCTTCCCAGCCTTGGTCAGAGTCAAGCTATCAATTTCACTTTGAAATGTCTAGTAGCACCTACTTGTATTAGTGGAAACAGCTTCCTTTAATGGATACATATACTACTTAGCAAAACACTCCAAAAAGTGCTATCTCATCTATCTCCCTGTACCTGGTCTGTGATCCCCTGGTCCACTCTTGAGCGTGTTATATCTCATTCAATCACATAATCATGCTGTCTCACACAAGTGGCAAAGCAAGCACAGACATACACAGACACATTTCTCTCTAATCTGTCACCACCATCTGTATAGTCCATCCTGTTGAGATACTGAAATCTCAGAGTTGAAAGAGGCCTTATAGTTTACTTACTCCAATACAGAATGTCCTGTACGTTATCCTTCAGCTTCTTCTTGAATGTGACGGTACCCACCAATCAACAACATTCTGTCATCTCTGACTATCAGAAAGTTATTTCTTGTATGGGGCTAAAATATCCTTCCTGCAACTGCTCTCCTCTAGCCCAAATTCTACCATGCAGGGCTCAAGCAGGTGATTGTGGAGTTACCCTCCAATCATCTTTTCTCTACACTGAATACATACTGTCTGCTTTTCTTTCCTTCCCTCCTTTTTTTTAAAAAAACAGCTGTTCTACTGAATCAGAGGTTTATAATATTTCACTCTTTCAGGAGTTCTCCCCCAGTGCTCGCTCAGTGATCCTTATCTTGGAGAATCTAATGAGATCTTTCTAGAAAAACGCATACACATGCTTACATACAAACTTCTTCATTCAATTTTAAGGAATTTATGGACTCTCCAAAGCCCATCTATTGACCCTAAAATAGAAACTCCTCTTCTGGAAAGTGATTTCCTTAGGTAGAGACCTTACCTTAGTCATCATGATTGTACTCCAAAGCGCAGCATATGGTTGGCACTCAGTAACTGCTCAATAAATAAATGAAATCTGGTGTTACCAAGTGCTACATGAAAAAAATTACTGGACTGCATTCTTTCAAATACATCTAATCCACAAAACAGTTTTGGAAACTAGAGATTACTAACCCATTTTACAGGTGAAGAAATGGAGTCCCAGAGATCACAAAACCAGCAGCTGACAGAGCCAGAACTAGGACCCAGGTCATCAGGGTTCCACCAAATCATGCTGCTTCCTAAACCACCCTCCACTGTTATCCACTTTTCAACATGAAGATGTCCTCTGCCTCTTTCTTCCTTGAGGCACACATCACTCAAAGAAATCACAGATGTCTTATCAGAATGAAGTTATGTTTCCCCTCAGATCCTGTTGGAGTGAGATATGCACTCAGGTGAGACAGATGGCCACATATGGAGAGCTGAAGTTTAACACATTGCATCTGATAGCACATCACAGTGCTCAAACCCCCAGATTGCTACTCTGCAAACTGCAAAACCCTGCTTTAATTGATATTTTCTTTGTCTCTGTAGATTCAGTCTCCACCTTCTCCATCATGATGTAGGTCCTGGGAAGATGACCGTATGGGCTACATCAAACAGGTTCCTTGCCCCCCAGCTTCCAGTTGGATTCAGACAATGGAAAGCACCAGCAGGAGGTGGAGGAGGAAGAAAGGATTGAGGTCAGGTATTTATATCCTGGCTGTCTGCGAAGGTTCACTATAATTTCTGGTAAGAGCCTTCCTCTGTAACAGCTACCTTCTCTAGATTCTGGTAACTTGTCCTTCTTCTTGCCCCTTTAGACCTAGAAGGTAGTAATGGCTTCCCACCATTGGTAGCCCAGGATCCTGCATTGCCCCTTGTTGGTGTCCCTAAAATGTACACACACTTTTGTAATTATCCTTTTAATAAATTTTACTCAGTTTCCCACTTTGAGTATGCCATTTATTCTCTGCCAGGGCCCCACCTGATAGGCATGCCTTATACTACTCTTACCCAGCTGAGTGGCAACATTTAGTATTTACACACAGAGAAACAAGTCAAGGAGCCCTAGATGATTAGAGCTGGAAAATATCTTAGAATCTGTGTTTAAGACCTTTTTCTATTAATAGTAATAGTAGTGGTGTCATCACAATGCCAATCATTGAGAATCTTCACTGTGTCAAGTGCAGTGTGTCTTGGTTTACATAGATCATCTCAATTTCTCATCCTTTCCATTGTAGACACCATAATTCCCATTTCCAAAAGAGGGAATGAACACATAAAGAATAACTTGCCCAGGACTTCACAGGTGGTAGAGGGCTGAGCCAAAATTTGAGCCTTGCTTCATCTGACTCCAAACCCTGGTGGCGTAGTAGTTAAGTGCTATGGCTGCTAACCAAAGGGTCCGCAGTTTGAATCTGCCAGGCACTCCTTGGACACTCTATGGGGTGGTTCTACTCTGTCCTATAGGGTCGCTATGAGTTGGAATCAACTCAACGGCACTGGATTTGGTTTTGGTTTTTGGTCATCTGACTCCAGAGCATGTATACTAGAACTCATACCAAAATTTCTACAGATCATAGCCCTGAGACCCAGAGAGAGAGCACTTGCCCAAGGCCATGAAGATAAATCACAGCAAAGCCAGGACGTGAAATAAGAGCTCGTGACAACACACCCAGTGACCCCTACACATCAGTGAGTGTATTTCACAGTTTCTCATTCTCAGCATTATTGACACTTTGGGCCAGATAAATTTTGTTATGGGTGGCTGCCCTGTGCATTGTAGTTAAATGCTTAGTAGCATTCCTGGTTTCTACCCACGAGATGCCAGTAACACCTCCCCTATCAGTCAAGACAGCCAAAAATGTTTCCAGACATTGCCAAATGTCCCCCGGGCGGGGAGGACAAAATCACCCTCAGTTGAAAACCACTCATATAGTTCAATGTCATAAGTATTTATCATATTCACATTCCTTCTGCCAGGTATGAAGAGAAATGCGAAGATGATTCAAACAAGGCACTTAGCGTGCCTTCGGTTTAGGGAGGACAACCTAGAGATGTGCATGCAGCTCACTCCTCACACAGCTCTACCAGCTCCACCAGGGAAGTGCCAGAGGATGATGCCGATGGAGGGAATCTGGCTTCCCCTCAGGCCAGTGAAAGAGGCTTTATGGAGAGGGCAGCTCATTATCTTGCCTTAGAAAATGTGTTAAGACTCTGCTAGGCACACAGAAGGCCCGCAGGAAAGTGCAGTTCAGGCAGTAGATGTGTCCTAAGCAGGGGCACAGATCACATCCCCAAATGAGAAAAAACTATGACCTCCGATTGAAAATGCAGCCGCTCTTGCAGGCTGTGCAGGGCCTTCCGTGCCCTCCTCTCCAGCTTGATTGACCTTCGCTGGATCTCATACTTCGGGCTCAAGAAACACCATGGTGCTTCCAGCGTGCCCTAGCTCACGGTCTCCTTTTTTTCTGATTCCGTCCCTGCTCTGCAACCTCTCCCTCTCCTCTGCTTCAATAAGCGTGTTGAAATCCTATACTTTCTTAGAGACTGAGATCAGGCATATCTCCTGAAACTCTTGCTTGGGTAGGAGGCCCCGTTCTCTGCTCTAATAATAATGTTATTATATATATATATATATATATATATATATATATATATATATACACATTTTTTTTTCATGACTACCTCCTCAGTAGGCTATGAATTTAGCTTAAGGGCAAGAACTATAATTTATTCATTTCTGTATTCCAAGCAGTTCAATAAAGGACCTGGAAGTTAACAGGGGCTCAGTAATGGCTACTGAAAAATGCAATGAATAACATATTTACAAAAAGTTTTAATAGCCTGTGAAAACACTAATGATGTCTACGTTAAGTGAAAAAAACAAAAGGCAGGTTATATAATTGAATACACAATCACTTATGCAATACATAAAATGCCTGGGGAAAAAAACAGAAAGAAATAAATCCAGATGTTGACATCTGTTTTCTCAGAATTGTAAGGTTGCTGGTGACTTTTATTTTTGTCTTTATAATTTTCTAAACTTTAAGAGATTTCTATGGTAAACACGGATCACTTGTGTAGTCATAAAAATGCACATTATTCGAAATCGCTCTTGTGGGCACTGGGCATTTGTTTTTGCTATTGGCGCCCCTCCTTTGTGTGGCATCAATATCATGATTTGGCTTGGAGGAGCCAGCCCTTCTCCTTGCTCTCAGTCAATGTGTTTTGGATCAAGCCAATTCCAGTCCAGGCAGCAGGAGTCCAGCATATGACCTAAACTAAGTCAATCAATGCAAGCCTTTGGCTATAGGGATTGGGTCAGGTACTGGACATGATCCAACAGCCCAATCAAGGTGGATGAGATTCTGTTCTGCATCTCCTACTTGAGCTATCAGAAAAGTAGATGATCTCTCTTCTTCTGAGTTGACTGATACAATCCTGCGAGTCTGAAACTGCCAGAGAAGCCGCCACTATCTGGATTGAGGAGGCTGTTAACCCAGGGGAAGTAGAGCCAAGAGATAGAATCTGACTTCCTTATTTCGGCCCTGACTCAATGTCTTAGTTTCTTGGTGCTGCTATAACAGAAATACCACAAGTGGGTGGCTTTAAAAAACAGAAATTTATTTCCTCACAGTTAGGAGGTTAGAAGTTCAAATTCAGGGTACCAGCTCTAAGGAAAAGCTTTCTCTCTGTGTCAGGTATGAGAGAAGGTCCTTGTCTTTTTCCAGCTTTGGTTCCTCAGCATCTTGCTGATCTTCACATGCTGTGGCATCTACCTTCCGCCATCTGTGATTCCTTGCTTCCGTGCCTAATCTGCTCCTTTTATATCTCAAAAGTGATTGGTTTAAAACACAGCCTACATTGATATGGCCTCATTAACAAAGAAAACCATATTCCCAAATGGGATACATCTCCAAGTATACGGGTTAGAATTTACAACAGATATTTTTGGGGGACATAATTCAATTTATAACAATCAAGCAGCTTCTGAAACCTAATCTGCCTCCTTGGGTGCTTCACCTCCATTGTTATATGTTTAAGGAGCCCTGGTGGCACAGTGGTTAAGTGCTGGGCTGCTTACCAAAAGTTTGGCAGTTCAAACCCACTAGTCACTTTGCTGAAGAAAGATGTGGCAGTCTGCTTCTTTAAATATTACAGCCTTGGAAACCCTATGGGACAGTTTAACTCTGTTCTATAGGGTTGCTATGAGTAAGACGTGACTCTACAGCTATAGGTTTGGCCTTTTTTTTTTTTTGGTATGATATGCAGATCAGGGAGCCTTGGTGGCACAATGGTTAAGAGCTTGGCTACTAACCAAAAAGCTGGCAGTTCAAATTTACCAGCTGCTCCTTAGAAACCCTATGGGGCAGTTCTATTTTGCCCTACATTAAAAAAAAAAAAAGTTGCCGTCAAGTTGATTCTGACACATAGCGACCCGATAGGACCGAATAGAACTGTACACAGGATTTCCAGTGAGTGGTTGGTGGATTTGAACTGCCAACCTTTTGGTTAGGAGTGAGCTCTTACTCACTGCACCAGCAAGGCTTCTTTATAATATCTAAAAAAAAAAAAAAAAAACTAGTACCTATAAAATATTAATAATAATGATGATGATAAATGAACACCCCTGCATTACCACCAACCCAGTATTGCCTTTACTATGGCACCAACCATATGCTAACCCCTCATCTAGTCTTCCTGTCTTCCCCTCCAGCAGCAATCACCTTCCTTAATGTTGTAAGTCTAATTTCCTGTTTTGTCCTATCCCTGTGGATTCCTACCTCTTTAAGGGCAAGGCCCATGCTTTGTTCACCTCTGATCCACAATGCCTAGTTCATAACTAGGCACCTTATGGTACTCAGGAATGTTTGTTGAATTGAATGCACATTAAGTCTTCAGCTGTGCTGGGTTAAGGAACAACCAGAGAGGCTCAGAATTATGTTACACTGATCAGGAGAGTGATTGCAATTCCCCTGCAGACTGGGGAGCTGGCATATTAGCACGTAATTTACTAGACCCTGGCACAAGTTCATTTTTATAGGCAGAGCATCTATTTTAACGGTTACATATATAACCACAGTTTTCAATCTGCTCCTTTCCCCCAAGAGAAAATCACGGAAGGAATCAAGGAAGGATGGAAATAAGGGGAGAAATAAGTCCTCTGTATTATTACCCTAAAACATCATGGTAAAGTAAAGGGGAAGCCTGATTCAGAAGGAAACATACACCCACATGGAAAATTAAATTAGCACACTGAACAAGTTTGCTAGAATTTTTTCCTTGTCTAGATTTTTCAAATTACCAGCTTGGCCCATGTATCATTACTAAATTACCCAGTTGTTTCGGTTCTGTGATGCTTCCCACTGCAAAGCGCTTGACAGAAAAATCACAATGTGATGAAAGGAGCAATAAATGTTGGAGTCAGATTGTTTTTGGTTTTAATTCTGAGTCTGGAACTTTCAAGCTGAAGGACTTTGGTAAAGGGAGTTCACAGAGTATTAGTTTCCTCATCTACTGAGCGGACAAGTCATTGGGCTAACTCATGGACACCTGTGATACTGAATGAGGTAATGTCCATTCACAGACTCCTATCTAGCTTCTTGATGGGAGGACAGCTGGTGTTTTTAATTGAGGGTAATACGAAGGCTTCCAACCCTATCCCCATACCATCAAGAAGAGAATAAAATTAAAGATAACCCCCTGGGGTAGGGGGGAGGGAGAATGAGACATATCCTTCTCTTTCCAATTTAACTCAGAATCAACTCAACTGATAGGGTAGGAGGATGGCTCAAGGGAGAAAGAGTCCAACACCCCCCATACTGCCCCCCATGCCAAATGAGTGAGGCTCCTCCATAGCTTCTTCACTAAGGGGTGTTCAGTCTCTGCTAATTGACCATCTGCACACATAAAAAACCAGGGTGAACAGAGGCATCTCAGTCCATTCTAGAGAGCTCTCTGCAAGCTCTGACTTGCCCTGACCATCAACACTTTTCCCCATTGTTCCAGTTCTGCCTCCTGGGGCCACACAGAGCAAGTATAATCCTTGTTTCAAAAGACAGCCACATATGAAGGTTGCTCCCATGGAGCCTCACTTTATGGAGATTAACAACTCTTTAATCCATTCCTCCTATTTATACATTTCTACTTCTGTCTGTAAGGAGCCATGGTGGCACAATAGTTAAGCACTCAGCTGCTAACAGAAGGTCAGCAGTTTGAACCCACCCAGCAGCTCCTCAGGAGAAAGACCTGGCAATCTGCTCCCATAAAGACAACAGCCTAGAAAATCCTACGGGGCAGTTCTACTCTGTCACGTGGGGTCGCTGTGAGTCAGAATCAACTTGATGGCACCTAATAACAAGAACAACAACATTTCTGACTGCACAGTTGCCAATTCATACCAAAGCCGTGCAGCCATATGCAAACAAGTTTTCCTTTCTGGGCCCAGTTTCTTTATCTGAAAAATGAAGAAGTTTGACTTTTCTAATCGCAGGTCCTCAAACCAACTACTTTCAGGATCCATGAACATATCAAGTGGCAGGTATTAGACAACAGGAAATAATGACAACTGCGATGAACTGGAAAGTGCATCTTCAACCTGAGAATGTTATTGCCAAAATGTGAGAGTTTTTTTATTTGCTTGGTTTTGGTTTTGGTTTTAACGCCGTGCCAGCCATGCAGAGCATATCTGGAGGCTGGATATAGACAAGCTTGTGACTTCTGGTCTTCATGATCTTCAGGGCTTCTCTTGCACTAAAATCCCATGATTCTTTTAAATTGTCCCATTTACAGAGTGGACCCTATCCAGGCCTTGTCTTTTGAGCCAAAGAGAGCTGATGTGCCTCTGTACTGGTTATTCTCCATTTGCCCCTCTGGAGGCCCTCTCCATCCTTTTCCACCTTGCCTGGTGCCCTCGGAATCTAACTTGTTTGGACTTCAGTAAGCTGAGCTCCTTATATCCTGACTTCTAATTGACATTGGTCAATGAAGGGCACAGCATGAAATAGGCAGGTAGAGGGCAAAAGTGTAGTTGCGCTGATTCCCCAGTTTCTTCACTGTTGGTCTGCCAGTTGGAATGGGTGGGTTCCCATACTGATGGCCACGGGTCCTATCTGCTGGCCCTCTCTGCCAGCTACATATCTCAATGGTTTCTGATACCCACCATCACCCCACCCTCTTCCTCTCAGACCAAGAGACAAAAATGGCTTCCACTGGTGGTAACCCTTGGATACTTCACCACTCTTTTTTGTTCATTCTTAAACTTGACACACCTTTGTAAATAGTCCCTTCTTAAAAGCCACCTTAGACCCACTTTAAATGTGTCATCTATTCCCTTCCAAGACTCTAATTCACTATCAATTGTCTTCCTGATGTACTTTCAATGTGGAAAGATGGGGGTGGCCACGCTAAAATGGTTCTAATATAAAAATCTTAAAACTTAGTTTATAGGACTTAGTGTTAATTAGATCCCTGTAGTGGTCATCTAGAGTTCCTGGGTGGTGGAAGCAGTTAATGCACTTGGCTGCTAATTGAAAGGTTGGATGTTCAAGTCCACCCAGAGGTACCTCAGAAGAAAAGCCTAGTGATTTACTTCTGAAACATCAGCCATCGAAACCCCCATGGAGCACATTTCTATGCTGACACACATGGGATTCCCGTGAGTAGGAATCAGTTGGACAGCAACTGGTACTGGTACTCATAGTGGCCACCTTTTTTTTTTTTTTTTGGCCTTTCAGCACCCCCACCCACTCAGAAATAGTTGAGGAAAAGCTCCTTTTTTTTTTTTTAATTACGGTTTAGATGAAGGTTTACAAAGCAAATTAGTATCTCATTATAAACAATTAATACACATTTTGTTTTGTGACATTGGTTGCCAACCGCATGACATGTCAACAATTTCCCTTTCTTGACCTTGGGTTCCCAATTATCAGATTTCCTCTCCCCTCCTGACTTCTTGTCCTTGCCTCTGGGTTGGTGTGCCCATTTAGTCTTGTTTTGTTTTATGCACCTGTCTAGTCTTTGGCTGAAGGGTGCGCCTCAGGAGTGACTTCAGTACTGAGTTAAAAGGGTATTGGAAAATCTCCTTTCTCCATCCAAAGTATATGGAATTACCAATCATAGTACCCCTCACCCTGGCCATAGAATGGGTGTGTGACCCAAGCCAGGACAAGTGCTCAAAGGATTTTTTGAAATGGCATTAAGGAAAGAGAGACTATTCCTTTTGGGGGTGATGCTGGAAAATGGTAGGTCTAGGAGTTGGAGTTGTCATGTTTTAGCCTCAAGGAGAAAGCTGGGCTCTGGGAGTGGCCCAGTGACTCTGAGCCATAGGAAGTAGTAGAGACTACACATGGAACAAAGACCAGGCTCCTCTCATTCTCAGGGACTAGCCATACACCAGCCTTCCTGCGGTTTGCCTTTGGTTGAGTTTTTTGCTTAAATTCCTTTGAGTTGAGTTTCTCTCCTGATTAATTCACCCCCAGTGGAGATGGAGTTCAGGATTGGTCTGACTCCAGCTGACCAGGTATGTGACCTCTTAGAGGGGAATTCAGCTCTAAATGGTGAAATGTCAGCTGGATCCTCACTTTTGTGTGGTGCTTTATGGTTTATAAAATGTTTTCACATCTATTATCTCATTTTATCCTCACAATAGTCCTGGGTGAAGGACAGGGCAGAGAGTGAGTGCTATCCTCTATTAACTGACATGAGTACTAGAGCACAGAGAGGCAAAGGTCACAAAGATAAAGCTCCTTCAGCTTTGGTCTTTGACTTGATGGGACCATGCCAAGTCTTCCCTAGAGAGGCACAGTGACTGTGTCTGTACAATTTGTTTGTGGATGAACCCTGGCTTATAACCACACCTCATCTTGCCATTGCCTTCTCTATGTTTGAAGACATGCTTTATGCCCCCTGCCTTGACATAGACACTGTACTATATTTTTACCTCCAGCCTGAACTCTGGAAACTTCATGTTCCAGCTTTTAGAATCTCTGATATATTGTTTACCTTGAGGCTCATGACTGGTCTCCCTGACTTAACTTCTCTTCCTTTACTTTAGCCATTTCTCTCATGGACTGTTCCTGTGAGCAGTTCCAGTGGGTACTGCTTGATATAACCTTGAGTCTAGCCCAAAAGATTGACAAGCTATCCACAGTCAGGTAGGTAAAGGGAATCAAGTATTCAAGTTATCTGGCACAGTCCAGAGTCTTTTCCACTATGCCCCCACTGAGTATCTGCCAATGTTATCCCCAAGAGCAGACAAAGGCCCCTGTTCAGGAAATGCTGTACTTAGAATTTCTCTAATAATGGTGTCTTTTTATATACATGTCCTGCAATCAATGACTCTGAGGGTAAAAGGGCATTTTCTAAAGTCTCACTTACAGTCAAGATGTACTATCTCATAAAGGAAAGTGTGGAAGTTGGAACAATACAGAATGCTCTTTACAAATGAAACAAAAGACTGAGATAGAGGATACAGCCCAAATTAGCACCAGAGCAACTCCCACTGATGAGGAAATTATCCAATTGCAAATTACACACTGTGCTACTCCACAAGCTCCACTGAAGTTTAGGTATTGGATTAACCAAAATGAAAGGCGGGACGGGGGAAGCACCAAAGTGAAGAAGAAGGAATGAATTAATATTTGCAATGTACCTACTACGCGCCAATTTATATCAGTCATGTAAATCCCATTTTTAAATGCAAAAGATCTGGTGAAAACTGACACACTGAGAAGTTAAGTCACTTGGCCTTTGCCCCAGACCCAGTGTCTGATACAGGATTACAAGATGGGCCAGTTTGAATCCAGAACTCTACTTTCCAAGATACATTTTCTCTAATTCTGTTGAGTAGTATTGGTCAGGAAGGGGATCTATTTGTATCTATTGAAGGAAACTAATAAGCCAGCTTGATTATCACAAATAAAATGTATTAGTCAGGGGACCATTTATAGATCACCGAACCAAAAACCAAACCCGTTGCTGCTGAGTTGATTCCGACCCATAGCGACCCTATGAGACAGAGCAGAACTGCCCCAGAGGGTTTCCAAGGAGCTGCTGGTGGACTGGAACTGCCTACCTTTTGGTTTGTAGCCGAGCTCTTAACCACAGCACCACCAAGGCTCCTACAGATCACCAGGTGGGACTAATTACAAAGGTGTGGGCAGGTAAAGGGGGTCCTGAGGGATAGGACTGTAACCCAGAACAGGTAATAGTGGAGGTTACCACCCCCTGGGCTGGAAGAGAGTTAAGTGGTTGTTGTTGTTAGTTGTCTTGGAGTGGATTCTAACATGGTGACCCTATGCGTCACAGTAGAACTGCTGCACAGGGTTGTCAAGGCTGTGACCTTTCAAAAGCAGATCACCAGGCCTGTCTCACTGGGCACCTCTGGGTGGGTTCAAACCACCAACCTTTTGGCTAGTAGTCAAGCGTTTAACCATTTGCATCACCCAGAGACTCCTGGAGTAAGTGGAGAGAGCCATTATCAGACCTTTGAACAAGAGACAGTCCTGTAGAGCTGCCCCCTTGAAATAATTAGTGGCATTTAAAACACAGCCAGCCCAAGGTGACCTCTCATGGACAGAACCAGAAAAAAATATCCCTATATCACTCTCCTCCTTTCCACACTTCATCCAGAAGCCTTAGAGCACAGGAGTCCATTGATGTACTTCATATAGGTCAGCATCCAGGGCAGGGAGCAGGGTAGAGAAGGGTGGAGAGAAGAACGAGTTGGGTGAGCAGAGGACATCCAGCATACAAAGACATGAAGAAAAACACACAAGGTAAAGAGACTGCAGCTTGTTTACCTGCTTGCAATCATGAGATAAGCCTCACTGAGATGAAGTCTGACCACAAAGGAGAAGGTATAATGGTGCTAGTACCATTCCAGGTTGGTTTCTTCTCATGCTAATGAGATGATAATGAGAAAACCATATGCAAATGAAGTGACTATTTTAATAAGGAATGGAGCAGCATGTGGTCCAGTTAGCCTTGTCTTGGGAGAGGGCTAGGAAGAGTTTGGGAAGATTGGGGTGGGGTACCTACTTATTAAAAGGATTAAACTGAGCTTGCTTCTTCAGACATCTCTTAGATCCAGCAGACTCTTGTTTCTTTGCAAACTTGATCATAGTCAGCATAAATAAACTGCATGTGGGCCCAGTGGATAAGAAGAAAGAAATGAAGTCAAAGAAGTAGGGGGAAGCTAAATCACAAGAGACCGTTAGAAGATTTTGAACAGAGACAGGAACATGAGACCTGACTTACATTTTAATAGGATTGGCCAGGAAATGTTCAGGGAAAAGAGTATACAGGGACATTAGTGGACCCAGGAAACCAGGTAGGAAGCTACTGCAATAACCAGCCAGAGAGGCTGAAGTTAGCAGTGGAGATGGTGAGAAGCAGTCAAATTCCAAATATTTTTTTAAGTGATGCCAATAGAATTAGATGAATAACTGGATATTAGGTATGAGGTGAGGGAAGGGATCAAGTGAGACTCCAAGGTTTATAGTCTAAGCAATGGGAAGGATATAGATGTGATTTTTTAAGACAGGGAGGACTGTAGGTAGAGCAGTGTTTTATCTGGGGAAAGAGGGAATCACTAGTTTGTTTTTGAACATATCAACTTTGGGATATGTATTAGACATACAAGTGGAAATGTTAAATACGATGTTGGATATACAAGAGTTCAGTGTAAAAGTTTAGGCAGGTGTCTTAATTATCTAGGGCGGCTATAACAGAAATACAATGAGTGGATGGCTTTAACAAAAAGAAATTTATTCTCTCACAGTCTAGGAGGCTAGAAGTCCGAATTCAGGGTGCTAGCTCCAGGGGAAGGCTTTCTCTCTCTGTTGGCTCTGGGGGAAGGCCCTTAGCATCAATCTTGCACAGTCAAGGGCCTTCTCAGCACAAGGACCCCAGATCCAAAGGATGCACTATTCTCCTGGCTCTCGTTTCTTAGTGGTATGAGGTCCCCCTGTCTCTCTGCTAGCTTCTCTCTTTTATATCTCAAAAGAGATTGACTTAAGGCACAACCTAATCTTGTAGATTGAGTCCTGTCTCATTAACACAGCTGCCTCTAATCCTGCCTCATTAACATCATAGAGGTAAGATTTACAACATATAGGAAAATCACATCAGATGACAAAACGGTGCAGAATCACACAATCCTGGGAATCATGGCCTAACCAAGTTGACGGATATTTTGGGGGGACACGATTCAATCCACGAAAGCAGAAGGTATACATGTGGGTATTGTCAACACATAGATAGTATTTAAAGTCAGAAGATAGGATGGGGCAACCAAAGAGAACGTAGAGTCCTGGAGCACTGCAGAGTTTGGGCTGATGAGGAAGAACTACTAAAGGAAAACCAAGAAGGAGTGGTCCATGAGGCAGGAAGGAAAACACCCGATGACATTGCTGCACAGGTGGAAACCAGAGAGCGGGAAGGTAGTGAGCCAATGGTTTCAAAATATAAATAAGAAATTAGAACCTTGCATTATACCTGACAATTACAAAACAAGAATTCCAAGGGTCTGTTTAAAAACTTGTGTGTAATTATAAGATTCTGACTATGAGAAGGGTAACTGAGTACAGTGTGAGACTCTGTTGTTACAATGACTATGAGTTCAGTATGAGCTCATTCTGCTTCAGCGTGATGCAATTTTTAAAAAATCGTCTTAACCAAGTAGTGATACTGTGGGAAGTTGGTGGAAAGAGCATTCATTTATTCTTTCATTCAGTAAGTATTATGTAAATACTGGGGACACAGCAGTGAACAAAGCAGACAGAAATCCCTGCTCTCCATGAGCTTTATTCCAAGCACTAGATGTGCGGGAGGAGAAAGGGAGTGGGGTACAAATCTTGGCTCTCTCACTTGCCAATTATGTGACCTGGAGCAAGCCACCCTAATCTCTCTCCCCTTTCCAGTGCCTCATCCAGAAAAGGGGGTTAGGAATACCTGTCCTTGTGCTAGCTCACTGGATGACTATGAGGCTGCCAGCACAGAGTAGGCAGGGGGAGGCCCTGCAGCTAAATGGTTAGCACTCAGGCTCTGCAGCTCTCTGTCTCCCTCCAGAATGGTCTCTGAGTGCTGAATCTGCTTCTTACTGACCTCAGTTACGATACTTAACCTCTCTGAGCTCCCACTCCAACTGAAAAATGGGGAAATGAACAGCACGCACCTCGCAGGGTCATTGTTAGGGTCACATATGATGAAGCATGCATCTGGCATATTCTCAGTACCCAATCAGCGGTGGTGATTACTATTATATGTACTATAAATACTTGCAGAATAAGTTGATATATGAAAAGAGATAAAGGAAGTGGTGGCCTTTGTAAAATACAAAAAAAAAAAAAAAAACCAAACCCATTGCCGTTGAGTTGATTCCCACTTATAACGACCCTATAGGACAGAGTAGAACTGTCCCATAGGGTTTCCAAGGAGCACCTGGTGGATGTGAACTGCCAACCTTCTGGTTAGCAGCCATAGCTCTTAACCACTATGCCACCAGGGTTGCCATTTGTAAAATACAAAGTGCTCTGCAAAAACCAATAGTCTCACTTCTGAAGGGTTTTAAGGTTCACAGGGAATTTTCATATCCTCACAGTAATGTACTTTAAGCTAGACTATTATTCCCATTTTACAGATGAGAAAATTGAGGCCCAGAGAAGGTATCAAATTAGTAGGCAATGGATTAAGTGGCTATAGTTCTCTCAACTACCATAGGAATGGTGCTTTTTTGCCACTCTGCAGCTCATAAGCCCACACACTGTTCATGCTGCAGACAAAATTCTGACAGGAAGCTGTCCAAAGGAATTCTGAGCATCTTTGTGCTCCTTGCTGAATAATTAAAATCTTCACCACACTCAGGCTTGGATTGGTTTCCTAAATGCCTTCACACTTTGGGAGCTGGGAAGCTTGGCTCCTCGGGGACCTTTCTGTTTCTTTTCAAAGCCAAAGCAATGGACTTGAAAATCTAAATCCAAAAAGCTAACAAAGACCTTATTAATTGCGGCTTCTTTATAAACAGTTTTTTTCGATCTTTGTCCCCCTCTCTCTAGGCAACCCTTGCATAAAAATATCCATCCGCCAACTGTTTCACCAACTGTTCCTCCTCTCGCTGGCATACCTTGTGCCGTATTCTAAGATGCCAGAGCGTGTTCCTGCTGCAGCTTTCCACGCGGCCCGGGCGTGCCGCCATTAGCCCCTGCTACAGGGCTGCGTGTGCAAGAGGAGGGAGGGGCGGTGGCGCTGGCAGAGGCAGCCTGGGCAGCCTGGGGACCTGCGTGAGGACTGGGAAGGCAGCGACCACGTCAGGGGCGCTGGACTCCGAAAGATCTAGGTCGGAATTACAGCTTTGCCACTCCCTTGCTGTGTGTTACCAAATTCTTCTACAAATTACTCTAGGAGCCCAAATTTTCTCTCCTGTGAAAGCCAGGGCATATGTATTGCTCAGAATGGTGATGAGAATCAAATTAGTCCATGTATGTGATGGCCCTGGCCCAGTGCTTGGCATTATACCAGCCCAATAAATGGGAATTTCCTTTACCTCCATTTAACCCCTGAGGAGCTCAGTAAGAGAGAGAAGCAAACTCACAAAAAGGAAAATTCATGTGTTAAATATTAAGCAAAACAGCAGTGGAAAAGACGACATAGGGGAGTGTCTGATGAATTACTCAGAAAAAGCAAACAGTGGTAAGTACTAGATGTTCAGAGGAGGGAGAGATCATTGAGGCTGCAGAGGCCTCGCATGTTGTGGTTAGAGACTGCAGTTCTAGCTCAGCTCTGCCGCTTCAAATAAGGCTTGGAGAAGTTAAGCCACCTGTCAAGGCCAGTGTTAGTAATTAGCTTAGCTGGGATTAGGTCCCTCATCTGTGCAACTTCCCCTAACTTTTTCTGTTAACAGCCACGTGATTCTGGCTGGGTCATTCATTGTCCACTGGGCAATTCATTTATTTCTTCATTTACTCCATAAGCACTGACTATGGGCTAGGCCATGCAGACACGAGATGAATAAGACTCCAGCAGTGACTTGAAAGAGGGCACAGAGAGCCAGACATGCAAACAGGTAGCACCAGGTAAGATGAATAGAATTACATGGCTGCTAACAAAAAAACTTGGGGGAACTTGCATAGATTAGGGACCCAATCCCAGCACAGCTAATTACTAACATATTGGCTTTGGCAGGTGGCTTAACTTCTCCAAGCCTTATTTTCCTCATTTGAAAAGTGAGGATAATAATAACTTCTTCAGGCAGTTGTGACGATTAAAATGACATAACACTTATAAATGCAGAGCATAGTACTGGTACACAAGAGTCCAATAAAGGTTAGGTCACATAACTCAAGGTAAAATACTTATAGATTTTTATATTTTTGAATTATGATAATATATGTATGTGTGAATATAGCATATATATAGTGTGTGTGTGCACGTGCATATGTATGTGTGTGTGTGTGTGTGTGTGCGCTATGGCTGCTAATCAAAAGGTCTGCAGTTTGAACTACCAGGCACTCCTTGGAAACTCTGTGGGGCAGTTCTACTCTGTCCTATAGGGTCGCTGTGAATCGGAATCGACTCAACTGCAATGGGTTTGGTTTGGTTTTGGTTATACATATATATATATATATATATATATATATATATATATATATATATACATACACACACACACACACATACACAAAGGTTAGGTGCCGTCAAGTCGGTTCCGATTCACAGTGACCCTATGTACAACAGAACAAAACACTGCCCAGTCCTGTGCCATCCTCACAATTGTTGTTATGCTTGAGCCCATTGTTGCAGTCACTGTGTCAATCCATCTTATTGAGGGTCTTCTTCTTTTTTGTTGACCCTCTACTTTACAAAGCATGATGTCCTTCTCCAGGGACTGATCCCTCCTGATAATATGTCCAAAGTATGTGAGATGTAGTCTCACCATTCTTGCTTCCAAGGAGTATTTTGATTGTACTCTATTCATTCTTTTGGCAGTCCATGGTATATTCAACGTTCTTCGGCAACACCACAATTTAAAGGCCTCAATTCTTCTTCGGCCTTCCTTATTTATCATCCAGCTTTAGCATACATATGAGATGATTGAATACACCATGGCTTAGGTCAGGCAAACCTTAGTCCTCAAGGTGACATCTTTGTTTTTCAACACTTTAAAGAGGTCTTTTGCAGCAGATTTGCCTAATGCAATACCTCTTCTGATTTCTTGACTGCTGCTTCAATGGGTGTTAACTGTGGATCCAAGTAAAATGAAATCCTTGACAACTTCAATCTTTTCCCCATTTATCATGATGTTGCTTACTGGTCTAGTTGTCAGGATTTTTGTTTTTTTATGTTGAGGTGTAATCTACACTGAAGGCTGTAGTCTTTGATCTTCATCAGCAAATGCTTCAAGTCTTCACTTTCAGCAAGCAAGGTTGTATCATCTGCATAGTGCAGGTTATTAACGAGTCTTCCTCCAATCCTGATGCCCTATTCTTCTTCATAGAGTCCAGCTCCTCAAATTACTTGCTCAGTATACAGATTGAAGAGGTATGGTGAAAGAATACAACCCTGACACACACCTTTCCTGACTTTAAACCACACAGGATCCCCTCGTTCTGTTTGAACAACTGCCTCTTTTTCTACATACAGGTTTCTCATGACCACAATTAAGTGTTCTGGAATTCCCATTCTTCACAATGTTATCCATAGTTTGTTATGATCCACACGATCGAATGCCTTTGCATAGTCAATAAAACACAGGTAAACATCCTTCTGGTATTCTCTGCTTTCAGCCAGGACCCATCTGACATCAGCGATGATATTCCTGGTTCCACATCCTCTTCTGAATCCGGCTTGAATTTCTGGCAGTTCCCTGTGGATATACTGCTGAGGATGGGGTAGGGAAGGAGTCTGACCTGAGTGATGATTTCAAAGAGGAGAAAGTTGAGGATTTCAGAGGTTAAGGGCTTCAGAGGTTAAGCACTCTGTAAAAACTATTTTAAAAAGTCTATGTCTGTGAACTTCTTGAAGCTGGGCCTGTTACAAGCCTCGCAGCTTACAGGGTTGCTGTGAGTTGGGATCGGCTCGATGGCAGTAGGTTTTTTGGTTACAAGCCTGGCACTTAGTATGTGCTCAATAACTGATTATTTAATGATTTTTGTTGTTGTTAGAACGAGATGTATCTTTAAGGGCCCTTCCTTCAAACTCTTAACATTTTCTCTCAGCCTTGCCCAGAACCAGTCCTGAAAATTCTAGACACCCTGCTATACATCCAGACTGCTGCCCACTTCCCCTTTCCCCTAATCATCCCATGGAAAGAGGTGCTGTAACTCCCAATTAGCCCCAGGGCAGCCCACATCGGCTCTGCCGCCAAACTCATATCGCGTTACATTTAATACATGTGTATAACGAATGCCGCACACATTTGGCAGTGCTTCCGTGCACCATGTCATTATAAGCCGTATTGACAGCAAACAAGTCACATATTCTCCCTGCGAACACTACAGGAAAGAAGAACATATAATTTCGTTGTTGTTTGTACATTTTTTTCCAAGTCACATTGGACACCATTTGCCTTTCATTAGAAATACCATGCTGACAGTAAAATCACATATCCCCAACACACAAAGAGGAGAAAAACAAGCTTCTTGGACCCCCTGTGAAGGGGAGGAGCAGCAGCACTGCTTTTAGGGGGGCAGGAGTAGCAGAAGAGGAAGTATGCCAGGACTTTGATAGCTCAGAACCACCAGCGAGAGAGTAGTTGCTTGATTGGCCTGTGGAGTCTGTCTGTACCATCAGAGAGTTTTACCTGCTTCAGGCTTGATTCATTCATTCACATACTCATTCATTCATTCATCTATATCCATCCATCCATCCTTCTATCCATCTATCCAACAATGCATTTAAAACTGCTACATATTCTTTCTGGAATTAAGTTATGGAGGAATATAGAATGCTAAAATATATTGAGCTCCTAATACAGACATCTGCTACATATTTAATTTTCACAGAAAACCTATGAGGTCAAGGTATTGACTGTGTTTCACAGATTTGGTAACTGAGCCTCAGAAAGATAAAGTGACTAGGTCAATGTTAACAAAAGAGTAAGACTAGGACTTGAACTTATAGCGATTTCCTTTTAGAGAGTAAATACATGAGTAAATATTTACTGAATGTCTACAGTATATGAGGCATTGTGTATATTCTTGTTACAGATTTGGTATTGTCATTCCTTTTACCCAGACTTTCCCACTGACCTGCAAGCCCATTCATTTATTCATTTAATGCTTACTCAATGGCTTATTTGTACGAGACTGTGAGTTTCCTAAAGGCAGAAATTTATTAAGCACTTACTATATATATGGGAGCCCTGGTGGCACAGTGGTTAAGAGCTCAGCTGCTAACCAAAAGGTCGGCAGTTCAAATCCACCAGCCACCCCTTGGAAACCCTACGGGGCAGTTCTGTTCTGTCCTATAGGGTCACTATTGGTCGGAATTGACTCGAAGGCAACAGGTTTGGTTTTAGCTTAGCTGTTAGGAAACCCTGGTGGCGTGGTGGTTAAGTGCTACGGCTGCTAACCAAAGGGTCGGCAGTTTGAATCCGCCAGGCGCTCCTTGGAAACTCTATGGGCAGTTCTACTCTGTCCTATAGGGTTGCTATCAGTCAGAATTGACTCGATGGCACTGGGTTTGGTTTGTGGGCCACTTTAAGTCTCTCCTTACAGGCAGTTACTTGGCAACACTGCTAAATCACATCGAAATCTGTTTCACTCTGTTAAACAAGGGATCCAGATGACCCACTGGTAACCCAGGTAGTTTAATTCTAGAAGTTGTACTCTGAGCCACACTTCTCTGTTGAAATCCAGACCACATAATTTCCATCTCTACACCTTGCCTCACTAAGGCTTTTAGGGCCAAGAGGTCTTTCAGAAGTCTCACAGGGACAAATGGAGCTTGTTCATACTAAGGACATAAAATATGTATGCAATCCAGGTACGTTGTTGTTGTTTATGGATACTTGCTTAATCCTGAACAGTACTTACTACTGTCCACTACCATGGTTGTGGCGAATACTGTAATGACAGCTGGGAGTTTTTCAGCCCAGTGGCGGTTCAGTGGTAGAATTCTAACTTTTTGTATGGGAGACCCAGGTTTGATTCCCAGCCAATGCATCTCACACACAGCCACAACCCATCTGTCAGTGGAGGCTTGCATATTGCTATGATGCTAAACAGTTTCAGCAGAGCTTCCAGACTAAGATAGACTAGAAAGAAAGGCCTGGAGATCTACTTCCAAAAATCAGCTAATGAAATTCCTATGGATCACAACAGTTCAATCTGCAACCAGTCATGGGGATGGTGCAGGACTAGGCAGCATTTCATTCTACTATCATGGGGTAGCCATGAATTGGGGGCTGATTCAAAGGCAGCAGACAATAACATGACTGGATTGGATACATATTCTGTGTCCTTAGTATGGTCCAAGGAGATGTGGTCCACTCATCCCTGTGAGATTTCTGAAAGGCCTCTCAGCCCCAAAAGCCCTAGTGAGGCAAGGGGTAGAGTTGAAAATTATTTGGTTTGGATTTAGACAGAGAAGTGTGGCTCAGAGTGAAGCTTCTAGAATAAACTCCTTGGGTTACCAGTTTCATGGTCCTGGGCAAATTTGAGGACCCTGATAGTAACTACTTCATAGCATCTTTGCAGGGAATAAATTGGTTAAATACATATAAAGTGTATTTAAATAAATTAATACATTCAAAGTACTCAGAAGAGGGCTTGACCCATAAAAATGTTGAATAATAATTATAATGACTGATAACACTCACGGTGAAAAAGATATGAGTGTGGATCCCACCTCTGACATTTATTACCCATGTGATCTTAACTTCTCAGTTTCAGTATTTTCATTCACACACACACACACACACTCACACACAATGGGGACACGTGCTTTATTAAATGAGGAAATGAGAGAGAAAGCACAGTACCTGACATGTAATAAAGACAAATATAAATAGTGTTTTAGTCTTTGCTGAGGTCTTCTGCCTTTCCAGGACTCAGCAGATCCTGGAATATTATCTGAAAGTATGTGTGTGTGGCGGGGGCGGGAGGAGTGTGTGTGTGCACGCACATGCACATGTGTGTGAGTCAATAACAGAAAGTATAAAAGTCACTTAATGAAATGATATTAGGTTCATGGAAATTGTACTAGGGTCTCCTGTGCCCTCTCTGTCAGAGAGAACTCCCCCTAAGACTGCTTGTTGCCTTGATGTTAAGGAGCTTTTCAGATAGATTAAAACAATAGAATCAACAGAGGTATAATTTTCTTCCATCCTTCTTTAATTAGCTGTGAACCAGAGGGCTTTCCAAGTGGCAACAGAATAAGCGAAGACGGGGAGCAGAAACCCACTATTTGAGTTCCTGAGATAAAGCAATATTTATTGGAATCAATCTAACAATCTAGATAAAAGATCCTGCAAGTTTTTCTTTTATCTCCTTTTAAGACAAACCTCTGTCTGGTGGTATATTGCCAATTCCAGCCTAGAAAATTGGCATGGATATTTTTGAGGGTGGAAGGCAGAAAGCATAAATTTTAGAATTGTGGTAGGACACAAATGCAGGAGTCAAGGGTTCTTTGTTTTGCATTGCCACAAACTGGTTTTCTGTGTGTCCTATAAGTCTTAATCATTCTGTCCCTCAATTTTCTTACCTGCAGAATAGGGATTGGATTAGAATATTGACACTACTTGCCAAATGCTTATCATATCCAGAGCCTACAGCAATGCTGTTAAGTAGGTGTTATTATAGCCAATTTAAAAATCAGAAATCCAAGGCTTATGAAGCTTAATCTCCTCAAGGACAAACAGCTTGGAAACAATGGAACTCACACACCTAGGTATCTAGGACTTCCTGAATACTTCCATGGAATCATAAGCTCTCTCATCTCAAAGCCCCTTCGAACTCCATAAGTTTGTGTCATTTCTATACCGTTGAATTCTTGGCTGGGCAAAGGCAAAGCAATCACACATGTAAGTGCTTAAACCTCTCTTTATCATCCTTGTTTATCTAGAATAGTTGAGGAATAAACTGAATTGGCATTAGCAAAAAACAAGGCTCCAAGAACTGACGGAATATCAACTGAGATGTTTCCACAAATGGATGCAGCACTGGAGGTGCTCACTCATCTATGCCAAGAAATGTGGAAGACAGCTGAAAGTGAAAAAGACTTGAAGCATTTACTAATGAAGATCAAAGACCACAGCCTTCAGTATGGATTACACCTCAACATAAAGGAAACAAAAATCCTCACAACTGGACCAATGAGGAACATCATGATAAATGGAGAAAAGACTGAAGCTGTCAAGATTTTCATTTTACTTGGATCCACAATCAACACCCGTGGGAAGCAGAAGTCAAGAAATCAAATGTCGCATTGCATTGGGCGAATCTGCTGCAAAGGACCTCTTTAAAGTATTGAAAAGATGTCACCTTGAAGACTAAGGTGTGCCTGACCCAAGCCATGGTATTTTCAATCGCGTCATATACATGCGAAGCTGGACAATGAATAAGGAAGACCAAAGAAGAATTGACACCTTTGAATTGTGGTGTTGGTGAAGAATATTGAATATACCGTGGACTGCCAAAAGAACGAACAAATCTGTCTTGGAAGAAGTACAACCAGGATGCTCCTTAGAAACAAGGATGGCGAGGCTGCGTCTTACATACTTTGGACATGTTGTCAGGAGGGATCAGTCCCTTGAGAGGGATATCATGCTTGGCACAGTACAGGGTCAGCAGAAAAGAGGAAGACCCTCAACGAGGTGGATTGACACAGTGGCTGCAAAAATGAGCTCAAGCGTAACGATTGTGAGGATGGCGCAGGACCCGCCAGTGTTTCGTTCTGTTGTGCACAGGGTCACTATGACTTGGAACCGACTCGACGACACCTAACAACAACAAAAAATGTTAATGTGTACATGTTTCTGTATGTAATATTTATATCTACTTAACAAAAAACAAGTTCATTTAAACATAATACTGAACTTACTATTCACTGTAGCTTTCAGTCATATCCCTTCTCAACTAATAGATATCAAAGTACAGCTAGTCCAAGAAAAGCTAGAAATTGCTTCTTTACATATAAGATTACAAAAAAAAAAGATTACAAGGTACTTAAAAATATGTTGTCTAATTGGATTCTTGCAATCAAATCAACTATCTTTGTATAGCACTACTGAGAGCAAGCTTCTGCTTAGTTACCTCTCTCTGATTAGATTCTGGTTATATAGGAATTTACCACCTTTACATTTTAGATCAGCTTTGTGTTTTAAAGGTTATAGTCAAAAAATCCTAAAAGTGCAAAGAAAAATAGATCCTAACTAGAAGAGATAGAACTTTGCTTTAAAGCAGTAAAAAAAAAACAAAAACAAAAAAGTATGGGGAGAGGTTACCCCAGCCACCCATGTTCTTCTATAGAGATCAGAGGGTTAGATTAGCCAATGGAATTACCCATAAACCCTTGCAGTGGGAATTCTAACATGTAATAAATCCCACTATGTCCCTCACCATTCTCCCAGGGCTCCTTGCTAAGACGTTTTGAGACCACAAACAAATGTAGAAATCATAGAATGAGAAAAAGAAAACTACCATTTCTGGTGACCTTGCCTTTGAATAGCATTTCAGCTGAAATCAATACACTGTCTGGAAGACACTGGGGAAAGCTTGCGCTTACTCAACATAAGCAAGAAATACACTCCTTTTAAATCCAAAGCCCATAGTCCCTCAGTTTCACCTCCAACCTCCCAGGACCATACTGTCTGCAGTAGTCACTACAACTCTTTATCCATCAGGGATTTGGAGATCTTAGATGTCTGGCCCAATGGCATTGATGGGACTCATCATGCAATTTTCAAATTTTCTGTGATCTTGAATTCTGTCACAGAGATCTAGAACTGCCTAGAAAACCTACAATTTTCTGAGACAAGAAAAAGTTTATTGACTACGTGGGTTAAAAATTAACTCCCTATAGAGGTGAAAAAAATGTTATCTGAAAGCTTCCCAGGTTTCATACCATAAGGTTGCTATGCATTGTATTAAGAAGAGTTTTGTTTCTGTAATTCTGCTTGATCCCCATGATGGTGACTCAGAGAGATGGGTATTGCATCATCATCCCCATTTACAGACTAGGGGCAAAAAAAGTACTCAGAGAAGCTGAGTGACTTGCACAAGCAAGGCAAGACACAGATCTTCTGACTTTTTCAAAAATTTTTTTTTCCTTCTCTCTGCTCTCTTCCTTGAACAATCTCTGATTTTCCTTTGTCTTGGACAAAAATTTTATATGGTTCACCAACTCTTTTATCTGCTTTCCTACACATTATCTGTCCCCACTCTTGAGTATCTTGAGCTGAAGTAGGTAGACTTCCTCTCTTGCTTTTGATGAGGTTAGCTGTCTTTGACAGATGTGTGTTCATTCCTGTTTCCTCAGATCTGAACTTGATGGCTATCCACTGAAATAACAGCTGGCTAGGTCTACAGTTCAGGAAAATCCGAAGGAATAGGGTATGGTGAGGAAAAGAGCACACTTCCAGGAGTCAAGAGACCTAGATTTCAGCCCCAGCAATGCCACTTACTAGGTGGATGATGTCCTTAATGTTCTTAAAGCTCCCTGAGTCTCAGCACGTCTTTAAGGCAAAAATGATATGTCCTGTCTGTATCACACAGGAATTATGAAGCTCAGATGAAGCCAGAGATATCAAAGTACTTTACACGTTGTAGATACCAGCATTCAGTCAAACGTATATTATGAAAGGGATCACAAATCAAATGCCTTTGAGGGCCAGGTTGGTTGTAAAGGAATGGAACAGGCAGGTATAGTAGAACTGTGAATAGTGGGGCCAAACCCACAAAAGAATACAGGGCTACCAAACGTATCATGTTTTCATGGGATAGCCATTATAACCTGTTAGCCAAATCAGGTACTCTTGCTAGTCATATTAGGTATATGGGGCACCAGTTTGTGAATCCATTTCCACTAAAAAATCTCCCAAATTATGGGCTGAATATCCCCCATATTGCTTTAGGGTCGTCATGAAACTATATACACACCTATAACCTGAAATACAATGTCCTGTACAACTGGGTAGTAATGCTTTTAAGCATAGGTAGGTGCCGTTGTGATAACCATTGTGATAACCAAAGCACACCTGCATTTAAAAGTGAATTTATAATAACTTTTTGTCATTTTGTAGTTCTCAATCAACGAACACTAACCACATACAACTACTCTCATAGCAGTCCGGGGGAGGGACATATCATTTTTTTTACCTTAAAAAGGGACTTCAAGAGTTTAAGTGCTAGAAACAACTCTCATAAAACATTTTCAAAATTTAAATAGATGTTCCAAAGGGCATAAGTAAGTATAACCAGTTACATAAGCAAAAACAAAAAGCCTCCTCTTGGGGTGGCCTTGGGGTCTGATGTTAACCTGGATTTGGAGGAAAGCACGGAAGGCCTATGTTCTTTATACCCATTTCCTCATCAGCAAATGAGTGACTGACAGAGTCATTTGATATACAGCCATGGGAAAAGAGATGCGTACCATTCAAGGAGGCCCACATTCACATATAGCCCTGTGTACAAGTAAGCCTGAGTGCATGCACACATGCACACACACACTCACTCACTTGCACACACACAACTAAGCTATAAGTAATCTCTTATACATTTTTCTATATAGTATGAACCTCAATGTGTATATTATATATCCTAAATACATACTGTACCCCTGTTCATTACACAGACATATCAAATGTACATCAATTTTAAATGCACAAAACCCCCATATTGAATAGACACATCTCCTTGAACACATCCCTTATGTGTCCTAGAAAATGGCATCACCATCTACCCAGTTGCTCAACAACCTAGATGTTACCTCTAACTTATATTTTTCCCTCAAAGCCTGCACAGAGTCCATTAACAAGGTCTGCTGGTCCACCTCTAAAATATCCCCAATCCATCTACTTCTCTCCCCCTTCCCCGCCATCATCCTACTTCAAGTCACCAACACATCTTTCCCGGATTACTATATTTAGCCTCTAAAATAGTCTCTCTGCTACCATTCTTGCCTGCCTACAATGGTACAACCACTTCTCCAGAAAACACCCAAAGTGGTCTTTTAAATTAATTAATGGGATCATTTCATTCCCCTACTTTAAACCGTCCAAACCTGGCTTCTCAATTATTTAGAATAAACTCAATACTCTTAACATTTCCTACAACCTCCCTAGGATCTAACCTTCTCCCTTCCTCTCTCCTTGGCTTCATTTTACCCCAGCCTGTCTTCATTATCCATAGTCCACCCACACTCACTTTTCTGCCCATGAGATATGTCAACCTCATTTCTGGCTCAGGGTCATTGTATTTGTTGCTTCCACTATCTCAAAGGCTCATCCCAGATTTTCACTTGACTGCCTCTTGGCCATCATCTAAATTTCAGCTCAAATGTCACCCCTTCAGAGAAAGCTTCCCTGACTACTCCTACCTTCACCTTAAATCACTCCCTATTTCACTGCCCCATTTTATTTTCTTTATAATACTTAGTATCATTTTAAAGTCTTCTGCAGATATTTATTGATTTATTTGCTCTAGTCTACTTTCTACTTAAAAGCTTCACAGAGCCAGGGACTGTGTGTTGTTCACTGGTATATGCCTGGTGGCTACAACAATACTAACATATATTGGGCACTCAACAAATAATTACCAATAAAATGAATAGCTCTCAACTTTGGCTAAAAATCAAATATACCTGCTCCTCACTTACCAACATGGTTAGATCCTGAAGACCAAGTTGTTACGTGAAAAATAACATAATGCAAAAACAGAGGATGATCACATCAGACCACAAAATGGAGGATGACTACATCATTACATAACTGCCAAATTACTTCATTACATAACTGCCAAATTACATCATTCCACAACTGCCAAACTATTGAGAATCATGGCCCAGCAGAGTTGAAACATAACCTTAACCATCACAACCAATGTTACCTTTGCCTCGCACCTCAGCATTCATTACTGCCAGATGTATATCGTTAATGCACAAAATAGTCAGATAGTAGATTTTTTACTGTTGTCATAAATGCAAAATGTCAGATAACGAGATAGTCAATAAGTAAGGAGTAGGTATATAATCAAAAATCAGGTTGAAAAGCCTGGATTACATATCAGGATTTAAAAAAACAACAATTCCTGGGTACTACTCCAACATATTGAATTCAATTTCCAGGCAGTCCAAAACAAAAAACCAAACCCAGTGCCATCGAGTCGATTCCGACTCATAGCAACCCTATAGGAGAGAGTAGAACTACCCCACAGAGTTTCCAAGGACCGCCTGGAGGATTTGAACTGCTGACCCTTTGGTTAGCAGCCATGGCACTTAACCACCGTGCCACCAGGGTTTTCTTTCCAGGCAGCAGGGCACTACAATGTATACTTTGAAAAAGATTCCCAGATGATTTGTTAAGTAGCCAGGACTGAGAGCCACTAACCCAAACACCTAACCAATGTGCAAATCCCCTATACACCTACCCATACTCACAAACACACCCCTTCCACACATATCTTTTATACCAGACATCATGCACACGTTTATGTAGCCACTCTTTTTAGATATGTTATATACAGCATATAAATAAATATTCCACATACTGATCTTTATCATACATACAGTGATTGTTACTATTATAGCAAAATTATCATTTATTGGGCTCCTACTACCTGCCAGTTACAGTAATAGGTGGAGCGGGGATAGAAAGTCCTAGCCGCAGCTCTAAAAGAACGCACAGTCTACAATCACCAGAGCAAACCATGGCAATCCAAGGTGGTCAGTGTTATGATAGAGGAAAGCACAAAGGACTATGGGGATACTGAAGGGAGGGCAGGAAACTTAGCCAGACTGACAAGTTCATATTTTAATTTAAGCAGGCAATTCATGATTTGAGTTGTAAATCTAGTTTGGGAGGAAGGAATGTAAAGGGGAAGGGTACTGGAGGCCAAAGGAACATAACATGCAAGAATATAGCAACTAGAGTGTATGGTTTGAATAGAAATCTCCAAGTTATCCAATTTATTTGTCTTCCAACAGATAATTTTGACTGCTTATCATATCTCAGGCACTGTGCTGGTCACTAAGAATAGAGCTGAGAACAAATACCTAAACTGAGGATACTGGAATCTCCAGGGGTGGGGCCTGGGATAATGTATTACTGCAAAGCTCCTTAGCTGAGTATGATACATAGCCAGGGTTGAAATCCCCTGGTCTAGATGAACTCACATCTCTGGCTTCCAGAGAAAAGAAGTAAAGGGAGTGAATGAATGAAAAAATAAGTTGGCCAGTCTACAAAACTACAAATGTGCTTTCCGACAAGTTTACATACCCCAAAGACAACTTCAATTTCATTCTTACCTCCGAAGAATGCACATAGATCGTTCTGAGAATGATAATGCTGTGACTATCATAAGCTTATTTGCTTCGGTATACCCTTGTCCACTGACTCCCTGACCTAGGCAAGTTGGTACAAGCTACTTCTTGGCAAAGCCAAGCCCACCAGATAGAGGTCCTTACAATATGGAAACCAGAAGCCTCTGACCACATGACCTTGATTGATGAAACCTGGAGATTTCTCTTGTTTTTCATCCCCATGGGTTGCACCCTGGAACTTGGGACAGAAAGAGTCCATCTCCCTTCTAGCTATCCAGTCGCCTAGCCCAGGAATAAAAGGTTCACCTCCCCTGTCTCCTTCATTTGAGGGGAAATGTTGACTGCGGCACAAGCAAGACTTCAAACTGATTTAATCTGAAATTTCAAACTGCCGGATGTAGCTCTGCTTCCGACTGCCATCTGCTTTTCCAGTGCACAATGACACCGGGCCTGTTTTTACTGTGTTTGCTCAACCAAGTCCACCAGCAAAATATTAATATTTCCCCAGCGCCTGGGTGGTTTGTGTGCTTGGGATGATATCCGAACATACATCAAGCTCATCAAAGTTATAAGCAAAATAATTTTTCTCCTAAAGCAGGGAGGGTATGAGGAATTTATTACTTGTGCATATTACAAAGTGACAGTTTCAGCTTTCTCTGCACAGAAAAAGAAAAAAAAAAAAAAGCATTGCTCCTGGCCCCAACATCAGATACACTTCCTCTATAAAGATACAGTTTTCCAGCTGAGCAAGGAAATGAGTACTATGTGGATTCTAGTAAGATAAAATAGAAAGTTGGTGCTATCCCTAATGGCTCTCTTTCCCTAACTCTCCACATGCAATTTGACATTAAGTCCTTTTGAGTCTATTCATTGCTTTTGGGTTCATCCTTTCTTCTTCATTCCTACAGCTGCTGTTTGAGTCTAGGCCATCCCCAGGTCAGCTGGTTTACCACAATCAGCCGGCTCTGGTTTCTTAACACTCCCCAATCAGTTTCCTTTTCCTCTCTCAAACAATCACCCATGATGGAGCTCTGTAATCCTTAATTCCACAGTATCAGTCACTTGCTTCAAATGCTTCCTTGGCTCCCCACTGCTAAAGATAAGGTTCACATTCTTTCTATGTAAAAGCATAGCTTACAAAGCTTATCTCTCCCTCCATTTCCACACCAGTAAGCATCCTGTTCCCCAGCCAGTCAATTATTCTCCTGGTGCAACACACTCTCTCCAGCCCACCGGTTTTTGCACAGGAGAGAACACCTATAAAACATCCCACATGAAACCAAAACAAACCAAACCCAGTGCCATGGAGTCCATTCCAGGACAGAGTAGAACCGCCCCATAGAGTTTCCAAGGAGCGTCTGGCGGATTCGAGCTGCCAACCCTTTGGTCAGCAGCAGTAGCACTTAACCACTACGCCACCAGGCTTTCCGCATCCCACATAAAAACCCATTGCCATCATAGTGCCTGGCAAATAGCATTATTCCAGATACCGCAGCTGTCATTATTATTGTCCTGCTCATTTAAAAAAAAAGAGTGATATCCAGATCACCCTGGTTGATCCCAATCAAAGACATTCATGTCCTCCTCAGGGAAAGAAAGAAAAAAAAATCTGTAACTGATTTTATTTGTTTCCGTCTACTTTGGGACCAGGGAAGAATGCGACCTAGCCTTAACATTGTAGATATGATGATTCATTGCAAAGTGGTTAAGAGCCCTGGAAACAAGAAATCCTTGGTTGAAATCCTGGTTTTGCTACCCATGAGCTCTATGAATTCGGGCAATTCACTTAACTTCTTTGTGTCTTCAGTTAGCTCATCTCTAAAGTGGGGATAATAATTGTAGCTAGGCATAGGGAAGACTGAAAGATTTAATACAGGTAGACCACTAAGAATAAGGCTTGGTATATATAACACTCAATTAGCAACAGAGTAATAAATCCACTGTATAAATGTCTTTGAAAAGAGATCGACACATCCTTAAATGGGCCACAGTCTAACCAAGCAATGCCTTTGCTCATGTTGTTTTCCCTGCCTGCAATTCTCTTTATCCATAATTGTCCATCTAGGGAAAGGCTATGTCTTCTTCACATTTCAGCTCAAAGGTGACTTCCTCTAGCATGCCTTGATAGGCTGTTCAGTGTAGTGGGGTTTGGGATCTAACAGATTTGGCTTTGAATTGCAACATTACCACTTTCTAACTGCATAATGTTGAGTAGGCTTATTGACCTACCCGAGCCTCATTTCTCTTCATCCGTAGAATGGGGATAACACCCTTCTTGCAGGGTGGTTGTGTGTTCCTTTTAATACATTTTAGTTCTCTTACCTCCTTCCCTTGACCCATAATGTTGGCAGAAATTGGCCAATGCCGTTTCTGGGCTCCTCTTAAAATTATGTACCTCTGAAGTCTTCTAAAAACCAAACAATAGTTTGGCTTAATTAAAAAAAAAAAGAAGTCTGTCTTGAGCATTATGATATTTTAAGAACTATCTATGCGGGATCAAATTGACAACAGCAAGTGGAAAGATTAGATAGGAACCTTAAGGGGTCAGTGAGTTTATGCTAATGGGGGAGGAACAATTCAGAAAAGGAGAGTGAGAATGGTTGCACAACTCGAAGAATGTAATCAATGTCACTGAATTGTATGTGTGGAAACTGTTATATTAGTATATGTTTTGCTGTATATATTCTCAACAGTAACAACAAAATAAATAAAATTACAAAAAATTCTATGTACCTCTACTAGCTACCAAAAAAAAAACAAACCCGTTGCTGTCAAGTCGATTCTGACTCATTGCGACCCTATAGGACAGAGGAGAACTGCCGCCATACGGTTTCCAAGGAGCACCTGGTGGATTCGAACTGCTGACCTTTTGGTTAGCAGCCGTAGCTCTTAACCACTATGCTACCAGGGTTTCCACTATAGCTACAGTTACCCTATTTTCAGAACTAAAAATTAGGATTCCTGATATCTTGGCTAGATTAGTATTACCTTGTCTGACAAATACCTCTCTGCCAGTTTTGTTTCTCTATATTCCTAGTTTTTAAGAGCTCTCTCTTAAAATAAGAAATCTAACCCCATCACTCCCATGAGGATGGGGGGGGGCTTTGATTTAATCTCTTTATCTATAAATCAAGTTCAGATTCCTTGGAATAATATTTAAGGTTCTTAACATCCTGCCCAAGCTTGCTATTCCAACCCTAACTCTGTCCACTGTCCCCAGAAAAAGTCAGGGACACCAGACTGTGGGCCAAGAGTTGCTCTACCTGGAATGACCTTCTATTGCCTCCTCACCAACCAAAATACTACCCCAACATTTAAGGCTCAGCTGACATCCCCCACTTTACCAAAGCCCCACCTAATCTCCACCAATAATTGGAATTGATGAAATAAATTAAGAGACTGAAATCTCAGGGCCAACAGTTAAGAAATGATAGAGATGGGTCTCAAACTCAAATCTGATTCTAAATGCTTCTACTCACACTTCCTTCTCCCCATCCAATGCTGCTTCTCACCCTTCTCAAGACACATTATACCTATAATAACCAGGAGTTCCAGAGAACTCTCAGAGCCTGTATGTGTCTGAAACTGTTAGCCATAGAGGGTCATCTGCTTCTTCCTTTGCTTCCCTTTTCATTTCTGACAAATGTGTGATGAAATAATACATTATTGGCAGGGATATAAGTAGGAAGAACTTTTGGAAAGCAATTTGGCACTAAAAATTAGAGTCTGCAAAATATTTGTGTTCTCTTACTAGTCGTTTCTTTTCTGGAGGTCTATCTTAAGAAATTAATTAAGAATAACTGTATATTATTGTATGTGTGTGTGTGTATACACAAGCCCTGGTGGCGCAATGGTTAAGCACTCAGCTGTTAACCAAAAGGTCAGCAGTTCAAATCTACCAGCCACTCCTTGGAAATCCTATGGGGCAGTTCTACTCTGTCCTATAGGGTCGCTATGAGTCAGAATCAACTCAACAGCAATGGGTTTTTTTGGTTTGTTATATATACATATATGTGTATGTATATATGTATGTATGTATGCATACGCCTAAATGCCTAACAATAACGAAATGGCAGTGTTTGAACATATCATATTGTTCTTACCTGAAAAATGACGACAATGTGTGCTGTGGGGTGTTGGCAAGGATAATATGGGGTATTTTACTGAAGATACCTAGGATGCTGCCTAGAACAGAATACTGTTCAAAAATGTTAGTTTCTGTTCCCTTCCCCCACTTGCCTTTCTGCTTTTTTTCTAAAATGTTCAGGCTGTTAACAAAGAAAAGAAATGGCTCTGGAGTCCATTCCATCACTGGCATCTGGTATGTAACAGCTAACCACATAGTGCTTTTGGATCAAGTGTCACCAGGCTTTTGGCGCTAGGAACACTGGTCCACAGAGAAAGACAACTGACTTCGTGGCGATCACTGCGGGGTTATTAGATTTGAGTACAGAGGAAGGTAAGGTTCAAGTTTCGCCATCTGCTGTTTGAAAACTCCCCAGTGCCTCTCTGTAACAATTAACTCTGGCATTGAAGTCAAAACCCCATCCCAAGAATTAACTGTGGTTAATGAAACATTCTAATCCTTCTGTGATAGAAAATCAACCTTTCTTTCTTGCCCCTGAGCCTTGGTGATAGTTCTATGTTCCACCTACCAGAGATACCTGCAGGAAAATGAGGAGATTCACTTGAGGACATAGTATTTGGCTCTTTTCTCAGATGAGGTGTGAGTTTATATTGTTGTTGTTAGGTGCCATTGGGTCAGTTCTGACTCGTAGCTACCCTACGTACAACAGAACAAAACACTGCCCAGTCCTATACCATCCTCACAATCGTTACTACGTGAGTTTATATTGGTGACCTATATGAGTTAGCTTTAGGCCTTCCTTCATTTACTTATTCAGCATTCCTTAAGTGAGCAGCTACCATGTGTCAGACATTGGGGGTGCCAAGGCGAATTTACACCAGAACCCATTTTAGCTAAGGTACCCACAGTGTGCTTGTAAGCTGCCCAGAATAAGCAAAGGAGTCAACGGTGTGATTCACTTAAATGACCACTGTACTTTTTGAGCACATGTTTGAAAAAGTAAAACGGGGATAGTGAATATAACGTGGGCGGCTTCAGAATCAAACAATTCAAGCCCCCAGCTCTGTTCCCTCTTAGGTATGCGACTTTGTTCTGTGTCTGTATCTAAAAGGGGCAACACCAAGCCACTGTCAGAGCTTGTCTATGTATATCACTTAGCAAGCCCAATGACTGACTCAATAAGCAGGGGTTAGTGTTAATATTTTTATTGTAGACTCAATATCTTCAAGAAACCCTGCTGCAGACAAGAAAAAAGGTGTGTGCCCCATCTTCCCAAGACTCCCTTTAAGAGTACAAAATTCTCTTCCATAATTAAGTCAGACGGCTCCTCATTTTGTCATTACAGCCATTGCCTTCTGCTACCGGTCACTGATTTTAGGGTCTGTTTTATCACTTCAACTCTGGCATATCTTCTCCTCAAAGAGGATGGGGAGGGGCACAGGGTGGGAGTGAACCTTTATTGAGAGCATAGTCTATTCCAGGAGTCCCTGGGTGGTGCCATTAGTTAACATATTCAGCTGCTAACCAAAAGGTTGGAGGTTTGAGTCCACAGAGAGGCACCTCAGAAGAAAGGCCTGGTGATATACTTCTGAAAAATCAACCACTGAAAACTCAACGAAGTTCGTTTGTATCCTGATACACATGTGGTCCCCAAGAGTCAGAGTTAATTCAATGGCAACTGGTTAATTAGCAGTCTGTTGTGTTCAACACTTTCACCAGTATCTTCTTATTTAATTTCCACCACTGAGCTTGAGATAGATACTATGGTCTTACTTTACCAAGAGGGAAATGGAGGAAAAGAGAAGGTGCGGAACCAAGGTCACAGAGCTGTCATTAGTGAAACTGGCTTTCAGTCAGGTCTGTCTGAATCCAGAGCCCGGCTCTTACCAGTGCACCCTGAGCCACTTGTCCATTCCCACTACTCGATTAGGTCATTGCTCTTTCTCCTTTAATAAGGCAAAGCGCTGAGAGATAAACCTTCAAAATGCTCAATCTCTCTCAGCCAGATTTCTGGCACTAAGATGCACACATTCACTAAAGTTTGTTGCTGAGTGCTGGCTTTTGTCACATTAAAAATAAAAACAAAGACCTTGAGGGCTTAAATGGCTGGTTCAAGCCTATTCAGAATGCTGGTGATAGAGTGGAAGCCAGAAAGGGTCTCTTCCCAAACGTAGAAATAATGCCTTTATTTAAAAATATAAGGCCACGCTAAAAAACTCAGAGGGCAAAATCTGGCCAACACATTCTGGGCATTGAATGATGGGAATGCCAGGTAGCCAATGAGCCCACTGGGCAGAGCAGAAGAAGACCATCGCCTGGATACAAATCTGCCTGCTAAACAGCTGGCTGCATTAATCATTCCAAAATAAGAGTCGCTGAGCAAGAGCCCAAGCTCACTGTTCACATGGAAGGATCACTCACCAGCCCACTTGAGCCACTGGAGAATCGCTCATGCAGGAACCTGAAAACAGAATTTCTCCTAAATGTTTGCTTTCTAAATTCCCCTTGCAGACACCTCCTTCTTCTTTCATAATCACTTCAAAGCAATCCCAAGTCTAGTACAAAAGTAAATTCAAAGCAATTAAAGAGACTACGGTGTGCCCAAAATGGGTTTGCGCTGGTTCTCCAGGAAAGGACTCAGTGAATATTTTCCCCAGAATAGTGTTATTTGTGTAAGGAGGATCCTGCTCTTTCGTAGTGCATAAAAACGTGTGTGTATGTGTGTTCATATACAGTGAAATCTGTGAGAGCCAGAACTCGACAGGACTGCCTTGTTTTTCCAGGTCTCACAAGTTTTCTACCTTTGACAGTCTTACCACTTTTCTATCCCTTGTTTTAGCGGAAAATATTTGAATTTTCCTCCTTTGACAGGTTTCCCCCTTACACAGGTTCTGGCTTTCATAGGTTTTACTGTATATGTTAGACACACACACATACACACACATTTACTATGACAAATGGATGTAACAGCCCGAGAGTGAAATATCGTGTTGTGGGTTACAAGCTAAAGTAAGGCAGCACTGCTCCAGCAAGCACTTATAAATCGTTGCAAACAATATCAAGAAATAGGAGCTAGTCCTGGGAATGTAACAAATGCAAGATTTCAGGGCTCAGGACTAACCTTACAAAAGAAAGAGGAAAAAAAAAAATTAAAACAACCAAATGCATTGCTTCAAATATTCTGCTGGCTCTCCAGGGTGGTCTGTGTTTCTAATTAATATTTCCCCCTAATTATGTTCAAGATGGTAAGTATGCTAAATGCAAAACTCACTCCTTTCTTCACCACAGAGCTGAGGAGGAAGGCCCTTTAGGAGGAAGGCCAGGTTGCTTCATTGTGATGCAAAAGAATGCAACAATTAAGAATATAATTTTGGAAGATGTCAGCAGCCTAATTACTCATAGGGCTTCCAGCAAATTAAGCAGTAGGTGAATTAGCTCGTTTAATGAGATCTAGAGTTTGGAGGCAAGGTGCTTTTACTTTGCATTTGACAAACACATTTCCCAACTACATGTTAATAATTTGGGCATCCCAATATGCTATTAGCTCAACAGGTTCTGCAAAAAGCATGAAGGTCAGTTGCTTAAAAGGGTCTGTAAGTCAGTTCCATTGCCTTTCTCTGATTCCCCCTCCCCTACTCCTTCTCTTCTCTTTCCAAATACATAATTGCCCAGCTTGGAAAGCATACAGCTCAGTAAAAGGGCTTTACTAACTACAGTTTTCAGGGCAAAGTGAATGCAGCCATGACGGAATTTGCATTGAAAACTTGATTTAGTATTTTATACCTCTCCCAGCTTCAGTTTTTGCATCTGTAATGTGGAAATAATGATGCCCATACAGGTTGAATTCCTTTACAGGATGCCATTCCTTGAAGACAGGGAATACGTGATGGTTATCTCCATAGCCTAGCATCTACCACAGCGCTTGGAACATAATATGTGCTTAATAAATGCAATAAACAGAATGGTGCGTGATAATTTCAAAAGAATGAGTAAATGGATGGCTGATGTGAGGATTCAATAAGATAAAGCCTGTAAAATTTCCAGTGTGGTTCCAAATCCATAGTCAAACCAAAACCCAAACCCAGTGCCGTCGAGTCGATTCTGACTCATAGCAACCCTGTAGGACAGAGTAGAACTGCTCCATAGAGTTTCCAAGGAGCACCTGGCGGATTTGAACTGCCGACCTTTTGGGTTAGCAGCCGTAGCACTTAACCACTACGCCACCAGGGTTTCCCAAATCCATAGTAAAAAAAACCAAAAAATCTATAGTAGGCCCTCAAAAATAAATAAATGGCTATGAGTATTAGCTACACTAGAATCTGAGATAGGCTTTGAGGAGAAGAGGAGCCAAAGTTACCTGGACCAAACAGAGAAAATATGCAAAAGTGTTCTTGCATCGCATGAGCACAGAGTCTGAAGTGCTGCTCATGACCCAAGGGGTTCTCAATGGGCTCAGAGAGCACGTTGGCAATTGTTATAGATCAAATAGTGTCCCTCAAAAATATGTGTTGTAAATTTAATCCCTATACAAGTGGTTATAATCCCACAGGTATAGGGGTTAGGATTTTTCTTTGTTATGTTAATGAAGCAGTATTAGTGTAGGGCGTGTCTTGAGTCAATCTCTTTAGATAGGACAGAGTAGAGCTGCCCCCACAGGGTTTCAAAGGCTGTGAATCTTCATGCAAGCAGACTGCCACATCTTTCTCTTGTGGAGCAGCTGGTGGGTTCGAACCACCAACCTTTCAAACAGCAGCCAAAGACTTAACCACTACATCACCAGGACTCACTCACCCTGTCTGTCTGTCTGTCTATCTATCTATCCATCCTTGGGTGGTGTAAGTGGTTAACAGACTTGACTACTAAACAAAATGTTGGTGGTTTGAATCCACCCAGAGGCAGCTTAAAAGAAAGGCCTGGTGATCTAAAGATCTACTTCTGAAAAATCAGCCACTGAAAATCCTATGGACACAGTTCTACTCTGACACCTGAGTCAGAGCTGGAGTTGATTCAGCTGCAACTGGCTTATATATGTCTTACTGGTTCTATTTCTCTACAGAATGCTGATTAAGACAAGGATCCTTCATCAGTCAGCCTGTGGCGGACTCTAAAGCCTTTTCCCTATACCATGCCTCTCCACAAGGAACTTACCTCCACCCAAGGCCTTTAGCAACCATTATTATTCATATTATAACTACCATTTATTGAATATTTACTCATGCTAGACACTGGACTAAATGTTTGCCATGCAGCACATCATTTAATCCTCACCAAAAATCTCATGAGACAGTTATTATTATCCCCAATTTATAGGTAAGAATACTGAGGATCAGAGAATTTAAATAAATTGCTCAAGGTCACTCAACTTGTAAGTGATAGAGCTGAGCTTCCACATCAGGTTTTTTGACCCATGGCCCCTATACTAACTGTTCTACATTGCCTTCACTGAACGGGTCTGATTGTTATAAAAATATTTCTTAAATTAAAGTAAAATCTGCCTTTCTGGAACTTCCATCTATTGGCCAGGGTCCTCTCTCTGGAACCACACAGACCAAGTTGGTTCCTTTTACAAGACGTTCTTCAGGTAATGGGAATTCCAGCTCCCTGCCCAGAATCAGCCCTTCCAACAGACAATTGTTCCCCGCCACACAGACACATCTGGATTCTGTCCTCTATGATGGTAACTCACAGTTATGTGAGGCTTTTGTTTTTTCTTTTCAATGCGTTTCACCAGAATGAGTTCATCCAACTCCTACCACAATGTCATGAAGATGGTATTGGTTCCCCACTTGTAGAGATGAGGAAGCTGGGATTCAGAATGATGAAGTCCATGTCTAAGGGCAAAAGCAAGTCAAGTACCAGGATTCAAAGTGGGGTGCTTCTGAAGTCAAAGCTCCTTCCACTCTACTAAGAAATTTTTGTGAGTGAATGAATGAGTGAATGAGAAATACATGGCAAAGGGTGGTAAAACTCCTAAACGTCCAAGCAAGGGCTAAAGGTGCTCAGTGCAGAAAAAGAGATGCCTTTTTTCCCACCCAACTCTTCTATGAGGCTGTGCTAGTTACCGTTTATACAAGCCTCCTGCATGCCTCTGTAGGAGCTCAGAGAGAGGTTTTAATTTGCTGGTGAAGGAGTTAGGGAAGGGGCTGCAGAGTGCTGAGAAGTGTCCCCTCCAAAGCAGAAGTAATTTTGTACAGAAAAACACTGAGGTTACTAATGGAGAAGGAAAAAAAAAAAATAAAACCAAGATGATGAGTATACTTGGGATGCGATTACATGCCTAGAGCATCTCGTGGGTAGGATTCAATTGTCCTTTCTTTCCTAAGGTTGCAATTAAGTAGCTAACGTGAGAAAGAGAGCTTACAATCAGGTTGTCCCACTGGGCTTGGGGCCAGGTGACTATTTAGAAGTTCTATCCCCTCTACCCCTAACAGCACTGGGACAGATTGGCCAATAAACAAGGTAATCATGTGCTGAAGACATCAACAAAACGGGGGCACAATTTGTCGGAAGTAAAGGCCCATAAATGCCAAGCAGACTGGATACAAGGAAATGCAAGTGCAGCAGTGGAAGGGCACTAAATGAAACTGACACAAGCTTCAGTGTGTGAGAATGTGCAGGCCAGAAATAAAGTTCACCCACGGTCACGAGGGTACCCACTCGCAAGGTGGTTTCAGCTATGAGGCCCCTACCACTTCAACACCTTCACTGACATCAGTCTCCTATGGTCCCCTCCAGTGTAACTGAAACTCCTTATCTCAGTAGGTCTCTTGGGAGTATACTATTTCTTTCTAGTAAATAAGAGGTAGGGGTGGGCTGCTGAATCTAACTCTTGCTACATTCACCCAATATGCAACTGGATCCAACATGAGCGGTTACTGGGCAAGGGCAGATTATAATAATAGATAACTGGTCTGATTCATTTTAAGATAACTACCTTGTACATCCACGTTCATTAATCCAGCAACTCCAGCCAGGGGGGCCAGCAATGCTCTTTCCATGACACAAACACAAGGGTATGCTCTTGCACATGTCCTGGCAAACAACCAATGGGAACTCTGAGAACCAGATGACACTCAAAATCAAGGGAACTTGAATAAGTCAACCATTGCAATAAACTCAATCAAGTTACTTTTGAAGTGTATAGCATTTACATACAGCATTGTCCTAAGATTTGTAAACAATAATATTTGTTATTTTAGCTTTAAAATATCTTTGGCATACACACAGATGCAATCTAAAATACATTTAATATAACACTAACATGAGTAATAATTTAATATAATACTAACATAGCAAATGCCCAAATAATACTGGAAATATTAATATTTACCTAGTACAAAAAGTTTTAATTTCCACTGTAGTGTTGCTATGAGTCGGAACTGACTTTACAGTACCTAACAACAAAAATTAACAACATGTAAGCAAGCAGAGGAGAGGGCACCACAGGTTATCAGTGTTTAGGACCCTCACATGCTTTAACCTAGCCCTGCTTAAGAGACTCATCTATGTGAAAACTGAAGGTGCCCTGGAGGTGGTCATGGCCACTTGTGTGGGGCCATTGGTCTGTATCAGCTTTGCAGGCAGAGTGAGAGAAAACTAAAAACTTGCCCCTATTCAGATAAAGCTTCCCAGAGAAGAGCCCTGAGGCTACCTACACGAGAGGCAGGATGCCAGTGCAGAAAACACAGGGCACCCACAGTCACACAAACATGAGTTTCAATTCTGTCTCCCTACTCACTCTGGGTCTGTCACCTTGGCAAGTCGCTTAACCTCTCTGAGCTTCACTTCCTCATCTATAAAATGAGGGAAATGAAACGCATCTCAGATGGTGGCTTTGAGGATTACAGATGATCATGTAGGTAAAATTCTTGGCACGCAGTAGGTGTTCAAGAACCTTTAGCTCCTTCCTCTCAGGAGAAGCCCCCTCACACTGAGCTGGGGATAGGTTCCCACCATTGAGACTCATTTTCCCATGAGTCCTCCTTGGCCTCTAATGATGTGCGATCCTCAGGGCTGATTACCTCCTACATCGTAGCTCAAGCACAGTACAGTGCTGATTGCGTTGTTAGACGCCACAGGTTTCCTGGTGGAAAAACCCAGAGGGAAATTGAGGCAGATGGAGTTCGGGACCTCAGGCAGCCAGCGTTTCCAAGACTTCCAATTGCTTAACAGCCAAAGTACCCTGGAGTCTCTTCAAGGAGATAAATACAAATACCATTTTAGACTCACCAGCCATTCCCAATATTGGCATCTCCTAAGGGCAGCTGAGAAACAGAGATAGCCTGGAATCTACACCAGACCATTCTGTGACCTCCTGTCCCTACATTTCTCAAAGGCCTGGTTTCCTCCACTCCGAGAAGCATTCTCTGGTTTATCTGATGTCCAAGGCCTCCCCTCTGTGAAGAGAGTGGCCAGCATGGTAGGGGAAGCACAGACTCTGGCTCCAGATCCTAGCTATGTTACCTTGGGCAAGTTATTTAAATTCTCTGAGCCTCAGTTTACCTGGTCGTTAAATGGGATAATAACACTAATACCTCATAGAGTAGACATGAGGATTAAATGAGTTAATGTGAGCAAAGTGCTTAAACAGTGTCTGGCAGGTAAAAACCCAAACCAGTCGCCCTCCAGCTGACTCTGACTCATGGTGACCCCAGGTGTGTCAGAGGAGAACTGTGCTCCATAGGGTTTTTAGTGGCTGGTTTTTCAGAAGTACGTTGACAGGTTTTTCTTCCGAGGCACCTCTGGCTGGGCTCGAACCACCAACATTTCGGTTAGCAGTGCTGTTTGCATCACCCAGGGTCTCTGCTTGAAATGTAGTTATTATCTTATTCAAGCTTCTCTCTCCCCACACTCCAACGTGCCTCCCAACATGCCTTGTTCACTTTATGATTCGTGGCAAGCATGTTACCACTCATCGTAACAACTGTAGGAGATACAAATGACAAAAAGCACAAGTGAGAAAGGTTTATTAAACCTATTTCTTTTCTGGCTCAGAGAAATAAGATGCCCTTCCCTTGGCCACATGGCCAGTCAAGGATGAAGCCAGGAATATAAGCAAAACATCACGGCTCCCAGGGTAGTTGTCCTTCTACCACATCATGAAGCCCTCATCTTTGACTGAATTTCTCCTTACTCCATTTCTTTGAACTAAAAAGTTTTGATACAACCGCTAACCACCTAGAGGAACTCTGCAGCAGGTATCCATTTTTAACATGGGAAGAAAAGCATTAAGATGTCAAACTTGGGCTGCCAAGTGTACATCTGCAGCCCAAACATGGGGCACTAGGGACTGGAGGCTCCAAGAAGTAATTGCCACAAATAAGACTCAACTGGACATTGATTTATTCAGCCTGTTTGCTTGATTTCCACTTTGAGCTTGTTCAATCGACTATTCCTCTTTGTTGCTCCTTCTCAGGGACATGATCCCTGATCATTTGGATGGAAATGTGCTCACGCATTACCTCATTAACCTCTGGGACTGGGCATTATAATTCACACCCTCTTTTTCTACTTTCTTCCCCCTCAAGATTCAAAACATGGTGGGAATGAGAAAAATGATGAGCCATTTCTCCATGATGTGTCAGGGCCTGTATTGTTCATCTGTGACCCTGACTGTCATAACTCAGGCAAACCAGGCTGTAAGGAACCCTAGGAGCTCACTGATGAGAGGATGCAGAGGGAGGAAGCCAAGGCCAGGAACGAGGTACTGGGCAGACGGCAAAGCTGGCCTCATTGGCTCCCAGATGCTGGTGTCTAAAGGTTATGGCAAACTGGGACTTCCTCTGAGTCCAAAACAATGATAATGATAATGGTGGTGATGATGATATCACAGTACTTATTAAAGTCTTGGAGTCCCTGGATGGCGTAAATAGTTAATGCACTTGGCTTCTAACTGAAAGGTTGCAGGTTCGAGTCTACCCAGAGGTACCTTGTAAGAAAGGCCTGGAGATTTACTTCCAAAAAATCAGCTATTGAAAACTCGGTGGAACTCATTTCCATTCTGACAACATAGGGTAGCCATGAGTCAGAGTCAACTTGATGGCAACTAGATTTTTTTTCTGGTTTATTAAATTCTTACTAGATACACATATTATCTCATTTATCCCTCCAACAACCATACAAGATAGGTTTAGAGAGGATACGTTATTACCCAAGATCACATAGCCGGTAAACAACAGAAATGGGATTCAAACCCACATGTTTCACTTCAAATCCCATGCCCTTATCCACCACCAAAGTCCAACTTTGCTTGATTTCCCCTGAAGCATAACAATGTCCATTTGTTAGGTCCTTTCCAGGTTTTACTCTAAGTGTTTTATTACTTCCGTCTTCACAACAAGCCTGTGAATGAGCCATGAGGAATTCACAAGGAGGAATTATAGCTCAGAGGTGTTAATGCACTCACTCAAGGGCACCCAGCCATTAAAAAGCAGAGGAAGAACCCAGAGCATGTCTGAGTGTGAGTGAAGCACAAATTCTGTCCACACAACCTGCTACTTTGCCATGAGGTCCAGATGATGGAGACACAGCAGCAGGAGGATCGTAATGTGGGGAGTAAAGGGCAGCAGTGCGGGGCCCCATATGATCAGGTCCCATATGATCAGGCCCCAGGGGAAGGGTCTGGAAAGACAGCATCAGATTGTCTGAATCCGAGGCAAAGCAATCCCAGAAGGAATGTTGTCAGAGAGGGATAAATGGTAGGCCAGTCATTCAGGGTTTAAACTGCTCAGATAGCTCACCACAGGCTTTTTGGATATCAGGACCGCAGCACACTTCCAGGCCACACCTGCTTCTGGGGGGCTGGGGGAGGGGAAGAGGAGTAGCATTAGCCAAGTACCTGCTGTGGCCAAGCACTGAGCTCTGTATGGCATTGTCTTCAATCTCATAACAATCCTGCAAAGCAGGTTTTGTTATCTTTCCCCTACTCTTTACCCTGATTTCTTCACGCACAGCGCTTGGTGCAAACAAACACAATATCAATTTGTGGAATTTATTAAGTCATCTGAAATTCTGCAGCTTGGGGAGAAATTACTAGAAGCTGGAGCTACTAATAAAACATCGATCACATCAGCTGTATGTTGAATAAGTCTCTAAAATATTGACAACCGGTAAATTCTCCAGATAACCTAAGGTTTGAGCTAACTTCTTGCAGGCACACATGGTACCTTGCTTTAATTCAATAAGTTCAACAAGCATTTATTAATGTACATCCAGGCACTGTGCTGGGGACTTGGACTAAAATACAGCTTCTGCCCCTCAGGAGTCCCTCATGGGCAAGATGACACACTGCCTGGTCCTGCACCATCCTCACGATCTTTGCTGTGTTTGAGCCCATTGTTGCAGCCGCTGTGTCAGTTCATCTTGTTGAGGGTATTCCTCTTTTTTCCAGTCGTTCAAACAGAACAAGGGGATAGTGCGCAGTTTAAAATCAGAAAAGATGTGCGTCAGGGTTGCATCCTTTGAACATACTTATTCAATCTGTATGCTGGGTGAGTTATCTGAGAAGCTGGACAATATGAAGAAGTACACAGCATAAGGGATGGAGGAAGACTCATTAACAACCAGCTATATGCAGATGACAGAATCTTGCTTGCTGAAAGCGAGGAGGACTTGAAGCATTTACAGCCAGAAAAAGCACCTTACAATCCCCAACTTTCCCCATTGGCCCTCAGTTAACACTTGCATGAACACTCATCTCCTGAAACAGAACACGTTTGGGGTGCTGATTTTCGGCCATCCCTCCAGGTGCTCCCAATATTCTTCACCACAGTCAAAAAACTGATGGGTATTTCAGAGAGGGACAGAGATTCCTGACCACACTCTCAGATAATTCAATTTGTTAGTCCATAAAAAAAAAAAAAAAGAAAAGAAAAAAGGATACAGTACTACTACTACTACTACTACTACTACTACTACTACTACTACTACTACTACTACTACTACTACTACGGGCCACGTCCTGGAGGGGAGGGACCCACCAGGGTCTTCCCAATGAGCAGATAACGTATTTAAATACAGTCTATCAGTCAGTAATCTGCTGCTACCCCATCCTCGGAGAGCTGCTTTATTGAACACTGTAATTGCCTGGATGCTGTTATTCATTTCTGTAGCTGTTGCTATTAATTAAATATTTTTGTCGAAAGCTCCCCGTGACATTTCTTTCCGCATTCTTGAATATCTGATAAGATATACAGTCAGTACGCTGGTACCCACTGCATTTGGCTGATAGTCTTGTCCTAGTTTCTAACCCCCCAAACACTAAAGAAGTGACACAGTTTTAGTGGAATGAGGACTTCTATTGTTACAGGATTTGGGAGCATGGGGGGAGTGTAAGAGTCTTAGTGAAATAGATGCAAATGTCACGTTTTAGAGCTCATTGTGCTGGCTGGAGCTGGAAATTGGACTAGACTCTTATTCAAAGGCTTAGCCTATTCCTTAGGTCAAAGAAGCCTGGCTGGACTGGCTCCAGCAATTTTAACCATAGTGGAAACAGGGATTTAGACATTCATTCAACATTTTACCAGTATTTCTGGAGGTTCAGTTATATACCAGGCCCTGTGCTAAGTGCTGTCGATATAAAACTTAAGTAATAAAAATCAAATAAAAAACAAAGCGGTCTCTGCCCTTAAGAAAACCACAATCGGTTCGGGAACCCAGGCAAGCCTTCTACAGTGGATGTTTACTTTAATTCTGGGTATGAACTGACTGTAGTAACAGCGGAGGCTGCACAGCCTCTCAGTCTCTGGGGAAGACTGGAAGCAAAAGGAACAGAGCAGGAGGGAAGGAGACAGACAGAGCAAGGTGTCCCAAGTGAGACAAAACTGAGACGTAGAATTTGTCTACATGCCAAACTAATGGGCTTGAGATTCCTCTGGTCATCTATTTACATGGGTGATGTGTATGAAAACACAAACAAATCTGTTGCAATTGAGTCCATTCCAACTCATAGCAACCCTATAGGATAGAGTAGAACTGCCCCATAGGGTTTCCAAGGAGTGGTACAAGGATTTGAACTGCTGACCTTTTGGTTAGCAGCCATAGCTCTTAATCAATGTGCCACGAGGGTTATTTTGGAGGTGGGAATCTAAGACCAGAGACACCAAGGTGAAGATGAAGACAGCAAAGAGAGGGGATGACATCTGCCACCCACTTAATGACTGGGCTGGGTTGGATTCCATATGGACAGAGAAATGAGGCCTGAAGCTGTGTGACTTAGAGCACTGCACAACTGCTGTGGGCTCAGATGCACAGAGAGCTGCTACGAGTTAGGGAGCAAGGTCATGCTCCTTCACAGGTCCTTGGCCTGATCCGGTATCTCCAGGAGCAGCGGCTTTGGGGGCACAGGGAGCGAGCAATTCTGGGTGGGCACTGGCCTTCTTAAGATGGGCACCAATATGGTGGCAAAAGAGAGGCTCTGTTATGGATTGAATTACATTCCCCCAAAATGTGTTGGAATCCTAATCCCTACACCTGTGGATGTAATCCCCCATTTGGGAATAGGGTTTTCTTTATTATGTTAATGAGGCCATATCACTGCAGGGTGTGTCCTAAACCTAGTCACCTCTGAGTTACAAAAAGAGCAACTGAGTCACAGAAGCAAGCACAAATGGGGGAAGACAGATGCAGCATGAAGATCGCCACAGAGCTGAGGAACAAAAGCTGAAGGAGACCAAGGTTTTCCTCCAGAGCTGAGAGAGAGCCTTCCCTTACAGCTGATACCTTGAATCAGACTTTGAGTCTCCTGAACTGTGAGAAAATAAATTTCTGTTCTTTAAAGCCACCCCTTTCTGTTACAGCAGCACTAGGTCACTAAGACAGGATTCTTCAGAGGGTTTTAAGACCACCAAGGAGCCATCAGAACCAGAGAGGAAAGAGAGCAGATATGACGTGAGGTAGCAGAACTGGTTTCATGAGAACAGGTACGTGCCCCTTAAACACTCCAGGAAGTTTAGAGGTGGAGAAAACTCAGACCACTGATGGGATCCTTGGATGAGAATCCCATCAGCTAGTAAAATGGGCATTTAACTGTTAACAAGGTGAGGCCGCCTTAGAAGATTTAGATTGTTTAGTAATGACAACAATAATAAAAAAAAAACAAAACAATAATAGCAACTCTTAAATACTCTAATCTGGGCTCAGAAGAGAGAGACAGATGGGTGAGATCCTCGGCATAAAGAGAGAGTACATCACCAGAATCCCTGGAGCTGAGCTGGTTCAGTGGGAAAAACACTGAAGGCCAGGAGGCCTGGCACTGGTCCTGGCTTTGTGATAACTGCCCGTGTGATGTGGAACAAGTCACTGCCCCTCTTTGGGCCTCAGTTTGCTCAGCTATACAATGGCGGAGGATCATTTCAACAGTGTTTTGCAGCTCTGCTGTCATAATTTCAGATAGCTATTTACCGTGTACTCAGGCTTTTAAATGCAGGTGCCTCCTAACAAGAGGTGAGGGTTACAAAGGTAAATATAACAAAGTGAGAGAAGAGCAAAAAGTTAAGGTTCTCATGGCAACCGTAATTCTCAGCAGCTGCACATTGTTAGAGGGGCTTCTCCTGGCAGGCTGATGAATAATCCCAAAGTCTACCTATTGTGCAGGAATCCTCAGGGACCCTCTTTTTTGAGGGGGAGATAGAGGGGGCACAAAGGCAAGATTAGCCAACCATTTTAATGAGATTTTTAATCAATGCAAAAATATTTGGCAACACTTTCAATGAAGGTGCCCAAATAAAAAATGCATTTATATTTAATGAGGTACTCTGTCTATTTATTATTTATGCAATAATAAATGCCAGTTGGTCATTAATAAAATATTGTCTAGTCATTAATCCTCAATAAATATGGTTAGAGTCATTAGTATTAAAGTGACACAGAATACTTCATAATGAGAAGGTAATTTTCTCAACGTTAATGGATTATTCAAACAAACCTTAACCTGCAGTTATCAAGATCAAGACCCTCTAGGGAAAGAAACTAGGGAAATACAGTGTAACCTTGAAAACTTTGAAACTTTAAAGACTTGAAAATGAGGCCAGCAGGTGTTCTTAAACTGCTATTTTGTCTCAGGTTTCTCAGGGAAAAAGGTATGGAAGCCCCACAGACCAAGCCCATAAACAGAACTGGGTTAGAAACCAGCACTGGACCATTATTAAGTTTTGTGACCTTGGCAAAGTCATTGAGTTTCCAGGAGCCCCAATTCCTTCATTTGAATAATTGAGGATAATGGTATCTCCCCTTCAGAGCTGTGAGGATTAAATGAGATTATGTATTTTTAAAAAGCCTAGTGCTGTGCTTGACATACAGTAGGTGCTTGATAAATGACGGCTCAGGCTAAATCCCGTAAATAACAAAGTTTATGTGCCATTAGGGTGCCAAAGGGAATTTTAAGCCCTGTTTCCTTAGGATTCTAAATTTTGGAAACTTAACTTCACTTGTTGGGTTAAAATTCATATTCTTTGTCTTTTTTTCTTTCTAAATTGTGGTTATTATTCATGAAACCTTACATTGGTCATTTCTGGTTGATCTAAGCTGTTTCCATAGATGTCAAGTCAGCTTGACAGCATTTTACTTCCAACTGTGACAGAAGTAACACAGAAGAGTGTAGAAAAGTGTAAATCTGAGAATCAAGAAAACTGTACTGTTACCCTAGCTGTCACAAGCTTCAGCCAGTCATTTATCCTCACTGGGGTTGCCACATGTTTATCCTTATTGTCTTAACCACAAATAATTTCTATGAGTCCCTCAGATTTCAGCATGTAAATATTTTAGGACCCTTTCCTTAAATTATGGGAGTCTTGGAATTTTCTCTTCCTAAGAGATTTGTTTTAGAGTCAGGCCATTCTTCGGGGGAAAAATATTCAGTTGGTGACCCTAGAGAGCCTGAAGCATCAGGGGTGGGGGAGTGTACTCCCGTGATTAGTTTACTGCAACTCAATTTAAAGGAATATTGCCGAGCTGGGGAAAGGGGGAGAATTAAGGGGAAGTAGGGCAGTTGGTGGTTCAGAGGCAGAGTCCTCACCTTCCACGCAGGGGATCTAGGTTTGATTTCTGGCCAATGCACTGATAATAACCGTCACTCATCTGCCAGTAGAAACTTGTGTGTTGCTAGGATGCTGAACAGTTGTCAGCGGAGCTTTGAGACTAGAAAGGCCTGATAGTCTACTTCTGAAAATCAGTCAATGAAACCCTATGGATCACAACAATTTGATCACTTTGTCGTCCTCAGTCGGTGGCCCACTTGACAGCAGCTAACAACAACCACAACAGAGTTCTCAACCAGCAGAAGAATCAGACTCTGAGAAAGCACTGACTGAATTCAGAGCCGTGACCTTTAGATCCCACTGAGGCCCTAGATAAGGAGCCCATTGCTGCCCTGGGTGAAGTTCACTGTGCTCCAATTGAATCCAACAAGTGTGTTCTGTGTGCCAGGCACCACGCAACATGGGGGGAGGGGGAATATAGAGCCAAGTGCATCATTTCTTCCCTCCAGAACTTTGAAACTGAACAAGTCCTTGTATTAAATATGATCAGTGTCCGAAGAGAAATAAAATGGTATCTGTAGAAAACCCTCTATTCATCCCTGTCTTCTGAAGAAAAAAAGTAGGAAGGGCATGAATGACTTCATGAACTCCCTTAGAAAGTTCTTATCTATTTTGAGCTACCTCTGTGTAACTTCTCCCTGGGTACTTCTAGAAATACTTGTCCTGCCAGAGGCCCTGGTACAGGCTCTGGACTCAGAATGGGCTGGGTTCAAATCTTGATTCTGCCATGTCTTACTCTTGTGTGTGATCTTAAGCAAATTACTTAACACGGCTGTGCCTCAGTTTCCTCACCTGTACAGCTGAGATAATAATAGTGCCTTCTTACCAGGTATTTGTGAATTTCAAATGAGTGGATACACCTAAAGTACTTAGAACAGTGTCTGGAATATACTAAATGCTCAGTTAATATTAACTATTACTATTATTAATAACACTCTACCCATTTGCCACAAACCTGCCTCTGCCGATTTAATACACGAGAAGCTTTTTCATTGGATGTTCTACATCAAATGCCAAATAATATACTGAAAAAGCCTGGATTTCCAAGATAGGCAGACCTGAGTTTGAACTTTTCACTTATTATTTACATGCTGGTAGAGAGGCTTCTCAGTCTGTCTTAATCTCAGTTGCTTCAGTGGTTAAAAACCAACCACAAAAAAGGGCTAGAAGGGGTAGGCAGTATAATACATTACCTTCCCGGTAAGGTTCAAAACTGCTTAACCCAGAATCGCTTAACCCAGAACTGGTGGGTTAAGTAGAATGAAAAGGTTTTTTGTTTGTTTCTTCCTGCACGACATCTTAAACAAAACAAAACAAAACAAAAAACCACTGGCATTGAGTCGATTCCAACTCATAGCGACCCTATAGGACAGAGTAGAACTGCCCCAAATGGTTTCCAAGGAGTGCCTGGTGGATTTGAACTGCTGACCTTTTGGTTAGCAGCCATACCACTTAACCACTACGCCACCAGGGCTTCCCACGACTTCTTATATCCTTATATACACTCATGGATTTCTAGGAAGGGAATAGAACATTTAGGGTTTTTCCAACTGATTTGATCACCTTTTGAATGCTGGCCTACTAACATTTTGTAGAAAACTGACATTCCACAGAAACCCACTTGGAAAGAGTTCATCTAAAGTCTGTGTTTCACAGATGAGGAAAATGTGTTTGGGGGAGTAAAAGTAACTTCGCTAAGGTTACACAGTAAACCTTTAGTAAATGGAGACCAGAACCCAGGATTCCCGACATCCAATCTGATGTTGGTTCAGCGACATTTCCTGACTGACTGATTGAGGCGGTCATTTATTCATTCATTTCCCCAACCAGCACTGAGTGGCAATCATAGCTAATTTATTACACTGGGCTCAGCTCTGGGATCACAGAGGAGAAAACAGGCCCATTGCCCTCAAAAAAAAAAAAAAAAAAATTGCTGTTGAGTCGATTCCGACTCACAACAACCCCTATATAGGACAGAGTAGAACAGTCCCATAGAGTTTTCAAGCAGCAGCCAGTGGATGGGAGCTGCCGACCCTTTGGTTAGCAGCCGAGCTTTTAACCACTGCACCACTAGGGCTCTGCCCTCAAAGAAAGGGGCTAAAATTGTAATGAGAGAAACAAGCATGCAAACAGAGCTTCAAACCACTGAGCTATATAGAATACTGGCCAGCAAGGTGTTCATTTGCACCTACCAACACCGTGCAGCGGCGTGGAGCTGGGTGTAGGAAGGACAGTCACACGCGGCAGAGGTACAATCCCAGCACTGCATTGCCTAGCTGGATGGCAGTGAGCAAAGTATTTAACTTCTCTCTGAGCAACTCTCTTAAAGTGACAAATAGGGATAAGACCTTCTAGAGTAGTCTGAGGAATAAATGCGTATGTGTACATAATCTAGCATATAGCCTGGCCCATAGTAGATGCACAATAAATGTTAATTCCAGCAGGGAGAGGATATTATAAGGTTTTTAGGCAATGATATTCAGACTTTCTTTCTGCTTGGGCATTAGCAACTGAGATGCTAATTGTATGTTGTATTAATTTTAGATTTAATATTAATTTTAGATTTCCAGGATCTAAGACACAATGCTGACTTCTACCATTGATCTTCCATTACCACAGGGGACTGATCCCACCGAGATTTATTAATAAGCACACATACTGTGTTGCTAAAAAGATGTTGAATCTCTTTTTTAAAAAAAATAAGAGTATTTGTGTACTGCTGTGAATATATCCATGTACATTTTTAATCTGCACAGTTCTTGTCAAAGCACAACCCTACATTAAGAAAGCATGCTTTATGAGCTACCATTTATTTATCATCTACCCTGGACCTGGCCCTGTGCTGGGTCTCTCACATACTTTATTTCTCTTAATATGCAAAAGAAGCCAGAGAGGGAAGTCTCATTAACTCTGTATTTTGATGAAGATACTGAAGATCAGTCAAGCTAGGGTAGGGCAGTGGTTCTCAGAAGGTACTTCCCAGGCCAGCAGCATCAGCAGCACCTGGGGACTTGGCAAAATTGCAAATTCTCAGGTCCTACCCCAGATGTGGAGTCCCTGGGTGGTGCAGATAGTTAACATGTTCTGCTGCCAACTGAAATGTTGGAGGTTCTCGTCTATCCAGAGGCACCTCAGAAGAAAGGCCTGGCAACGCAGCTCTGAAAAATCAGCCGCTGGAAATTCTGCGGAGCACAGTTCTACTCTAATTCTCATGAGGTCACCCTGAGTTGGAATCCGCTCAGCTGCAGCTGCTGTATGTTCGTTTTTTTTTTTTAACCCCAGATCTATTACACCTAAAGTTCCAGGGGGTAGGGCTCGGCATTGTGTTTTAACAAGTCCTCCAGCTGTTTCCAAGGTGCCCAAACATTTGAGAACCATGGGCTAAAGGATTTGCCTGTGATCACACAGCCAGGAAGTGACAGGGCTAGGATTTGAGTTCCAGTCTGTCCAGGTACAAAATAGAATCTTTGTACAACAGCGTTCCCAACAGGGGCAATTTTTCCCCCAGGAAAAATGTCTGGGGACATTTTTAGTTGTCACAACCGGGAAGGGGGTGAGTGCTACTGGCATCCAGTGCGTAGAGGCCAGGAATGCTGCTAAACATCCTACAATACACAGAGCAGGCCCAAAAGAGAATCAGCCAGCCCAAAATGTCAATAGTGTTGATACTGAGAAAGCCTGGGGCCAACCACTTTATGCTGCCTTTGAAGACATTTAAAAGGAAAAAAGTAAAGGAGAGAAACAAAGAGGCATGCAAGGGCAGGAAATCTTGAGAAAGAAAAAGGAAGAAGAGAGAATGGGAGTTACAGAAAGAAAAAGAAGAAAGGGAAGCAGAAAGGAAATGAGGGAGAGAGGGAGGGAAAAAAGCAAGGAGAGAGGCAAGAGGGAGGAAGGAAGGAGCTAAATGGCTGATTTGCAGGCAGGCAGTGGGAAGGCTTATCCTGTCCTAGGATGGCAGGAAACCAGTGCTCAAAATGGCCATTTTGAAAATCATTGTGCCCTAGCCCGGGAGTTACCCAGAGTGGAAACATAAATAAGTCTTCCGTATATGATACTTAGTGGAACTTTCAGACGTGAAATGTACTTACAAAATAATGTGGCATTTCAAAAGCATGTTGTCCTCTGATAAGCCAGGGTCTGGAACCAGGAAGAAAATACCTGTATGGACAATTACCAGACTGTAGCAGCCAATGAATGTGATATGTAACTTGCGGCTGCTATATTTATTGCAGTGTATTAACACAGAGACATTTGTCACTTTACAAATGCCTTTAATATTTTCTTTCCCAGCATGAGTGCAAGCTCTGCTATCTGTCCTCCTCTTTTCTCACTGCCTGCCCCACCTTGCACCTTTGTCTTTCTGACTTACTCTCTTCCCCTATGTATTGCCTTGCAATCTTCCTCATTTCTTTCTCTTACTACCTTTTACCTTTTATCCTCCTTGTCTTTTGTCAGTCTCTCTCTCTGCTCTTTCTTCTCTCAAACTTTTTTCTCCTTATCTTCCCTTTGTTCTCCCTACCTGTCTTCTTCCCTTGAATTCTCAATCTATTTTCTTTTTCTTCACTTTTCTCTAAATCATTCTTATTTTTTTCCTTCTCTTAAGTCTTCTCTCTTCCCTTATTTCTCACTTAATTTCTCTCCCTTTCCTCTCTTGGTACCCTCAATTCGCCAAACCTTCCCCCCTCGAAGTCTTTAGGTGATACAAACAGTTAATATGCTCAGCTGCTAACCAAAAGGTTGGAGATTCGAGTCTACTCAGAGGTGCCTTGGAAGAAAGGCCTGGTGATCTACTTCTGAAAAATCAGCCATTAAAAACTATATGGAGCACAGTTCTACTCTGACTCCGTGAGTCAAAGCTGATTCCACGGCAACCCCACCCCTGCCCTGGAAATGTGCCCTCCATCTCTCCCTCTCTTTTCTGCGTCTCAATAAAGCGTTAGCCAGCTCGCCATCTTCTCTCCTGAGTTCTCAGCAGGCACGGGGGATGCCTGCTTTTGGAAAGGGGACAGTGTCACTTTGGGAGGGTGGAAATACTAGCATATGTAAAGGAGTTAAAAGACCCGAGGTTGTCCCTCTGCTGCCTAGGAGCACTGTGGCCCCAATCTGTGACGGTGCTAGACTTTAAACCTTAAACAGACTGATGCCTTCCCCTCCCCCAAAGACATCAGGTCCGGATCACTGGAATCTGTAAATGTTGACATATGAAAAAAGAATCTTTGCAGATGTGACTAAGTTAAGTAAGAATCCTGAGATGGGGAGATGATCCTGTATTAGTTGGGTGGGCCCTAAATGCAATTACAAGTCTCCCTATAAGAGGGAGGCAGAGGGAGATTGGAGACAGAACAGGAGAAGGCAATGTAACCATGGAGGCAAAGATTGGAATGATGTGGCCACAAGCCCAGGAATGCCAGCAGCCACCAGTAGCTGGAAAAGTCAAAGGAATGGAGTTTCCCCTAGAGCCTCCACAGTGAGTGTTGCCATGCCAACACTTTGATTTCAGACTTCTGACCTCTAGAACCGTGAAAGAACACATTTCTGTTGTTTTAAGCTACCAAATGTGCAGTACTTTGTTACAGAAGTTATAGGAAATGAATAGACTGACATGGAACCTTAAACCCTCCACAATATTCAGGTCTGAGTTTGTAGACTGTCTCTTTGTGTTTATTCTGTCAATTTTTCGATCTGTATCTTTACCTGCCTGCCTTGGATTCACACCCTTTACGTCCCTGGTCCACCAGGACACAGAAAGAAAACAGGCTCTGAATCCAGCTGACTTAGCTTCTGACTCATTATCTATGAGCTTTTGCACAGTTACTATACCTATCTGGGCCTCTATAGTCCTTATCTATAAAGCAGAGATAACAACTTCCCTTTAGATACCTGAGGCAAAGAAATCTGCAGATAGAATGGAATATTAATAGGGTTGGCACAGAGCATACTGTATAGGGGAACCCACAACACATTAATACCTCAATACCAGGTTCACTTTAGAGAGCACGTATCTAACAGACAACCAAACAAACAAAAAATAAGAGGTCAAAGAGTTTGGACTCAAGACACACCTAAGCCTGATTCCTAGTTCAACCACTTCCAAACCTTCTAAACTTGGGCAAGTTTTTATGCTTTGAATCCTTTTCCTTATCTGTAAAATGGGGAAAATTCTATCTACCATTAAGGACTGTTGCTGTAAGGATCAATTAAGATGTGTGGAAGTGCTCGGGGTAGCGTCTGGTACAAAGCATGCGGCTGTGGTGGGGATTATGAATATTGTTAGTGACAATCTTCATGTCTGTGCACATGTGACTATCTGCATCTCCATGGAAAAATCGCTTAAATTCTCGGGGCCTCAAATGCCCCACCTAGGAAACAGGGAAACTGTCCCTCCCTCACTGGGTAACTGTAAGGATTCTATGAAATAGCATATGTGGCAGTGGCTGGCACAGTGGCAGGAGCATAGTAGGAACTCATAATAGACCCTTTCCTCTTCAGACTATCTGATTATACCGTGCTCCTCTTTGCTTCACTAACAAAGGAAATCTCAAAGAAGAAACCTGATTTTAATGGCTTCTCTTGATGGGCATGTTTTTAAATAGATAGCCCTCACTTTTATGGAAATCCAACTGACACTATTTAACATTTGCATTATAGAAGGGAGAGACTTCATTTTACCAGACAATTCTTTATTTAGCCAAAGCACCCAAAGATTTCTTTAAAAACGCAACTCCCTAATTTCTTCTAAAAGAAGATTCCAGTGAGGAAATATTCCTTAACCGGACTCCTGAAGACTTCTTTCCATATATTACACCTGTGTGGGTCAGGGCTGCACTGTGACTTGTGTGTTGACTTTGGCATTAAACCTGCCTCTCCTGCACCCTGGGTCCATGTCAGTGCCTTCCACTTTGACTGAAAGTCCACTGGGTCATTGCTCTCTGACTGGCATCTGTGGCTGCTTCTTGAGCAAGGCAGCCACGTGGGAAATGCTACCGGTCGTCACTGTCAGATGACAGCTCTGAGCACCTGTTGGCACTGAAGTTTACAAAAAGAAAGCAGAAATTGACACGGCCTCTTCTCACAGTCACTGTCCAGTTTTGCTCTGCCTTCTTCTAAGCCCAGAATCTTTTATGCCAGCCTCTGTCATCCTCAGCCACCCCCAGCTAAAGGCTGAAGAGTGGGAGGTGGGGGAGAGAACCCTAGAGAAATAAATTAGCATATGTTATTCCTTCCCTATGCAGTGCCAGGCCATCTGGAACTCTGCTTTTGAGGCTAAGAGATAACAGACTCATCCTGAGGTTCTGGAAGTCACTGGGTGGTGCAAGGGGTTGAGCTTAGCAGTAAAGTTTGGCAGTTCGAACCTACCCAGAGGCATCAAAGAAGAAAGGCCTGGAGATCTGCTTCTAAAAGGTCACAGCCATGAAAAGCCTACGGAACACAGTTCTACTCTGCACACACAGGGTCACCATGAGTCAGAATCGACCCGATGGCAAATGTTTTTACTGAGGATCTACAACAAGGAATCAGAACCAAGGAGCTGGGAGAAACAGGCAGAGGAAGCCAGAAGTAAAACTTAATTCTTGTAGAGTGATTCACAGTTTTATGAAAGGCTCTCCCACTTAAAAATTTTTATTATTCTTCACCACTACTCTGGAGAGGTCAGTAATATTATTATCATGATTATCCCCATTTTAGAGCTGCAGACATTGAGGCTAAGAGCCCTGGCTGAGGTCATGCAGCTAGAGAGTGGTAGAGTTGGAATTCAAACGCAGCTCTGAGCCCCAGGCAGGCTAGGGCTTGAAATACTGAATCATTTGCCATTTGAAGCACTTGGCTGACCGGAAAATCCTTCACCTTAATCCAGGGCCAGAGGAAGGAGGTAGATGGAGATTGTTGGAAGACATAGTGAGGAGGAGGTGACTCCGTAGTTCCTACACTGGGTCTCTTATTAATAAGCATTGAGGGTCTTTGGGAAATGTGAAAAGAGGAAAACAGTTGAGATACAGTTAAAGTAAGCCAAAGCAGCTTTCACTGCTGGGACAATGCTCAGGTGAGAAGCAGTGGAGCAGAGGGAGCCAGAGAGCATGAGTTCAAATCTTGGCTCTGCCACTAACCAGTTATGTTAGCTATTCGACCTCTCTGTAGCCCAGTGTCTTTATCTATATAATGGGGACATTAATAGTACTTTTCTCATACAGTTTTTAGCATGCTTAAGCCTATTAACACATATAAAGTTCTCAGAATAGTGCCTAACCCACAGTGAGCACCCAGTAGTTGATAAAAAAAAAAAAAATTGATAGTTTCTATCATTTTCCTCGCCCACATCTGGCCTGATCCTATAGCAGGGTCCTCTTTTCATGCTGCTGAACTAATCTTTATAAATAGTTTCGTTTAGGACTGGTTAACCTTTAAGGCAGAGCTGCCAGAGTCTTGCAGCCTGCAAATGGCCTGCTCTCTGGGAAACAGCAGCAATGGGGGTGGCCCAAGGAACAGAAACCCACTTACTACTGGGGCCTCTATTCAAAGCCTGCTCTCACCAGGGAGTTTTCTTTAGTTGGTGAATGGAGTCCCAGGTGTCAGATAGTAAGAATAGGATGGCTTATGTAGTGGTTCTCAAACTGGTGCGTGTATCAGAATTCCCTGTAGGGCTTGCTACAACACAGAGTGCTGGGCCCAACCCCCAGATTCGGTGTTCTGGGATCCACCACTCATCTATCAGTTAGTCATACTGTCGGAGTTTGCATGTTGCTGTGATGCTGGAAGCTATGCCACCGGTATTTCAAAGACCAGCAGGGTCACCCATGGCAGACAGGTTTCAGCAGAGCTTCCAGACTAAGACAGACAAGGAAGGAGGACCTGGAGATCAACTTCTGAAAAAAAATGGCCAGTGAAAACCTTATGAAGGGCAGTGGAACACTGTTGGATATTGTGCCAGAAGATGAGCCCTTTGGGTTGAAAGGCACTCAAATCATGACTGGGGAATAGCTGCCTCCTCAAAATAGAGTCAACCTTAATAGCATGGGTAGCATAAAGGGTTCAGGAACTTCATTTGCTGATGTGGCACGACTCAAAATAAGAAGAAACAGTTGTAAATATCCATTAATAACCAGAACATGGAATGTACAAAGTATGAATCTAGGAAAATTGCAAGCCTTCAAAAATGAAAATGAATAATAAAGATCAATATCCTAGGCATTAGTGAGCCGAAATGGACTGTTATTGGCCCCTTGGAATCGGACAATCATATGGTCTACTATGCCAGGGACAACAAATTGAAGAGAAATAGCATTGCATTCGTCATCAAAAAGAACACTTCAAGATCTATCCTGAAGTGCAATGCTGTCAGTGGTAGGATAATATCCACATGCCTATAAGGAAGATCAGTTAATATGACTATTATTCCAATTTATGCACCAACCACTAATGCCAACGATAAAGCAATTGAAGATTTTTAACAACTTCTGCAGATTAAAATTGCTCAAACATGCAATCAAGATGGATTGATAATTACTGATGATTGGAATGTGAAAGCTGAAAACAGAGAAGGATCAAGAGTTGGAAAATATGGCCTTGGTGACAGAAACAATGCCAGAGATCACATGATAGACTTTTGTAAGGTCAGTGGCTTATTCACTGCCAATACCTGTTTTCAACAACATAAACAGCAACTATAATACATGGACCTCGCCAGATGGAATACACAAGTATCAAATCAATTATATCTGTAGAAAAAGATGATGCAGAAGCTAGTATCATCAGTCAGAACAAGGCCAGGGGCCAACTGGGGAACAGATCAGCAATTGCACATATGCAAGTTCAGGTTGAATCTAAAAAAAATTAAAACAAGTGCATGAGAGCCAAAGTACCAGCTTGAGTATATCCCACCTGAATTTAGAGACTATCTCAAGAATAGATTTTACACATATAATACTAATGACTGAAGACCAGACGAGTTGTGGGATGACATCAAGGACATCATACATGAAGAAAGCAAAAGGTCACTGAAAAGACGGGAAAGAAAGAAAAGACCAAAATGGATGACAGAAGAGACTCTGGAACTTACTCTTGAACACAGAGTAGCTAAAGTGAAAGGAAAGAATGATGAAGTAAAAGAGCTGAACAGAAGATTTCAAAGGATGGCTAGAGAAAACTAAGGTATCATAATGAAATGTGCAAACACCAGGAGATAGAAAACCAAAAGGAAAGAACATGCTTGGTATTTCTGAAACTGAAAGAACTGAAGAAAAAATTCAAGCCTCGAGTTGCAATATTGAAGGATTCTATGGGTAAAATATTGAACAATGCAAGAAACATCAAAAGAAGACAAGGGAATACACAGAGTCACTGTACCAAAAGGAACTGGTCAATGTTCAACCATTTCAGGAAGTAGCATATGATCAAAAACTGATGGTATTGAAGGAAGAGGTCCAAGCTGCACTGCAGATATTATAAAAAAACAAAGCTCTAGAAATTGATGGAATATCAATTGAGATGTTTTAACAAACAATGCAATGCTGCATGGGTTCACTCATCTATGCTAAGAAATTTGGAAGACAGCTTCCTGGCTAACTGACTGGAAGAAATCCATTTTTATGCCCATCACAAAGAAAGGTGGTCCAATAAAATACAGAAATTATCAAACAATATTATTAATATCCCATGCAAGTAAAATTTTGCTGAAGATAATTTAAAGTATGTTGCAGCCATATATCGACAGGGAACTGCCAGAAATTCAAGCTGGATTCAGAAGAGAATGTGGAATGAGGGATATCATTGCTGTTGTCAGATTGATCTTGGCTGAAGGCAGAGAATATCAAAAAGATGTTTATCCATGTTTTATTGAACAAGCAAAGGCATTCGCTGCATGGATCATAACAAATTATGAGTAACGTTGCGAAGAATGGAAATTCTAGAACACTTAATTGTGCTCATGTGGAACCTGCACATAGACCAAGAGGCAGTCGTTTGAACAGAACATGGTGCATGGTTTTAAGAAAGATGTGCATCAAGGTTATATCCTTCCACCATACTTATTCAGACTGTATACTGAGCAAATAATCCAAGAAACTGGACTATATAAAGAAGAATGTGACACCAGGATTGGAGGAAGACTCACTAACAACCTGTGATATGATGACACAACATTGCTTGCTCAAAGTGAAGAGGACTTGAAGCACTTACTGATGAAATTCAAAGACTACAGCCTTCAGTATGGATTACACCTCAACATAAAGAAAATAAAAATCCTCACAACTGGACCAACAAGCAATATCATGATAAACAGAAAATACTGAAGTTGTCAAGGACTTCATTTTACTTGGATCCACAATCAACGCCCATGGAAGCAGCAGTCAAGAAATCAAACGGCATATTGCATTGAGTAAATCTGCTGCAAAAGACCTCTTTAAAGGGTTAAAAGCAAAGATATTACTTAGAGGACTAAGGAGCATCTGACCTAAGTCATGGTATTTTCAATCACCTCATATGCATGAGAAAGCTGGATAATGAATAAGGAAGACCGAAGCAGAATTGATGCTTTTGAATTATGGTCTTGGTGAAGATACTGAATATACCAAGGACTGCCAGAAGAAGGAACAAATTTGTCTTGAAAGTATTACAGCCAGAATGCTCCTTAGATGCAAGGATGGAGAGACTTCCTCTCATGTACTTTGGACATGTTATCAGGAGTGGCCGGTCCCCAGAGAAGGACATCATGCTTGGTAAAGCAGAGGGTCAGAGAAGAAGAGGAAGACTCTCAATGAGATAGATTGTGACAGTGGCTACAACGATGGGCTCAAACATAGTGACGATTGTGAGGATGGCGCAGGATAGGTCAGTGTTTCATTCTGTTGTACATGGGGTCACTATGAGTCAGAATCAACTCAACTGCACCTAACAAAACCTAACAGGTCTAGGACGGGACTTGAAAATATGCATTTCTAACACATGAGTCTCACTGCTGGTGAGGCTGATGCTGCCAGTCTGGGGATCATACTGTGAGAAGCACTAACCTAGAGAAGAGAGAAGGGCTTGGGATGTCTGTCTAAGGCAGCTTTGCCTCCTCCTAGCCATGTGACCTCTAAAACCAAAACTAAACCAGTTGGGCTCAAGTCAGCTCTGACTCGTGGTGATCTCACGTGTTTCAGAGTAGAGCTGTGCTCCCTAGGATTTTCATGGCTGTGGCCTTTAGGAAGCAGACCATCAGGCCTTTCTTCTCACATACCTTTAGGTGAGTTCCAACCACCAATCTTTCAGTTAGTAGCGTAGCGCGCAACGTTTACGCCACGCAGGGACTTTTTTATGCGATCTCTAAGCACTGCATAAGGAGCCCTAGTGGCACAAGGGCTAAGTGCTCGGCTGCTAACGGAAAGGTGGGTGGTTTGCATCCACCAGCCACTTCGCAGGAGAAAGATGTGGCAGTCTGCCTTGGAAACCATATGGGGCAGTTCGACTCTCTCCTATAGGGCTGCTATGAGTGGGAATCGACTCGATGGCAACAGGTTTGGTTACTGGTTTTTAAGCACTGCTTAACCTCTGGGCCTCAGTTTCTCCATCTGTGAATGAAAGAACTTCCCTGACAGAGTTGTGAGACTTGAAAAAGACTATCCTGAAAAAAATGTTTACATAGTGCCTGAAGCATAGTGATCATCTAAGACATATTCACCAACATTGCTTTTTCATTATCATCTCACGGACTGTTTGTGAGGAGGAACCGAGGCGGCCAAAGTCCACCACACAGCGGTACAGTGGCGTCGCTAAGGAGCGTTGGGGGTGCAGACCGCGCTGGGTGACACTGTCAGTGGGGATGACACCAAAAACGGCTGTTTATAACGCTTTTGTGCAGCGTTTCAGCAGACGTTATTTTTTTAATAAAAATATCCCTGTAATCTGTTAGAAAAACAAAAAAGTTTTTCTTAAGTCCAGCTTACATGTATCAATATGCCTAGAAGTGTAAAACTGTGCTAATCTATCTGTTGCAATCTGGTCAGCACTATTGTTATTATCTAATTACAATGACACTTCGAATCACGTGGTTTTGTCTGCACACGGTACAAGCATACACTGTTGTTTTCATTGCCGCTGGTGTTTTTACAGTCGTTGAGTTTTGTCAAATTTCCTGATGTTGCAGCTTACAATATTGTGGTAATTAGTATGAGGGAGTGACATCATGAGTTACCACACTGGGTGACACCAACCCCAGTGAGGCCACTGGAGAGATGATCAGAAAAGGACTCTTAAAACAAACGCTACATCCATTTCAAACAAAGCCAGCCTCCTGGTTGGAAATAAATACATTCATACCTCCTCCATTTTTTTTTTTTTTCTTTACTAACACAGTTACACTTCTTCCCATTGATATAAAATTTGTATCACAGCCTTCTCAGCCACTGATAAGCCATTTGCTACAAGGAAGTCCTGTTTTCCAGATGAGGAAACTGAGAGTTTTTGGCAGACTAGAGTGAGCTTTGGTGGTCCCCAAAGGCATGCCTCTATTTTTTGTTTACAATTTTTTGGGGGTATATTTTATACATCATAGAATTCATCCATGTCAATTGTATAATTTAATGACTTTTAGTAAATTTTCCCAGTTGTGCAGCCATTATCATAAACCAGCTCTAGAACATTTTCATCACACCAATAAGATCCCTAGTGCATGTTATTTTTTTAAAAAAACCTGCCAAGAGTGATAGGAGCAGCACAGTTTAGCACTCAACTACTAGCCAAAAGGTTGGTGGTTTCAACCCACCCAGAGACACCTCGGAAGACAGGACTGGCAATCCGCTTGTGGAAGGTCACAACCTTGAAACCCCTATGGAGCAGTTCTACTTTACACACAGGGGCTACCATAAGTCGGAATCAACTCCACAGCAGCTCACAACAGCAGTCAAGGGTGATACAGCTTTGGAAGGGCTGGGGCAAAGGGGAAGAGTTGTAGCATGGGCAGAATATATGATTCTGCTCAAATACCTTTGCCAGATTTTGAGACTCTGGGCAGAGGGCCTTCTGAGAGGCGACTTTTCTGGCGCTGCAATGACTGGGGGCGAAGGGAATCACCACCATTCAGAGCATATAAGTCCCTGCCCGGCAAAGAGAGCCTCAGAAGTGTGTGGCCAGAGGACACTGTGATTCTGCTACAACTGCAACTTCAAGGGAGGCGGCTTTGAACAGAAATCAGTAAACACACTACATCTTCATGGGGGTCCTCTGTTTGATGCCCAGACAGCTGGCTGTGGCCAGGAGGGGCTCTGTGTGCCTGGCCTTGGTAAAAATAAAAAAGGAAAAATAAAATCAATGTCTCAAGACCCAAGGCCAGATAAGAATACTGAGTAAGACATAAATAGCAAAATCCCTTTTGATCCATCAGGTCACAGGAGCTCAGTTGCAGGCCAGCTGTCTTGGTTGATTAATAATAATAACAATGGCTACCAATATTTAGAAATGAATTTGTGACAAATATTATACTAAAAAGAAATCTATGTCCAATTAATTATAATATCATTTAATTGTTATAACTCCTTGATGCAGCTTTGCTTATTGTTCCCACATTATTGATGAGAAAATTCAGGCTCAGATAGGTTAAAAGACTTGCCCAAGTACATACAGTGAGTAGGCACCAGAGTCAGAATTCAAAATCAATTTTGTTTGATTCCAAAACCTTTGCTCTCCTTTAGTGTCATAATAGGAGCCCTGGTGGCACAGTGATTAAAGCATTCAGCTGTTAACGGAAAGGTCAGCAGGTCCGACCCACCAGCTATTTTGCAGGAGGAAGTTGTGGCAGCCTGCTTCTATAAAGATTACAGCCTTGGAAACTTTGTGGGGCAGTTCTACTCTGTCAGAATCAACTCGGTGGCAACCTATAAGTATCAGAAAGCAGTCCCTGGGTGTTGCCAATAGTTAACGCACTCAGCGGCTAACTGAAAGTCTGGAGGTTCAATACATCCAGAGGTGCCTTGAAAGAAGGGCCTGGTGATCTCCTTCCAAAAAATCAGTCATTGAAAACCCTATGGAGTACAGTTCTACTCTGAATACTTGGGGTCACCATGAGTCAGAGCAGACTTGATGGTAATTGGTTGGTTTGGAAGTGGCAAAATAGCAACAGGGAGGCATGGAATGGAGGTTTAGAACTTCGAGAGTGTGTCCCTTCTATTTTCTCATTAGCACCTCGGGGAGTCCAGTGACGGCAGGGTCCATGTCTCTTCCTGCTCATCATTGAGACCCCAGCACCTGACATAGTGCCTGGTGCCTCAAAATTGGTCGATAAATATTTATTAATTTGATTTTGTTGAGCCTCTGTCATGTGAGGTGGAAAGAGACTAAAATATCCTGGCTTTTGTCACACAGGGGTTGAGCGACTGGCAAGTTACTTCTTCGTGCCTCAGTTTCCTTATATATAAGAAAAAGAAAGTCATCAACCTCAGAGAATTGCAAGGGTTAAATATGCTTCGCATTTTAGCCCTCAGAAAACCCACCCACAGCGATGCAGAAGAAGGGCCTGGTGATCTGCTCCCATAAAAGATCAAACCAAAAACTAAACCTGTTGCCATCAAGTCAATTCTGACTCATAGAGACCCCACAGGACAGAGTAGAACTGCCCCATAGGGTTTCCAAGGAGTGGCTGGTGGATTCAAACTGCTGACCTTTTGGTTAAGCAGCCGAAGCTCTTAACCGCTGTGCCACCAGGGCTTCCCATAAAGATTACAGCCAAGAAAACCCTAGGGAGCAGTTCTACTCTGTAACACGTGGGATTGCCATGAGCTGGAATCAACTCAACAGCAACTATTGCAGTACGACACAGTCAGCACTCGGTCACTGCTAACTCTCACAAGTATGATCAATGTCCCCACTGCAGAGATCAGGAGATTTCGGCTTGCAAAGGTGAACCAACTTAGTCTGCGGCCAGAGAGGTGAAAAGTGGCAGAAGCCGGACTTGTGTCTGGACTCCAAGACAGTGCATTTTCTTGACCCTACAATGAATGCTCAATAGACATTTGTTGATTGAAAAACGTGCTGGGCCCCTGTCTCAAAGTCAGAGAGGAGGGACTGGTACACACTAGGTATCAGGGGAGGCTGAATGGGAAGCTCAGTGGGTCCAGAAGCCAGAGGAATCCCCCCCACCCGCTGAATCCTGAGCTTCCAGGCAGGATGATCTGGCTGCCTGAGTCTCCCTCTTGTAAGCACCTCCTCTCTGCCTCCCTCCCTGAGGAACACTCCTGTGAAGGTGAAACATGTGAAATCTGAAAGGGAACAGTGAATAGTTGCTCTTGTGCATTGTTATGCAAATGCTACACAAATTGGAGTCTTAAATCTGGCCCTAATGATGCCATCCTGCTTTGTCTTCCAGCTTCCCTAACACCCGTTCTGAGCTGCACCATACAGATGTCAGTTTATTATGTACACCAATAACTCACTCCACATCGCAGCGAGGTGGGCTGTTAGCTGCCACCATCACAGCCCTGATAGCGACGGAATGCGTCCCTGTGAAAGATGTGCGATTTAAGCTCTTTGCAGCCTACCATTCAAGCGCTTTCTTTTATCAGGGCCCAAGCGGCAGCTAATCAAGTGAGGGGCAAATCCAGAAACGATGCAAATCCCACAAAGAGGCTGATGAAAAGCTTCCTTGAAATTTGGAAAATAATAATTTTTAAAAATGATAACATTAAGGAAAAAAAAAATCTCAAGATGCACAAAGAAAACCAATTTAGTTGGAGCCAATCCTTCATCCCCAGAAGGATTAGGAAAAAGGTTCTTCAGAATAAATGTGGAGACGGCTCTGCAGCCAAAACATATAACGTCCTGCTAATTATTCTTTCAAACTTCAGCATGTACTTTATTAATCCTTCCCCCTCTTTAACAGCCACAGATGTGGACTTAATTCAGTACAGAAGCCACAGAACTTGTCTGAGTTCAGCGTGTCCGCTGCATCTTGGGTGTTCGCTGCACACTGGCGGGCAACGTTGCCAGGGCTCAGAAGCTGCAGTCACGTCAGTCGGGTTTTGTAGTAAAGACCGACGCCACTTGGCATCACCCTTCCATGAGAAACCCTGTATTCAGCATATACCAGCCAATGGACAGACTCCACCCAGGGCAGTGGGATGTCTTTGGAGAGTTCTTCCAAAAAAAGGACACAGCTGAAGGAGGGCTAAAAGGGGTGATGACTCTAGCGCCCTCTTTCCTACCTAAGGCTCTGAAGATGCAATACAATAAAATACCAATTACATGGAAACTAAAACTGAAAGTTCAGATTGGCTTTCGATTTGGGGGCTATACTCTACTTCATTCTTTCATGCATCTGTCTGCCCATTTATTTGATTATAATTGAATAAATAATATTACTTTTTAAATTATTATACCTACATAGTAGATACTAAGCACCTATTACGTGCAAGCAGGTCCCCGAGTGGCACACACAGTTAAGCACTTGGCTACTAACTGAAAGTTGGCAGCGTGAACCAACCCGGAGGTGGCTCAGAATAAAGGTCTGGCAATCTGCTTCCAAAAGCGCACAGCCTTGAAAACCGTGCGGAGCACAGTTCTACTCTGACGCATGGGGTCTCCATGAGCTGGACTCAACTCCAAAGAAACTGGTTTCGGTTTTTTATGTGCCAAGCACTGCGTGTGAGGCTTGGGGCTGTGACACACAAATATCCTAGTCTTCAGAAAAGGGAAGAAAAGAGATGGAATCACTGCGCAAGGAGTGCCCACTATGCCTCAGACGCTGCAGAGAAGCCTTTACCCAGGCTTCAGTAACACGCTCTGGGAGATGGATATTATCTCCGTTCTGCAGGTAAGAAATCTGCATTCAAAAGGCCACACCCTTGAGAAACCTATGTAGCAGTTCTATTCTGTGTATGTGGGGTCGCTATGAGTTGGAACTGATTGGATGGTGACTAACAACAACAATAGACTATAGGAATATTATAAGGATAAAATGAGATGAGGAAACCCTGGTGGTGTAGTGGTTAAGTGCTGCGGCTGCTAATCAAAAGGTCGGCAGTTTGAATCCACCAGGCGCTCCTTGGAAACTCTATGGGCAGTTCTACTCTGTCCTATAGGGTCGCTATGAGTTAGAATTGACTCGATGGCAGTGGGTTTGGTTTTTTTGGTTTTTTTTAATGAGATGACGCACGTGAAAATCTTTTGAAAATATAAAATATTGTAAGAAAAAGGCTCTGTTCTAGAACCTTTCAGAAGAAAAGTTAAGAACATTTCTATAGTTAGTTTTTGTACACTTGTTCTCTGACTCCCACTACTATGATGTAAGCTCCCCGAGAGCTAAGACTGTGTTCTACCTTGTCTTTGACAACATAGCACCCAACATAGTGTGTCACACTTCAAAGAAACCCAAAGTTTGGTGAATTAAATTATTTTTTAAAAAAACATTTAATTGAGTTTCTGGTGAAAGTTCACACAGCAAGTTAGGTTCCCATTTGACAATTTCTGCACAATTTGTTGAGTGATGTTAGTTGCATTTATCACAATGTGACAATATTCTCTTTAATTGTGCTCTGTTCCATTTCCAGTACTCTAGTTTCCCAGCCCCCTTATCTTCTCATCTTTGTTTTCAGTAATTGTTGATATTAACCTTTTGGTCTCATACAGATAGTTTTTAAATAGTACAGCACTCTTATGGGTAATGTCCTTTATTTTGTGTGCCATTCTGCTACTTCACTAAAAGGTGACCTCAGGGGATAGGCTCAGTTCCAGCTTTAAAGAGTATCTCAGGGTGATAGTCTCAGGGAGTCCTCTGTTCTCTACTGTTTCAGTTTGTCTGGGTTTTTTTTTTTTTTCCTAAGAATTTGAGTTCTGCTCCACATTCTTCTCTCATTCTATCTGGGACCATCTATTGTGACACTGGTTAGAACAGTTAGTGGTGGTAACCCAGCACCATCTAGTTCTTCTGGCCTCAGGGTAGATGAGGTCATGGCTTGTGTAGACTTCTTTCTCCTGAGATTTTGGTTACCTTCTTATAAGCTTTTTAAATACCTTCTTCTATTTTGCTCCTGGTAAGTAGAGACCAGTACTTATATTTTACACGGTTGTCACAGCTTTTAAGACTCCAGAAACTACTCACTTCACTAGGATGCAGATTATGATTTTTGTGAACTATGGCAAAGTAGTCCCACAAGACTATGGTCCTAAACTGATGAATTAATTATATTCCCTCATATTTAATAATAATCATGAACTGATAGCTAAGTTTTGTTGAGCACTTACTAGGTGCCCGGCATTGTGTTAAATGCCTGATAGCTACTATATTTTTACACAAATAACACATGCCTTCTATGTTTGTTTGCCAACCTCACCGTCCCCCCATGAGGTATTTTTGTAAGCGTGCTATGCTAATTTTTTTTACAACAACACATAAAAAAATTAGCACAGTGGCACTTATGAAAATACCTCACTGGGGGAAGTCACAGTTAGCAAACATGTAGAAGGTGTGCATTATTTGCGTAAAAAAATGATATTAATTCCTTTAATTTTTATAACAACACTATAAGGTGACTACTACTATTTTTCCCATTTTCCAGATAACAGTCACAGAGGTGAAGAAGATGGATCCAGTTCACACAGCTAGTCAGTGGCAGGCCTGAGATTCAAACTGAGACAGTCTGGCTCACGTCCCCAATGCTACACTCTGATAATATCCTTTATCCAGAATTTGTGAATAGTGCTGAGTTAGGCATAAGCACCATCACACCCATTCCCTTATGGAATCGTCATAGCAACCCTAAGAACTAAGTAGGATTATTCCCACTTTAGAGATGAAAACACGGAGGCTCACAGCCACACACCCTTCTATAAGCCACCTGCATCCCTTTACTGCAGACCCAAGCATTATTCTTTGCCTTCTTTCGGGGGAAAAAAAAAAAAACACATATCTGATAAAATCCAGGAGTTCTCAGAGCAATTATAGACTCTCATGCTACAAAAACAACAGAAACTTCTTCAAAGCGCCACACATGCTTGGAAAAGCACGCACATAAAAGCGTAATTTGAACACTTGTCGGTTTTACCCCCTTGTTGCAAGAGAAGAAGAATGTTTATGCACCAAAAAAATCTAGCTGCATTTCCCAGTTTAATTAGTTTGTCAAGTGCCTGCAATGTGATTTCCATGTTAATTTCCTTATATCCCATTTCAGTTTCTTTATTTTCCACTTCAATTATTTGCTTAAAAATTGAGAGAAGCACGATGACTGTGTTCAAATTCCACTCGACTCAACTAACATTTACCGATTCTCCATCATGTACGAGGCCTGCAGGGCCCTCAGAAACAGAGCACATGTGCTCGCACTTCCCCTCCCCTGCCCATAGCAGACATTGCTAATCTATCAGCCAATTCCTCCCCTACCCTACGCTCAGCCTGGGAAGTAAAAACCTCACCATCTTACCATCTTTCTCAAGATGGCTTTCCAAGCAACCACTACTATTGGGAGGATGGTCTGCCAAGGCCTCTATGTCTCCCATCCGGGCCACCTAATCAGAAGCCTTGGGCCTGGAACATTCTCTGATAGCAGAGATTGGGAACTGAGTTTTACTCTATTTCCCAGTTTCTTGTCAGCAGAACTTCCCTCCCCTGTTCTGGGAACACTGTAACTTTCTGTTTCCCTAATGCATAGGTGCTATATGGCACCTGGCCAACTCCACTTTTATATTTCCTCCCTGCAGGGAGGGAACAGGGTCTCTCATCTGCAGCACAAAAGAGGTGCATGCAAAACACCTGCCCTGCACTAGCTGAGGGAAGAGACTCTCTGGCCATGGGGGACCAGTGCCTGCTAGCAAAGCTGACCTTGTTCGGTGTCTTCTCTATGTGAACAAAGCATTGTTCCACGCACTGCCTGAGTGTAGCTCATTTGTGTCTTTTGTTGGTGGCCTCAACTCCTGGCTCAAAAACTGCCAACTGATTGGTGCTGGCATGGGAGAATGAAAACTCTTTACCACCCTAGGGCTAGGAATTTTCTTATAAATCTCCTTTCCATTTAACTCTCAGGAGGTAGTAACATCTCCAGTTTTTCACACGAGGTAACTGCAGCTCTCAGAGGTGAAATGCCCTATGCAAATGTTAGATATAGAACCGATGAGAAATTTTAATTTTTTTCTTACATTTAGTGTAAAATCACCAGCCTTCACTTTCTGGTCATCGTAGGGCTGTCCAGCCATGTGTACCCAAGACCCACCACACATCCGCTTTCCTAGCCCCTGACGGAAAATGTAAAAGAATAGTAAAAAATAGTCCCTACCAGACAAGACTGTCCCGGGTGATAAATATGGTTAACTAGGTGTTCTTGCATTGGCCTGTGGAGTAACTTATACTTTTGTACTTTTATAAATGAAAATTTCAGACCTGGAAAGAGTCCAAGTGATAAGCTAGTTCAAGCTCCTCATTTTAAATCAAGGCCCAAGGTGATCTCATTTAACCTTTATACCATTAGTATCCTCATTTTATGAGGAAGCTGAGGCACAGAGTAGTTAAGTAATTTGCCTAAGGTCACAGAGCTAGTTTAGTGACACATTCAAGATGCAAACTCAGACCTTTCTACCTTATAAGCCTGTGTATTTTTAATGATACAATTTTTCCCTAACCTCCTCTCTTTTTTTCCCTTTAGAACATAAATATTTAAGGTCATCAATCAACCAAGTGAACTATTTCTTTCTATATCTCCTTTTCCTTCACATTTTCCCTCTAAAATTTTTTTTTTGGGTACAAGAAAAAAAAAACTGTTAACATCAACTCATAGAAACCCTACAGGACACAGTAAACCACCCATAGTTCCCATGACGTGGCTGGTGGATTCCAACTGCCAACATTTTGGTTACTTGCCATAGCTCTTAACCACTATACCACCAGGTATGCACTCTTTATTCCTTTCTGTAGTCAACAAATGTTCCCTGAGCCTTTCACTGAGCCTTTCACTGAGCCTGTTGGATACAGAGATGAGCCGCAGAGTTTCTTCCCCTCAAAGAGCTTGCAGGCTTATGCAGAGGGATTGACAAGTCAAAAAGCAATTAAAATACAGTGTGCTTCCGGCAGCAGAGATACAGGGAGTGGGGGAAGCCCAACATCTGCACTCAGGGTAATTAATGGTAGCTGCTATAACAAACAGCCCCCAGATCTCAGCGGCTCAACACACAAAGGTTTATTTCTCACATCATAGTCTGAAGTGGATTGGGAGACTCCTTCAAAGGATAACACGGACTCAGGCTGCTTTCCTGGGGTTTCTTCAGAGATCTCTGCTGGATCCCCTCTGTCTGGCCCACCAATGAGCAGAACAAGAGAGTGTGTGGCAGATTGAGAGGGTTTAAGAGCTAGGCCTGGAAGACATGTATACCCCACATGCATTGGCCACCTAACCAGTCTTACCTCTGAGTCTCTGGAGTAGACTGATAAGATGCTTACTGTCCTTCTTCCTTGGGACACAAGCCTATACTTCTCAGGTCTCCCTAATGGTAGGGTATTTGGGACTGTGTTCTGGCCAATGGAATGTCCCTGAGCCACTCCTGGAGGAGAGTCTTCCAACCCACTTTAGCCTGTGATGTAGTAAATAAACCTTTGCAGTATTAGTTACTGGGATTTTAGGGTTGTTTGTTACATAGCTCTTGTTAAGCTGTTACACAGCTTTAACTCTAAAATGGAGATAACAGCGCCCTGCAACAAGGATCAAATAATAAAACGGGCATGAAAACTCCCAAATGATCTAAACCAAAAAACCAAATCAGTTGCCATCGAGTCAGTTTCGACTCAAAGTAACCCATGCGCATCTGAGTAGAACTGTGCCCTACAGGGTTTTCAACAGCTGGATTTTTGGAAGCAAATCACCAGGCCTTTCCTTCAAAGTGCCTTTGGGTAGACTCAAACCTCCAACCTTTCAGTTAATAGTCGAGTGTGTTAACCATTTGTATCACCCAGAAACTCAAAGTGATGTGAATTAGTATGGTTGCCATCATCCATTTTGCCCTAGGAAAGCAGTTGGGACCCCAGGTACACAGGCAGCCCAGAAGGACTCTCTGACCAGGGAGGGATGCTGGTTAATAAGTTCACCTCCTCCAGAGAACACAATAGCGCAGCCTGAGCCACACACTCCACAAAGCCAGTGGAGTTTTTCTTGGGCTTCTTCCTTTAATAATAACAACCTTGTACGCATGTATTGATTCTTTAATTAATACACAAGTGATCACTCCTAGCACAGAGTCTGTCAGACAGTAAACATCAGGCACAACTGGGCTACAACTCCTTCTCATAACATCTGCATGCTTGTTTCCAGCTCATAGCTTCTCCCTGCTTCCGTCCCATGGTGCCATTTCACTTGACTAATATTAATAATGTGGTCAGAGATGTGCTGGAGCTGGCTTGCACCAGCTCAAGAGAGCCAACTGGGCACATCGCTTTCTACTTCACCATTCCATGATGCCACTTGGGTAGCTTGAAATCAGCCACGGTGGGAGTACTACACCACAGAAATCGAAAAATGTGTAAATCAGGATTGTTTTCTCTTTTTTTCAAAGAAGACTTATCAGTAAACCACTGGCAATAATACAGTTAATATAATAATACCAGTTGCCACAGAGCTGATTGTAACTCAGCCACCCCATGTGCTTCAGAGTAGAACTGCGCTCCATAGGGTTTTCAACGGCTGTGACATTTTGGAAGTAGATCGCCAGGTCTTTCTTCCAAGACACCTCTGGGTGGATTCAAACCGTCAACCTTTCAGTTAATAGACAAGTGCTTAGCAGTTTGCGCTGCCCAGGGACTCCAATAATAATAATACCAGCTGCCATTTCCTGCATGCTCACTACTATATACCAGAGCTCCATACTTAATAAATGCTGATGACATGTTATTTCACTTGTCCTCTTAACACACGTGCATTATTCCTACCCCACAGCGGAACCTGAAGCTCAGAGAAGTAACCTGTGGAAGGACATGCAGCAATGAATAGGGAGGATCGGGGCTTGAACACAGCTCTGTCTGACTTAAAGCCTATATTATTTCTACTCTGATACACTAAACAAAACAAGTTTGAGCTTTACAATTGAATTCTTGAGGGTCATTATAAATCTGCTACTACCCAGGGAGGGGAAGGATAATACACTATTTAAAACGCATCTGTCTTTGTGTAACATTACACGATTTAATAAAGCCCCCTCACACGGTGTGGACATTGATCCTCCAGGGACCCCTATGGGTAATTCTGAACAGTCATTGCTGTGTTCTTTTGGCAGCTGGGCGGGGGCTGAATCCACAGACGGCAGGTGCAGATGGGGGGCCTGGGCCCTGTGTCTTCTACCACACTGCTTAGTTTTAGAAGTTGAAAGGTCATACTGCAATCTTATCTTGTCCCAATAATTTATGATCGTTTATGTATTTATTTGCTTCTACCCATTCCACCCATTCCATATGAGCCCCTTGACAGCGGGTTCAGAGGTCTTCCATGTTGGCAACCCCAGTGCAGAACACAGTAGTGCCAGGCACATGGTAGAGGCTTTATAAAAGTTTGTTTAATGAAAGACTCAATGAATGGCAATAGAATGAGGGAACAGATATTCCTGACTGAATGAGGGAGGGAGGGAGGTAATGGAAAGCCTGTCAGGGAAAGGTTTGGCCCCTAAAAAAGGAGGGGACATAGGACAGGGAAACAATGGTCACTAGATGACAACTTTAGCTCCTTTATGCCATTTACCAAGGGTCTATATTAAGCTTAGGACTTGCAAACCTGTTGTGAATTTGATGCTTTTTAATCAGCAAAACTGCAGGCTACTTTGTGAATCCACCAAGACAGGCAGAGTCAAACAAGAGGGAGCAGCGAGGCAGCTGTTCTTCTCTAGTCTTGGCCTTGACTATGCAGGCCTGACCAACGCCAAATGGAGAGCATGGGCCTGATGATGGAGACATGGCACTCTCCAGTCTGGTCCAACTCCGTGGCTTTAACTCTGCAGAACAACTATCTTTCCCCCTCCCAGCAGGTCTAGCATAGCATCTGGCCTCGGCCACCCTCATTGTCCCCATCCTCCCAACCTTTCACCTCTACCCTCAAACTCTTCCTTCTCACCTCTTCACACTCGTGGTTCATCTTCCTATTTCCTGTTTCCATTTAGCTTCCACAGGCCTAACACTTAATCCTGTTTCTCAGAGCTAAAGTCTGGCTTTTCTCCTTGGTCACAATTTATGCTTCTGATTATGGTGCCTTTGGTCTTAACTGGGCAAACATCTTGTCTACTCCAGCCCAGCTCCCAAGATCACACCTGGCAAGGGCGACCTGAGCACGGAACTCGGCCTGGATGGTTTCTATTACCTTCTCTACAGAGGTCGTGCGGGTCGTGATGTTTACGTTCCCAACACACATTCCTCCCCCAAATGACATGCCTAAGCTAGTAGTTCCTCTGCCCTGGCTTCACCTTAGAAAAAGAATCACTTGGAATGCTTTTTAAAAAAACCACTGTCTGGGTTTGCTGCAAATTATCTTTCTAAAAGTTTCAGGAATGATTCTAGAGCCCTGGTGGTGCAGTAGTTAAGAGCTCAGCTGCTAACCAAGAGGTCAGCAGTTCAAATCCAGCAGCCACTCCTTGGAAACCCTATGGGGCAGTTCTACTCTGCCCTGTAAAGTTGGAATCAACTCGATGGCAATGAAGAATGATTCTAATGGGAAGCCGGAATTGACAGCCACTGGTCTGAACCACTATGTTCATCTCGTTTTCAATGCAAGGGAATGGGCCTAAGACGAAATCTGGAGCAAGAGACATGATGGGGAGCTGGGAGACTTCTGCTTCAGGATATACCACTTCCAGATGGAAGACAGGGAACTGCTGCTGCCATCTTGCAAAGAGGGGAACCCACCTGTGGGCAAAGCTGACACGCATGGAGGACGGTAGAGTAGAATAAGACAGAAAGAACCTGGGACCGACCACGTTCTTGAACCAGTGAATCATGTAACCGAGAAACCAACCTTGCCTGTGGTCTTCTAATTTAATGAAATAAAATATTTCTTTATTGTTTAAGTCAGAGGTCAGCACTGTTTTTTTTCTTCAGAGGGCCAACGAGTACATATCTTAGGCTTTGCAGGCCATGCAATCTCTGCTGCAACTACTCTGCCATTGTAGCATGGAGCAGCCGTAGGCAACACATACTTGAATAGGCACAGCTTTGCTCCAGTAAAACTTCACACACACACACAGGCAGTGGGCTGGATGTGGCTTGTGACTTGTAGTTTGTAGACCCCTGGTTTAAGTCATCTTGAGTCAGGGTGTTTTGTTACTTGCAGCCCATGGCACCTTAAATGATACAAGGATGGTTCCAACAGCTAAGGCTGCATTACCGAACTCCCCCATTCCCCAACCTCATATAACACATTTTCATTTGTCTACGATTCAAATCCCCCTTGACATCCCATCCAAAACCCAAAACCAAACCCAATGTCATCAAGTCAATTCCAACTCATAGCAACCCTGTAGGACAGAGTGGAACTGTCCCATAGGGTTTCCAAGGCTGTAATCTTTACAGAAGCAGGCTGCCACAACATTTTTCTCCTGTGGAGCAGCTGATGGGCTCAAACCACCGACCTTTCGGTTAGCAACCAAGAGCTTAACCACTGCGCCACCACAGCTCCTGATGTCCCATAGGCACCTGGAACTCAACATATTCAAAACTGAACTCATCTTCCCCACATCCCTCCCAGGTCTGCTGCTCCTCCTACATTCCCCTTGTAGCACTGGAGCCATCAGTATGAGCTGGTCACACTAAAAACCTTTTTACCAGCTGCCGTTGAATATATTCCAACTCATGACAACCCCATGTATGTCAGAGTGGAACTGTGCTCCACAGGGTTTTCAATGGCTGATGTTTTAGAAGTAGATCTCCAGGCCTTTCTTTGGTGGTGTCTCTGAGTGGACTTGAACCTCCACCAAACTTCCAGTTAGCTGCTGAGAACTTAACCATTTATACCACCCAGGGACTCACTGAGTCCTTTTATTGCCTTGTTTATCATAATTCAACCAGCTACCGTGTACCTTCAGTTCTACCTGTACAGTATCTCTCAACTCCTCCAGCCACCCAAAAACACTTACTATACTCCAGCAGGGGTAGATTATCCAATAAGCAAGGTAAGCACCGGCTTACTTGTGCTTTCTACCTAAGCATTAGTGAACAATTTCACATTTTTTTCACCACGTCAAAGATTCTGCTTCTAGACATGGTTGGCATCTGTATATGGCATCTCTCTCCCAACCCTACAGCACCTTCCTACAGAATCAAAGCCTCTCTTCAAATTTACAATCCTTGACAGAGGCGGATGACTCAGGAAGCCAGATAAGCACAGGCTTTCTTGTGCTTACTTACTAATCTGTAGTGACCAATTTCACAAGGGTTTCACTTTGATGTGGCATGGTGAAACCCAGTGAAATTGGTCACTACAGATTAGTAAGTAAGCACAAGTAAGCTCATGCTTACCTTGTTTATTGGGTACTCTGCCCCTGTATTCCAGGCACAATGCCCAGAACTAAGACTATAACAATGAACAAAGTAGCTGCCTCACAGAGTTCAAGATATGATTCTTGATTTATAATTGATAATACCTGGTACCTGCAGTGACTGAGAACCTCCTATGTGTCAGCCTCTGCACCAGGCACCATGCAAGCGAGAGCCCTGATCCTCAAGGCAACCCTGACTGCACATTTTTATCTCTTATTCATAGATATAGAAACTGAGGTTAAGAAAAACCGAATCACTTGCCTGCGGTCACACAGCTAGCGGTGGCAGCACCAGAACAGGAAGCAGCTCTGTCCCCACAGCCAGGTCCTCACAGTCTCTGCTTGTTCCTCCTGCACAGAGATGTTGTTGCACAAAATGCCATTTTGGGAATTCTCCATCAATGGGTACCCAGGATGACACCTGGATCTCACTTTGGCAGAAAGCCCATGACAAATGTCTCATCAGCACAAGGGCTGTGCAATTAGGCACAGTCTATTACTACCCCATGTTGGAAATCAGCACTCTCTGCTCTCTGCCAAAGAAGACTGCCACCTGTGCCCAGGCAGGGCTTTCTCTCAGCCCAAACTATAGGGGATGGGGGTGGGAGGTCTCAGCCAGAGAAGCAGAGCAGCTAGATGCTCTTTCCAAAGCTGTGCATGGTCAGGTAAATGTGATCTAAGCAGGGCAAAAGACTCCTCTGTTCTGCCATCTTCCTCCTCATACTGTACTTGCCACTTCATAAGTAGGAGGGTGAAGGAGGAATGGAGCCCTAGTGTTGGACTAACCTGAGTTCAAATCCTGCCATGGCCTCAGTTACTAAACTTTCCCTTGCCTCTGCTGACTCACTTCTCAATTGTGATAATGCTTCCTACCTTCCAGGCTTACCCTGTGGCTGGAAGATGAGGGTTGTGCAGGAAGGAGGGCAATGTGTGAGCTATCTTCTCTGCTGTAGCAATACCAAGCTTCCAACTGAGGGCTCATGGTGGCCCCTTTAGGCGAGGCTGACAGGGGAGGGAAGAGTCTCTGGGTGGTGCAAATCGTTAAGTGCTTGTCTACTAACCAAAAGGTTGGCAGTTCAAACCCGCCCTGAAGCACCTCAGAAGAAAGGCCTGGTGATCTGCTTCCAAAAGGTCAAAAAAGGTCACAGCCTTGAAAACCCTACGGAGCAATTCTACTCTGCACACATAGGGTCGCCAAGAGTTCGAACTGACTCCACAGTAACAGATTGTGGTAATGGTAGGAGACGGTATCCTGAGAGGCTCTTAGTGGCTCAGGAATCTCAGCCCAACACAGATGGAGCTTGGCCCTTCTCAGGGCTGCTGCCTTCTCTGCTCAGAGCTGGCTCCTGATCTGCTCCGGAGGAAAATCCCTCATTAATAACAAACAGCTATCATTTACTCTGTTCCAAAGAGTGTGTTAGATGTTTCACGTGCATACTGAATTTAACTATCATTACCCTAGGAGGGAGGTATCCCTACTGCACAGGTAAAGAAACTGAAGCTCAGAGAGATTAAATAACAACCCAGAGGCCCCTAGCTGTTGGAGTCAGGACCTGAACCCAGTCTTTTGGGCTCCAGAGTTTAAGCACCTACCCATGCTCCCACTCTGCTTCCCATCTTCAAACTCTGTCCTATTACTCTCTGATGACAGTACTCTTAGTACTGATGAATAGTCCTTGTTTTATGCCATGTGTCTCACCAACGTACTTACTTCACCAGGTTCCTCAAGTTTGGGGCTCTCCCTTATTCTTGTCAGCTGTCTGCTCCCCCCAACCCAGACCCCACCCAGCCAGGTAATGGAGCAACAGCCAGTGCTCCTACCTGCCTGATTAGAAATGAAAAGAGTGCCTATTTATAGAGGGCCAACTAATAGCCAAGAAACCCTAGTGGCACAGTGGTTAAGAGCTACGGCTGCTAACCAAAAGGTCAGCAGTTTGAATCCACCATGTGCTCTTGGAAACTATATGGGGTAGTTCTACTCTGTCCTGTGGGGTTGCTATGAGTTGCAATCGACTCAACGGCAACAGGTTTGGGCTTTTTGTGTGTGTGTGTGTGCTTGGCACTTCAATGCAATTTATTTAAGCTATACAATTATACAATTTTTTATACAATAACACTGAAGTTGGCATTATTAAGCCAGTTTCAGATGATAAAACCAAGGCTCAGAAAATGACAGCTATCAAGTGCATAGGTAGAATTCAAAGACAAGAATCTTATCACAGTGTCTGTGGTTTTTCCCCCATTCCAAGTGCTTTTATCCCCCAAGCCAATCCCCTTTGATTCATCTTCCCTCTGTCTCTCTCTTCCCCCTCCTCTCTCTTCTTCCCTCTCTTCCTTTCTGGCTCCCCTTCAGTAGCTGGGGCTGCTCTCCAGTTGCCAGCATCTCTGGATCTAGTCTGTCCTACTGTCCAGAGATCACAGAGAGCACTGAGTTCCCAACACTTGGGACTGGCTGCCTAGCAGCAAACCCTACTTCCAGAAACCCTTCCATAGCCCTCAGTTCCTTCCTCAGGCTGTGTATAGTAGGCTTTTGGTCACATCTGTGACCCTTCAAAGATATCCATTTTATCCAATGTTAAAATCATTGGCTGCTGGAACCAGGAACTCTGAATGGGCATTTTCCCAGACTGACCTTACAGAAAAAGCTGGCAAGGAAAGGCTTAGGGTCAGACTGAACAAGAATTTCCAGGACCAGGGACTTATTTAACAAATGTTCATTGGCTATTCAGACTCTACCCATCCCACACAATTTGTAGCTCTCCCCAGGATCATACGTCTAAGGGTTTGTTGATATTGTGCCCTCTGTCTAGGCCCACCCCTAATATCATCACACCCCAACTTTTTTTCTTGGCAAACTACCACTGTTGAGACTTCATTCTTTGAGAAATGTTGTCTGACTTCTACCCCACCCCCATTCCAGGTTTGAGTCCATTTTGTGCTACCTTATACCAGGTACTAACTTCCGTCTACTACTCATCAGACACGACTGGCATTTTTTTATGTACATGGCTGTCTCTCCTCTTAGCCTGTAAGTTCTGTAAGGGCAAGAACTGTGCATTCCACAGATCCTAGCACAGTATATGGGACACAGTGAACACTCTGAGGAGAGGAATTCAAGAGAGGAGAAGAGAGAGGTGGGATAGATAGAGGAAGAAGAGGGGGAGAGGAAAGGAAGGCAGAAAGAAAAACAGAAGAAAGAGGAAGAAAGGCAGGGAAGAGGGAAAGGAAAAGGGAAGGCAGGAGGACAAGGAAAGTAAAGGAGAAGAAAGAATAGAAGGCAATTACCTGGGATAGGTCGTGGGAGTGGACACAGAGATGAACAAGACAGAGCCCCTATTCTAAGGGAGCTCACAGTCTAATCAGGGAGACAAAACCAGTAAGTGATGAAGAGACTTTGGAGATCAGGCAGGGCAGTGCTATGAGCTACAATACACCGGCCAGAAATTCCAATTTGAGACACTATACCCATGCATGGTAAGATCTGGTTTTAAATCCAGTTGACGGTAGTCCTGGCAGCAACTTCTTCTGGATTTGGTGACAGTGACAGAATTAGAGCCGGTGAAAGATGGCTTGAGTAGACAGTCTTCTTCAAGATAATTTTGCCCCAAAAGCCTGAAATACCTAATGTGTACCGCTGAGCACAGGTCTTGGTACACAGTTGGTGTTTATTTATGGAATAAATAGATAAAGGCATGAATAAATTATTAAGGAGCACATGATCTTATCCTTATAGCATCTTGTAGGCACATAATACGATTGTTGAATGATTAAATGAATGAGTACAGTATAATTGCTGATACCTGCCCCAATGCCTGACACATAGTAGATGCCCAGTAAATGTGTGTTGAATTAACACAATTCAACAGGATTTCTATATGGTATTTTAATGGTGGACACATGACATTATGCATTTGTCAAAACCCATAGGACTATACAACACAGAGTGAACCCTAATGTAAAATATGGACTTCAGATAATAACAACGTATCAGTATTAGTTCATCAACTGTTACAAATGTATACAAATATAAGATATTACTATTAGGAGAAACAGTGTGCAGAGGGGAGAAAGGTAGGTAAGAATTCTCTGTACTTTTTGCACAATTTTTCTGTAAACCTAAAGCTGCTCTAAAGAATAGTCTATTACTAAATGGGTACACCAGCTCAGGGGCAGGGATGAGCATGCAGGAGGGATCAGGAAAGGTGGTACAGGGAAGCCAAGGTTGAGAGGAGGAGAGTATTTAACAACATGTCCTGAGGTTGGCAAACAATGTCACAAAACAATATGTTAATTGTTTAGTGAGAAACTAATTTGCTCTGTAAGCCTTCACCTAAAGTAAAATAAAAAGAAAAAAACGTATCTATGAAAAAAAAAGTTCAATAGAACCTCCGATATCATCTCAAATCGCCATTCAAGCTCTCCACTCCTGCCTGGGTCTGAAATCAAATAGAGGAATCTTTTTTTACACATTCTCAACAAGCTCATTTTTACTACTTTGTACACACACTAGAAAGGTCTCAGGTTCCCCTGGGTTAATTGACTCTGAGTTTGAAGCCTGCTATATAGTTGTTTTGTCTCTCTAAAGATAAAAACATCTTTCAAAGTATCTGTGTCAATTTATCTTTGTATACATATTAGTACTAGTTTCATTTGACCTTCGATTCCTATTTAAATCCTTATTAATCTCTTTTCTGGAATCCAAAGGTGTTAATTGTTTTCATAATCACTTCCAGTTTCCAAACCCACACTGACATCTCATTTTCCTCCAGACTTTTTCTAGTCTTCCCTGAGAAACTCCCAGCAGTACTGTGTTGTCAAATACCTATGCGGAAGACTCAGGGTAAGAGATGATGCATAAGAAAAGAGAAAAATTTTAGTTGTTTGAACTACCCCTTGGGGATTTGACTGGGAGATGGAGGTGCCATTTGAAAATATCATTCTAGGGAGATGCAATGGGCTGCACTAGAAACGGCAAGGAATTTGGAGTTAGGAGACCTGCATTTAAATCTCCATCATAAACTAGCTGCATGACCTTGGGCTGGTCACTTAATCTCTCTGGGCCATAGTTTCTTCATCTACAAAATGAATGGGTCAGATGTGATTACGTCTAAGGTCTCTCCCAGCTCTAATACTCTGAGATGCTAAAATGGCTCAGGGCATTCTGATAGCCAAAAAACGAAGGGTAATTCAGGCTAGAAAATTCATATTTTATTTATTTTTAAATTATGGAATCATTCTTTCAGCCAGCTATAGAGGCCACATTTACTGCTGCAGCAAATGCCCATGGCTTCACAGCTATCACATTAGGTATTAAATTTAGAAAATAGAGGGAATAAAATTGGACTTTTGTGTTTATAGCCTTATTAACAACTTTCACCTCATCAGTATGTGGTCCACTGTCCAACCTCAGAAGGCTAGAAAATATTTAGCACAGGGAGAACAGAAGAAATTAACTTTTATTGCTTGTCTCCTATTAATTACTATTTATTAAGTGCTGACTATGAGTTAAATACTAGGCCAGAGAAATTTCTCATGTTATCTCATTTTCTACAACTGCGCCATGAGGTACTGATTTCCATTGCCATCAAGTTGATTCTGACTCATAGCGACCTGTAGGACAGAGTAGAACTGCTCCATAGGAGTTCCAAGGTTGTAATCACTAGAGAAGCAGACTGCCACATCTTTCTCCTGCAGAGCACTTGGTGGGTTCTAATGCTGACCTTTCAGTTAGCAGCCAAGTGCTTAACCACTGTGCCACCAGGGTTCCTCACCATAAATGGCATTCTTTTCCCCATTTTATATATGAGAACTCTGAGGGCCAACAGGATGTGACATGTTGGAAGTCATATAACTAGTTAGGTAAGTTTGAACTCAGGTCTGTCTGATTCTCAGACTGATATTTTCCCCACTGTATCACTTCTGGAATATTCCTACTAAGTAGAGAGTTACCCATCCAGTGGAGCTAATCAGGCAGCAATTAGGGGTGCTGTAAGGGGGCTGATTCTCCGGAAGTGAGGACTAGGTGGCTGGACTAGATGATCTCTGGGGTCCCTTTCAATCTGAGAGTCAAGTATTCTATGACCTTAGGTCGCCACAGGCAGAGTAATAAGCAGCAACTAAGACCCTCAGCGAAAGTGAAAAGTATGATCTCTTTTTATTTTTAATGTTTCCCACAGCTTTCTTTCTTCTGAGAATAACATCATTATCTCTCAAATTCAGGAAAATTCACACCTTCCTCTCCCCCAAATACTATCATTGTTTCTTTCTCCCAATGACCCAATAAAACCACAGAATTATTATTCTGCGGTAATATTTGTCCTGTATGATCCTAGGAGGTAGGATAAGGAAAATGAGATTTAATTCAGCAGTAGAGGAAATGTCCACTCATAATTCCAAGCAACATTAAACTGGGCTACTCTGCTTTATAATGATCTCTCTCCCTTTTACTGGATGTGTTCAAGAAAGTGCTTAAATACTACTTCTACATGAAACGAGGGCCACTAATAGCCTAAAATAACTCTTTCCTGTGCCTTTTTATAGCCATTCATCTCTGGCATTCTTGTAATGAGCATTGGACACATTTGCGCTTCCTCACTGGACAATAAGCTTAGGACAGAGACTATGTCAAATGAAACACTGTTTAACAGAATGCTTCCTGAGATCAGCTCATACCAATATCTTCACCATTATTAGTATTTAATCAAGAGAAATTCTAGCTATTTCTCCACCAAATGGACAATTTCATCTTAGACTAGGGCTTCTGCAAAGAGTTCCTCTCAGGGAAAGAGTATAGCAGGCCCTTTAAAGACCTGACAACCCTGCCTCTTCCAAAATGGCCTGATGTTGAGCTGATCCCCAGTGAGGGATAGGTAAGACAGCTTGAAGTCAGGAAGTCTCTTGGGAAGAAAATGATGAGGACCCCTGCTAGTCTCCAAATGATGTCAACAAGCAAAAGCAAGTGTTGCAAAAGTGAAGTTAGCATAAGGAAAAATAAAATTTGCACTAGTGACCTGAGCTCAAATCCATACCTACAGGTTTATGAGGAAAACTGTTTTGAACCAACATGTGGTGGTAGTCCCTCAGGCCTAGTCATCCTAGCATGGTTGTCGGGCATTCAGCCAAGGGCAGAACCTGTGTGTGCAACCTAAACCAGCACTTAACCTCCATTCACTGTTCTGAAGGTCATTCATAGGTTGACTAATTTAATTCTTAATAACAACCCTATGAATACTTATTATTATCACTGCCATCTTATGGATGAGGAAATTGAAGATCAGAGAGGTTAAGCAATCTGTCCAAGTTCCCACGGAGAGCAAGCGGCAGAACCAGGATGGAGCTCCAGGTATTCCAGATGAAAATCCAGGGAAGGAGGCTTCAAAAGGGGAATAAGGGAATTCCTATTAATGATAGGTGGAGGCCCAAGGGATTAAGTGGAAAAATAAGAAGGATGTGAGCACGAGTGCTCTTAGCTGGAAAAATGGGAAAAGCATGGAATGTGCTCAAAACACCAAACAGAGATGGGGCAAGAGGGCAACTTGTGTAGTCAGAGTGCAACTGACCCAAGCAAATGAAAGTCAGCAGGCAATTGTTGGAGTGGTTGCAGCGGAAAGACCAGAAAATCAGGTAAAACAAAAGGAAGGAGCAGGGGATCTGAAGGGACAACCAGAAACGATCTGGATCAATTGTAAGCAATCTGAAGTATTCAGTTAAAATTGAGGTGATGTGAACTCAGGAACCAAGACTGCCACTGCGCTTGAAAACACAAAAGGGACTGGGGACCAGGAGCATAGGACACTTGGTCTAAACTGTCTGCTTCTTCCTCTTATAAAGCACAGCTATTCCTAACAGTCTGGGAAAGACAACTTCCAAGAGGTTGGCAGAGGGTTCATCTTGCTGGAGAATTCAAGCTATTAGTTGTCCACTCTGAGGAACCTAGAGCGTTCTCATGGGCAGAACCCTTAATAATGCCCTCCCTCAGAAGCCAAGCCTCTAACCTTACAGCACCTAGATGCTCGAGGGTGTACCTGCCCTTGACTTTTCCCCAAAGCATCACTCTAAGGCTCCCCAAGACTTTAAGTGCCAAACAGATCCTGGTGCAAACCTCCAAGCTTAATCTGCTGGTGAAATTGCAACTGATATTTGAGAAGCTCATTCTTGATTCTTTGGAGGACAGAAATGCAAAACGGATGCCTTGGAGATGTTAGAGAGATTCAGGCAAGGCCTGCAGGAAGCCAAGGTCAAATCATCCCACTGGTTCTGATGGAGATTCAAGCGACCAGCCTTGTGTTTTGGGAGGGTGGACTTGGGTTTAAGTCCCAGATCTGCTTCCAGGAATTCAGACAAGTCTCTTCCCCACTGTGAGATTCAATAAGAGGATGGGACTGAGTGACCACTAAGGCCCCTGCCAGTTTGCCTATTTTCATTACTATTGATACCAGTGTGCTGAAACGCGTGACTCATGATATATTTGAAATACACTGACTTTTAATTTCCTCATAAAATGAAATGAGTTATTTCAAAAGCAAAATCCTTATCCTTTCTATACTGAAGTATTTATGAGTATAATGATATGGTATCTGGGATTTGCTTCAAAATTCTCTAGCAAATATTCTAGCCATGCCCCCTGCCCCAGTAAGGATAATAAAAATTAAAAAAAAAATTTATAATAGATAATATAAAATTGGCAAAATGTTGAGAGTTATTGTAACTGAGTCACGGGTAAATGCGAGTTTATTATACTATTTTTCCCACTCTAATGTATGCTTTAAAATACAATGAAAATTGAAAATAATAGAACAGGAAATAAACATATTCTGTAGTCTTTCCCTGTCCCTAGATTAAAACTCTATGACTTCCCTGCTTACTGCTAGCCAAGAGACAGTTCTACAGTATTTTTAAGTCACAAAAACAGTTTCAATTCAGAACTCAGAATGTCCAGTGTAAGATATAAATCAAAGCCTGACCATGATTTAGTGTCAGATCTTATGTTCTCAAATCTCACTGCTTTAGTATGGATACCCACAGCAGGAAAGGAGAGGGCAAGGTTAGGTGATACCTTACTGCTAGCCAAATATGATTTTATACCGCTACTCCCAATCAAGGGTGGTACACGAGGAAGGAGGAGGCAGTACAGTTCTGAGCTGTACTGATCCTACAGCAACCTGGTTTTACAGTCTCTGGGCCTTGCAGGGAAACCCTGGTGGCATAGCAGTTAAGTGCTACAGCTGCTAACCAAGAGGTTAGCAGTTCAAACCTGCCAGGTGCTTCTTAGAAACTCTATGGGGCAGTTCTGTTCTGTCCTATAGCATAGCTATTAGTTGGAATTGACTCGACGGCAGCGGGTTTGGTTTTTTTTTTGGTTGGGCCTTGCAGATGTTTTAAGGTTGCCTTTTGCTTAAGTGGGAAAATTTTATCACTTTTTAGCACTGCCCCAAAGAAATATAATGCTACCCACAAATGACAATCACATATGCAATCTTAAATTTTCTAGCAACCATATTTTAAAAAGAAAAAAGGTAAAAAAATTTTAAAATAATATACTTCATTTAATCCAAGATAAATAAAATATAATTTCAACACATAATCACTATAAAAATACGAATGAAATATTTTACACTCTTTTCTTTCACACTAAGTCTTTGAAACCTAGAGCATATTTTATACTTTGAGCACATCCAATTTGGATACCACATTTCAGGTGCCCAATAGCCACATGTGGCTAGCAGCTACCATATTGGGACTGCATAGCTTTAGAGGCTCCCTGCATTGGAGGCGTCTTGTTTCCAAATCTCTTGGCCATATGCTGGAGTCTTCTGGGTGGTAGAATTGGTTAATCTGCTTGGTCGCTAACTGAAAGGTTAGAGGTTTGAGTATACGCAGAAGTGCCTCAAAAGAAAACTCTCCAGAGTTTCCAGCCACTGAAAACCTTATGGAACACAGGTCTACAATGACACGCGTGGGGTTGCCCTGAGTCAGTTGACTCCGGGCAACTGGGATTTGTTTTTGTTTTTGCCATACAAAGGGTGATCTGACCATACATTCCAGTTTGCCTGAAACAGTTCTGGGTTAGTTGTGTTGCTCTGGTTGTTTTGTTAATAAAATTGCTTAGTTATTAGTGTCCCCATTCACTTCCCAAAGAGTCCTTGTTTTGATAGTTAAATCATATGGTCACCCTGCCTGTGCCTCCCTCTTGTGGGTGGGAAATTGTGGCTCCTTCCTTGTCTTCAGAAACCCAGGCATACCCTGCAAGCTTCTGGCTTCTGAGTTCCCTCTGCCCCTCTAGATAGCCCCTCCAGACAGGACCTAGGGTAATGCCATCCCATCTCTCCTTCCTATGTGACTCATGGCTGGTCCTTCGGGAATATAGACAACTCTGATCAAAACAAATTCTGTAGTATGCTTTCCCTACTCCCCTACTGGAGAGGTTGTCAGGCCATTTCTCTAGATCAGGGGCTGGCAAACTACAGCCCAGAGAGCCATGAATGGCCCTTACATTTTTTTTAAAGACTGTAAAAATGAACAAACAAAGAAGAATATGTGACAGAGACCATATGTGTTCTGCAAAGCCGAATTTATTATCTGGTCCTTAACAAAAAAAAGAAAAAGAAAAAAAAAAAAAACTGCTAACCCCCACACTTGATCTTCCAGGGAGAAGGGGAGGTCAGACTAAGCTCCCAACCACAGGACACAGAAGCAAGGCCATTCCCTCTAAGCTAGAGGTGGTGGAGGCAGATCCTTCACTTCTTAATAGGCTTGAGGTTGGGTGCCATCGTGGTTCAGTGGCGGATTTCTTGCCCTCCATGCAGGAGACTTGAGTGTGATTGGCAGCCAATGCATCTCTTGTGCAGCAACTACCCATCTGTCAGTGGAGGCTTGTGTGATACCATGATGTTGAATAGCTTTCAGTGGCGTTTCCAGACTAACATAGGCTAGGAAGAAAGGCCTAGCAATCTACTTCTGAAAATCAGCCAATGAAAAGCGTACGTATGGATCACAACGTTCTGACTCTGTTGTGCATGGGGTAGCCATGAGTCAGGGACTGAATCAATGACAGATAAAGGCAACAACAAGGTTTGAGGTTCAAGGGTAGACAACCACCTCCAACCCTTTTCCCTTGTGGTCAGTGGGGACTCTACAAGAACATACTTCTAAAGGAAATCTCATCTACTCTTTCAACCTTAGGCCATTTCTGCCAAAACTCTACAAAATATAATTTGGCTCTTCAAAACTATTGTATCTTAGTATCTAGTCAAAGTTTCAATTTAAGCTCCAGTTGCTATATTACCATCATCATCATCATCATCATCAATACTATCATCATCATTCATAATCTGTTTCCCCTTAAAGTCTGTGCTTTTGTTAGGGGTAGAATCGCTTTTGCCTTATTTTTGAATCCCTGACAGCACTTAATACAGTGCCTTACACAGCACAGATTCATAACAAACACTGTTTGAATGAAAAAATTAATTCATACACTCAACACTTCAGCCTAAAAAAACTCAAAATTCTCTGAAGACAGCAGCATCTTTTACCTTCAACTGCATTTGCACACATCGTACCATTTGCCCGGCATAATCTCTGCCCCTTCCCTGCTCATCTACAAGCCTCCATGACCCAGTTCAAATTACACAATGATAAAATTAAAAAAAAATTTTTATTGTGCTTTAAGTCAAAGTTTACGAATCAAGTCAGTCTGTCATACAAAAATTTATATATACACTTTGCTATAAACTCCTAATTGCGCTCCCCCTAATGAAACAGCACACTGCTTCCCTCCACTCTCTATTTTAGTGTTCATTCGGCCAGCTTCTGACCCCTTCTACCCTCTCATTTCCTCTCCAGACAGGAGATGCCAACATAGTCTCAGGTGTCTACTTGATCCAAGAAGCTCATTCTTCACCAGTATCATTTTCTATCCCATTGTCCAGTCCAATTCCTATCTGCTGAGTTGGTTTGGGAATGGTTCCTTTCTTGTGCTAACAGAAGGTCTGGGGACCATGACCACCAGGGTGCTTCTAGTCTCAATCAGACCATTAAGTCTGGTCTTTTTACGAGAATTTGGGGTCTGCATCCTACTGCTCTCCTGCTCCCTCAGGGGTTCTCTGTTGTGTTCCCTGTCAGGGCAGTCATGGGTTGTAACCAGGTACCATCCAGTTCTTCTGGACTCAGGCCGATGTAGTCTCTGGTTATGTGCCCCTTTCTGTCTCCTAGGCTCATAATTACCTTGTATCTTTGATGTTCTTCATTCTCATCTTTCATGATATCAGGGAAGTTTTCTGCCAACAAATCTTCAACGATTCTCTCTGTATTTTCTGTTATCCCTCCCTGTTCTGGTACTCCAATCATTCGTAGGTTATTTCTTTTGATAGAGTCCCACATGATTCTTAAGGTTTCTTAATTTTTTTTTAATTCTTTTATCTGATTTTTCTTCAAATATATTGGTGCCAAGTGCTTTATGTTCAAGTTCACAAATTCTGCCTTCCACTTGCTCAATTCTGCTCCTCTGACTTTCTATTGAATTGAATTGTCTAATTCTGTAATTTTATTATTAATCTTCTAAATTTCTGATTACTGTCTGTCTATGGATTCTTCCAGCTTATTAAATTTTTTATTATGTTCCTGAATAACCTTTTTAATTTCTTCAGCTGCTTTATCTGTGTGTTCATTGGCTTGTTCTGTGTATTGCCTGATTTCCTTTCTGATGTCTTGAAGGGTTCTGTATATTAATCTTTTGTATTCTGCATCCGGTAATTCCAGGAAGGCATTTTCATCTAGAAGATCCCTTGATTCTTTGTGTGAGAGCTTGTTGAAGCGATCATGGTCTGTTTCTTTACGTGATTCGATATTGAGTGTTGTCTCTGAGCCACCTATAAGTTATTGTATTAGTTTATTTTATGTTTGCTTACTGTATCCTAGCTTCTTGCTTTGTTTTGTTTTGATATACCCAAATTGGTTGCTTGAGTGAGCTAGCTTGATTATGTTCGCCTTTGGAGCTCTGACATCCTGTCCTCAGATGGCTAGAGCTATTATCGGATATATCAGTCTAGGAGTCCATTCACTTTTCTTGTATGGATTCAGCTCAGGTGTCCAGCTCAGGTGCTCATCAAGTGTTTGGTACAGGCTCTGTCCTACAGTCTTAGAGGGGCAGGGGTGATTTGTGTAGGTACCGGTAACTGGTTGCAGCAGGGGTCACACTCTGAACAAGGCAGGGGGCTAAGAATCATCCCCCTAGTGTATCTGAGGAAAGTGCATCCCCCTTCCCTAGAGTGCACAGGTAGGTGGGTTCTACAGACAGATCATGGGCACCCAAAGTTTTTGGCTGTAAGGACTGGGAGGTACCAGTTATCCTTGGACCCCTGTCACAGATGGCTGTGTGACCTGAGTGGAGCCATAGTCCTTAGGCCCCTGATGTGGGTAGGTGAGGGCCCTGTTTAATAGGTAAAGCTGGTGTCAAACATCAAACACCCACCTCTCCACCACACAGCTGAAACAGTAGTAGTGTGCCGACAAGGGCTTATTCTCCTGAAATATGCCCACACAGGTCCACACAAGGGGGAAAGGTACTCAAGGTCTACGGACTGCTTATGCCTGGACAGGAGCCGCTTCTGTCCTGAGCTCCCCCATTTAGTGGAGCTGGCTAATTATCTTTTCCCCAATTGCAAATTTATTCCTTCTCCAAAGCCAGAAGGATGGCTCTAGGCCCTCAACAGGGCCTATCTCAGGCCCAGGGAAATCCACAGCTGCTGAAGCAGGCTTGAGGGTTGGGGGGCATGGTAAAATATACGCAAGTACATAGCTTTTGCCAAGAGCGCTGTTCTTCTATGGTTCTGGTGGTGTGACTAGGCTGTGTGGCTGGCTTCTTCTCCCTGAGGGAACTCTGGCCGAACGCTAGTAGCAGCCCACTGCAGCTGCTCCCAGGAACGGTGCCTGAGGGCTCCTGGCGATTCAGGTCCGGTAACTCCTCTCCACTTCTGAACCATCTCTTCCTCCCCCTGCTGATCAGTTCGTTTTCTAACTTTGCCTTTGATGATCAGGGCTCCTAGCTTGTCATAAATATACTCATTTTACTTGTTTTTTTTGGTCTTTGTTTTAAGAGGGCTGGCCAGAAGCATCTGTCTATTCTACCGTCTTGGCCCCACCTCCACAATAATAAAATTTTACCAAAAAAAAATTAACTAATTAAACCTCTCTGATACCCTCAAACATAAAATAATAGCTCTAGAAAAGCCTTTCCAGATTCTTCCTAACAGAACTCATCACCCCATCCCATAAAGCCAGTAACAAATATCCCACCACTGCGCCCAGCCTCAAGCGTTAACACAATGCAATGTATCTAATTGTATAACTGTCTTTCTAAACAGAACAGGGGCTCTGCATGTTAAAACTACTTGGGAAGATTTTTAAAAATGCTGATGCCTGGGCTCCATTCAGGCCAATGAGATGAGGGTCTCCTGGATGGAGCCTGGGCTTCGGTATTTTTTAAATGCTCTTCAGTAATCTAATGCACCCAGAGTTGAGAACAACTGCACCAAACGGTGAGCTGCTAGAAGGCAAAGACTCTAGCTTGTCTCTGCAATTCTAGTTCTTAGCAAAGAGTACCATTCTAAACAGATGTCAAATAAATAAACCATGAAGCATAATAGAGATATAAAGAATATATAAAATTTATTGATAGAAGTTTGTTAGAAAACATTGTGAGATAAACATTTATATATTAATCTAAGGAGCCCTGGTGGCACAGTGGTTAAGTGCTTGGCTGCTAACTAAAAGGTCAGCAGTTCAAATTCACCAGCTGCTCCTCTGAAACCCTATGGGTCAGTTTTAGTCTGTCCTGTAGGGTCGCTATGAGTTGAAATGGATGCAACAGCAATGTGTTTTTTCTTTGTTTGTTTTTGTTTTTTTATATCAATCTAATGACTTCTGATTTCTCAGACAGGTTTGTTTAACCATCACAGGCACATAAATTGATTAGGACCCCAAGCTAACTAAGTAGTTTTCCCAATTGTGATAAAACTTGGCTTTAAAAGAAATATAGATGGATTCTGCAAAAATATGAACAGTAAGGCTGTTCATTAGCATGGTCTATAACTAAGTTCAAAAGATGGACCTGCAAAACCCTATCACGTAACGTAGATATATTTTAAGGTTGTTATGCCACAACTGTCAAACTCAGGCTCTTCTTGCCTTCCGCTGTGTAATTTATACTTGAGAGCAGTGAAAGAGTTTTTTTTTTTAATTTGTTTCAAGCAACACTCTCAGCTCTCTTACACTTAAGTTGCCTGTTAGTAGCATTAAGTACAAACATATCTCTTGGTTTTCACTTGTTAATTTGTGCCTCTTCTATATACAAACCCACTGCCATTGAGCAACCCTACAGGACAGAGTAGAACTGCCCTATAGGGTTTCCAAGGCTGTAATCTTTACGGAAGCAGACTGCCACATCTTTCTCCCACAGGGTGGCTGGTGAGTTCGAACTGCCAATCTTTTTGGTTAACAGCCATATGCTTAACCACTGCACCACCAGGGCTCCTTCTTCTACATATAGTTGTAGCAAAAATGTAGCTATAAGATCAGAAATTTGCAAGTGGTCAGGGGAGGACAACACGTGAAGGCATGCCTGCCTTTGCCAATAATTAATTGGCAATAAACTAGTGTTATATGGTAGAAAAACCATGGAAGAAGTTCTGGGTGTGTGCTGGCCCCTGTCACTTACTCGTTGCCCTTGGACAAGTTAGCTCACCTCTTTGTGCTTTGGACAATCCATCTAAAAAATGGAAGATAATAATGAAATCTATTTCAAATGCCCAGCAGGGTTATTGTACAAACGAAATAAGACAATGGGTGAGAAAACACTTAATAAACTACATACAACTATGCAAATGTGCTTGCTTCATTCATTTGGTTATAAACATTGGCTACACACCTACTATATGCCAGGTACCACAGAGATAAAAATAATGATTCTTGTTACCATTGTTATTATAGGGCTCATCCTATTACAATGAAATCCTTCTGGCTTCTCTAACAATATAAACACTCTTGGGGGGCTTTGGAAAAGCTATTGGCATATTGGTTAGGTGCTACGGCTGCTAACCAAAAGGTAGGCAGTTCAAGTCCACCCGGCACTCCTTGGAAACTCTATGGGGCAGTTCCATCCTGACCTATAGCGTTGCTATGAGTCGGAATTGACTCAACGGTAACGGGGTTTTTTTTTTTTTTTGGTGGGGGCTTCAGATATAACTGTCTTTAAATAAAATTCCTTACATCGCTAAAAGCGTTTTCGGGGCAATCATACAGAAAGCGTCATGTAAGTGAGTAGTTATTAGAATCAACTGGTAAGCTTTAAAAACAATTCCCAGTCCTTAGCCCAGATCTTCTGCATCAGCGCCTCATGGGAGCAGAAACCAAGAATCTGGATTTTTAATGGCCTTCCCAGTAATTCAGATGACTAGCCAAGTTAGGAACTACGCATAAGTGGTTTGACTGAGAGAACTAGGAAGCAAGGATCTGCCCTGGTTTCTGAAATTCTATCACTTCAGGTTCACTATATTTGGTTTCTCTTTCTTGCCTCCTATTAAATACAGATAAACTAGAAAGATAATATATGAGGCCTTCAAACATAAATTTAGGGTATATTTATCCTGAATTCAGTTCTAATAATATCTCTCCTATGTCCAGATACCTTCTGGGACTCCTCAATGCCTCCTTACTAAAATCAAATCTCCTTAGAATGGCATCCAAGAAAACAAACAAAAAAACTGTTGCCATCAAATCAATTCCTACTCATGGAAACCCCAGGTGTTGCAGAGTAGAACTGTGCTCTGTGGGGTTTTCATGGCTGTGACCTTTCAGAAGCAGATCACCAGGCCTTTCTTTTGAGGTGCCTGCGGGTGGTTTTGAACTGCCAACCTTACACTTAGTAGACAAATGCTTACCTGTTGTACCACTCAGGCATCCAAGTCCCTCCAAAATATGGCCTTTCCCCTGGATAATTCTCTAGCCTCATCTTCAGCACCGTCACCCCAAGCTTTCAGCCTTCAAGTTTTAGCTCAAATGTTATTTTATTCATATAATCTCTCTAATGTAACTCTTAAGTAACAAGTATAGACTGTTTTACATCACAGTCATTTGTGTGCATGTTTCCCTCATAGAATGGAAACTTCCCGAAACCAGAGCTATGTCCTTCATGTCTCTGTCCCCAGAGCTCTGAGTCTAGCACACAGGAAGTTTTGCACGCAGTAAAGTATATTAATTAACCAGGTCCAGGCTGATATTTTCCTACAGGGTTACCAAAGTTATAAAACATGGAAGTGATATAGAAAGAGGCCACAGAGCATAGAGCAGGTAGCTCCGGGTGTTGGTTAGAATCAAGAAATGTGGAGGCACACACCTAGGCTCAATTCATACCTCTTCTACTTATGAGTGACATGATGGGTCAAATTATTTTACCTTTCAGAGTCTCAGTTTCTTCACCTGTAAAATAAGGATAATGATGGTATCAACCTCACAAGGCTGTTATAAGGATTAAGTAAGATATGCTAACCACTTAGCACAGTAACAGGATATATCATGGAAACCACTTAATAAGTCATAATTATTGCTGTTGTTTTCAGCTACCATCGAGTCCACCTCTGACTCATGGCAATCCCATGCACAACAGAACAAAATGGTGCCTGGTCCTGTGCCATCCCCATGATCAGTTGCAGATCAGACCTCTGTGAACCACAGGATTTTCATCAGCTGATTTTCAAAAGTTGATCGCCAGGCCTTTTTTCTCCTAGACCTTCTTAGTCTGGAATCTCCCTTTAACTTACTAATTCCACCTATTATTTTACCAAAGTTTTAGTAAGTAAGCACAGGCTTGGACAATGAAAGGTTCCTGATCAGATTTTGGGTACACAGAAAAGTGGGAGGGTCCTCAGCCTGACTTATTTCATGGGTCAATTCCATGTCATCCCTAATCCGGGATGAAAAAACATTCAGAGTTATGCCCTTGTCTTCCATGGGTTGTTCTCCTCCCTGATGAATTTCCTTAAGAAATATAGATCCACAAGAGATTTATGCGTGTGCTCTGTTTCCCAATAGTTAAAGCAACTTATCTGCCACCACTAAACATTCATTCTTTTCTTGAAGGTCAATTTGCGAGTTGCCCGCACCAGTTAAGGGCAAGCTTGAGCGACCAGAGGCTGTTGACTTGACATCTAACGTGCCTAAGACTAGAGAAATGGGCCAGATATTGACCCAGGGCTGGAAACTCTAAAATCATCGTTGGAATTGAAAAAAGATCTTAGAGATCTTTGAGCCAATCCATTGTTCTGGACATGTGAAAAAGCTTAGGCCCAGATGGGAGGTAATAACTTAGAATAAAATACAGAGCCATGGTTGTCAAAGGCCCCTATGTCAATAATAAAAACTTTCCTGTTCTGGGTGCAATGAGAAACAGAAGGACAATGTTGTGAGGTTTTCATAGAGGTGAATGGATTGGATTTTTTTTTTTTTAATCTGAGATTAAGTTCTTCACACTCATGTGATATTAAAATTACTTTATAAAATAATGATGACAGTAAATGGCTGAATTTTTTCTTTAATGTCTTTACCTTGATAAACAAAAGTTGGCAATTCTATGTGTTTCTCCCCATTTTTGAGTGGGGGGAGACACTGGTTATTTTACTGATATATGAAACACCTAAGAATTTGGGACCCTCTGATGTTGGGGTTAAGAACTGGGGCTCTGGCATCAGAAAGACCTGTGTTGTAATCCTGGCTCTTCTTCCAAGTTGTGTGATCTTAAAGACAATTTATTTAACTTCTCTATCTTTAAAATGTAAACAATAATAATAATGCCTGCCTTACAGGATCACTGTGTGATGAAGAGATAACAGATGGCATGTGCTTAGCACTGGGCCTGGCACAGAAAAGGTGATGGTGGGTGGTTAAACAGGTTTTCCAGAATTCAATCGTGTAAATAAAACATATAAATGAAGAGCAAATTCAGAAGCAACTAAGAATCATTTTAATTTCCCCATGTGGAATTCTTCCCAGATGCAACCTATATGCTTTGAAGATCGCTGGCTTTGATGTCAGACAGATTCAGGTTTACATGTGCTAGCCCAGGCCAGTTTCCAGTCTAATGTTTTAAATAAAGGTAGCTAACCTCTCTGAGCCTTGGTTTCCTCATCTGTAGAATACAGTCCTCCATTATAGAACGCCAACACATATACTAAGCACTTTACACACACCCCTACTTAGTATACAAGGCAAGCCCCAAAACTGGCTATTATTCTCTTCAGAGGTGAAGAATCTGAGGCTCAGAGAATTTACGTCATACAACTAGATAAATCAGTCTTAGAAGAAATACAACCAGAATGTACCTGAGAAGCGAGGACTTTGGCTTGCTTACTTTGGAGATGTCATCAGGAAAGACTAACAATTATAAAAAAAAAAAAAAATCATGCTTGGTAAAGTAGAGCATCAGAGAAAATGAGGAAAAACCCTCAATGAGATGGATTGCCACGACAGCCACAACAATGGACTCAGGCCTAACAGTGATTATGAAGATGGCGCAGGACTGGGCAATGTTTCCTTCTGTTACATAGAAGGTTGCCATGATTCGGAGCCAACACAACGGCAACTAAAAACAACAACAAAGTTGATGTGAAATGCTATATATGCCTCCCAAGGCTCCTGTTCTTTCCATTATTAACCCCAGAACCCAGCATGCCTTGTGTGCCTGTTATCCCATATATGAAAACGGCTGGGAGTGGTATGAATAGTTGCCTCCCGGAAAGATTATATACAGATCGCATTAGTTGATGCCACTGGAAGTGGTTTGTAAACTGTTGAGTATTATACAAATACATTCATGCATCACTTAACGTACACAGTACATTGTATGAAATGGGACGTTATATGATTTAGAAGGTGTGTGAACACCATACTATATATTTAGTGAAGAAAAAAAAAATTTTTTTTTTTTTTATATTGGATACTGGAAACCTTGGTGGGGTAGTTGTTAAGAGCTATGGCTGCTAACCAAAAGGTCAGTAGTTCAAATCCACCAGGCGCTCCTTGGAAACTCTATGGGGCAGTTCTACTCTGTCCTATAGGGTCGCTATGAGTCAGAATCAACTCGACGGCAACGGGTTACGGTTATATGGGATACTGCTGCTATCACTAGCACTGGTTTTGCTGCATTTGGGAGCCATAATGTGCTTCATAGTAATATTTTTGAAAGAAAATTAAACAAGAGAGCTAATGCTACAACGCTCAAGAGACACACAATACTGCCTACGAGTCAAAGCACACACTGTTATATGGTAAACTTTTTATTTGTAAGTAGGGAAAGTTCACATTAAAATAATGATAGAAATTACAGTATAGTACATACATAAGCCAGTAACATAGGCGTTTATTATAACTACCAAGACATGTATGTATTATAAGTTATGTATATACTGTACAATTATGCATGGGGCAGTGCAACCGTTTTGTATATGAGACATGAGACACACGTGCTGCATGCAGGAAGCTGTTGTTTTTTGTTACTTCTGGTTACAACACGCCCTCCATCTTCTGTTCTCTGATCAGGATTTCTGAACTCTATTAAAGCTTTATGCGGTTGGATGTTGCCCGAACAGCCACTATGCTGCACATGACTGTATAAAAGATTGTAACTAAGTAGGTGACTTCAATTAAAGCGAGATTACACTATCTAACGTTAAGGCAGATTGTAATGAACTCCCTGATTCTCCCGCAGTGGAAAGTGACCAAGATGAGATACAGAGTCTGGAAAGGTCCATGTCTGGGTAGCTCTTCATCCCAGTGGGCAATGAGAAGCAGGTGATTCAAGCTAATTCAATGTTGCCTCAATGGGATTGCTCTTCTAGGGTTCTGAGAGCAAAGGAACCCCTTACGGTATATTTTAGTTAGATGATCAAAATGCAGGTCAGATGTACTTAAAAAAGTGCTTCTGATGTCAAGTCCACTTACTGATACTGTTGAAAAATCCACCACCCAGGGCCACAAGAAATCAACAGCAGTGGCATTAGCCTTCAGTGCAGATATTGATGAACGGAGGTGTTATCTCAAAAACGGTCTTGAAGCTGCTTGCTGTGGCTTAATGAGGGAGGGGACTTGGAGCCCATAGGCACCATGTTAATTACAAAAGGGTATTTAATAATTGAGGCCAGACTCATCCAACATAGGATCTGAAGAATTAGCCATCTCTGATAAAAGGAACTGGTAAAGAGGGAGAGATGGGGCTAAAAAATGTCCATACCCTTTAACTCACTGACTCCCCTTGAAGAATGCTAATAAATGATCAGATGACAAAAATATTGTTGCACAAAGATGCTGATAGCGTAGGGTTTTTTTTTTTTTTTTCAATTTTTAGCCCTTATAAATACTCTACGTGCTCAACAATGGAGAATTGGTTTAAAGTTGTGACACATCTGTACAATAAAATACTGTGTAATTAAACATCATTTTTAAAGAATTTTTAACATCATAGGGAAATTGTGCAATATCAAAAAGTAAGAAAAAATTTTAAAAAGCAGGATACAAAAAGCACCAATCAGTGTTTCTGTGTGTATGTGTGATCCTAAAAACAAACAAATGAAAGAAAATATGCCAAAGGTTGACAATAATTGATTTCTTGCTTGTGAAATTTGGAGTGGCTTATATTCATTTTTTTTTTTATTTCCATGATTTCTACACTAAGTATATACTATTAGCATTTTTAAGACAGAGAGGCAAACAGAACAATAAAGTACAATCCAATTTGCCATCACACTACACACCCAAAAGAGTGCTTTGGTGAACAGAGGCATAGATTAAACAAGATTTAGCCTGTTCATCTAACAGGTCACTGATCTGTGAAAATATCAGATGTTTCCAGATTTTTGAAATCATTTATTATTAAGCAACTAGTTGGAGTGTAGCCAACTTAATTAAACTAAGAGCATGAGATGGCGCCATCCCCAGAAAAGTCCCTGGGGGCCAGGGATGCTCCTCTGTTCACCTTTGTATGAGGAGGACCTTGTGCCCGCAACAGAGCAGGAACTCAATAAATGCGTATTGAAAGAACGAATGTATGGGAAAATAGGCTGCCATTAAACCCCAGCTCCGAAGCCATCTGTCTTACCTCTCATTCATTCGTGTGCTCATTCAGAAATTTATTAAGCACTTACTATATAAATGTATGTGTGTATATGTGTGTGTGTGTGTGTGTGTATGTATATATGGAGCCCTGATGGCACAGTGGTTAAGAGCCACGGCTGCTAATCAAATGTTCAGCAGTTTGAATCCACCAGCCGCTCCTTGGAAACCCTATGGGGCAGTTCTACTCTCTCCTATAGGGTTGCTATGAGTAGGAATTGACTAAATGGCAATGGGCTTTATAACCCAGAGCCATTGAGTTGATTCCGACTCATATATATATTTTATTATTGGTTGAAGTCTCTGAGTGGCACAATGGTTAAGCATTCCTACTAATCAAAAGGTTGGCAGTTCAAACCCACCCAAAGGTGCCTTGAAAGAAAGGCCAGGTAATCTTCCAAAAGGTCACAGCCTTGAAAACACCATGGAACACAGTTCTACTCTGCGCACATGAGGTCGCCGTGAGTCATAATCGACTCAGCAGCGACTGGAAAATATATATGTATATATATGGATAACTAGGCCTGAATTGCCTTCAAGGCACGCAATGACCAATGATAGTCCTGATACATACACGAATAGAGGACTTCATGCGGTAAGAAAACTATGACTGAAATGCTAAGGGAAGAATTTCTCCACATAGGAAACTCAGGGAAGGCTTCATGGATGGAGGGAGGGAAATTTGAGCTGGATCCTGAAGAATCTGGATAGAAGTGGGGCAAGTTAGGAGAAGGCATCTTAGACTAAAGTACAGGTAGTCCCCGACTTTCGACGTATTCCAGTTGTGATGAACCGCACTTAAGACCATCCTTTTTTTTCCCTGTACATCTTATTGTTAGTAATATATAATACAATGTTGTAGCACATACTTTGCTTTTGTCATCATATCTGTAAGTTTACATGTAATGTTTCCATCCCCCAAAGACAAAGTTTGGATTTGTAACCAAAAAAACCAAACCCATTGCCGATGAGTCTATTCCGACTCATAGCAACCCTATAGGACAGAGTAGAACTGTCCCATAGAGTTTCCAAGGAGCGGCTAGTGGATTTGAACTGCCAACCTTTTGGTTAGCAGCAGTAGGACTTAACCACTATGCCACCAGGGTTTTCCAGATTTATATACTGATAATAAAAGGCAATAATAATGAAATGTAAAAAAAAAAAGAAAGGAGATAGTCAACTTATGTCAGAACTGACTTACCATAGAGTTGTCAGAATTAAACCCTGTTGTAAGTCGGGTACTGTCTGTAATGGCAAGAGCAACATCAGAAAAGACAAGAAATGCTTGTGTTGGGCAACAGCATGGAGATCTCAGGGAAGTAGAGGAGGTGAGGCTGAAGCAGAATGTTGGGACCTGGTTATGGACGGCTTTGAGCCACGTTAAGATTTGCTTTCTCCCTTAGATAAAGAACCACAGGATGTCTGCATAGGAGACTGGACTGTTCAGAGAAATGCATTAAGAAGATGCTTGGGCAGCAATGGATAATATGGATAGGAAAGGGAAGAGACAGGCCCTGAAGGGAGAACAAATTCTCCATGGCAAGAAGTATTAGTGAATGGTCCTAAACTCATGAACAAGTAAGTAGCTGGAAACTCAGCCCTTAGTTCCTTCAGTCACTAGAATGGCTCCAGCTCTAAACTGCTACATTTCCTTTAAGCTGAGATGCTAAGGACCAACCATTAGAAAATGCTTAAACCTTGGGCTCAACCACTAGCCCGCTCCCCCTCATGAGAGGCTGAATTGCTTTGCAAATATATGCAGATACATGTGAATAACAAAGCCATTAACATGTGCCCTAAGCCTCCAAGCAAAAGGCTTGCTTTGATCAGAGCTCATCAAGGGATATATCCAAGGGGCAGAAAAACAATACCCTGCTCAGTTTTTAGGTTTGGCTTAACCCAAACTAGGGAAGGCTTGGATTCTGGAAAAGAAAGCCTTATTAGTTGCTGCTATTTTTTTTACTTAGTCAAGGAAACCCCGGTGGCATAGTGGTTAAGCACAACAGCTGCTAACCAAAGGGTCCGCAGTTTGAATCTGCCAGATGCTCCTTGGAAACTCTATGGGGTAGTTCTACTCTGTCCTACAGGGTCGCCATGAGTTGGAATCTACTCGACAGCACTGGGTTTGATTTTGGTTTTTATTTAGTCAAATGCAAACCGTGGTGGTGCAGTGGTTAGGAGATATAGCTGCTAACCAAAAAGCTGGCAGTTTAAATCCACTAGCCGCTCCTTGGAAACCCTATGGGGCGGTTCTACTCTATCCTATAGGGTTGCTGTGAGTTGGAATCAACTTGACAGAGATGGGTTTGGTTTTAGTTTATTTAAGTCAAATATCAGGGCACATGGTTTCCCTTCTACTTCCTGGTTTCTTAAGGTTAGAACCACTGTAAAAGATCTTTCCTCTGCTTCAATTTATCAAACATTAGCTGTAAACACTGGGGAAAAAACTGTGTACGTGTGTATGTGCACGGGCACACCTCCAATTTGACCCTCTAAACTCTACTCAAAGTTTGGTCTGCAGACCAGCGGCATTAATGCCATCTGGAAGCTGGTTTCCCACTCCCGTTGAGTTGATTCCAACTCACAGTAACTGTATAGAGCAGAGTAGAATGATTCCAACTCATAGTGACCGTACAGAACAGAGTAGAACTGCCCCACAGGGTTTCCAAGGAGTACCTGATATATATTTGAACTGCTGACCATATGGAGAGCAGCCTTAGCTTTTAACCACTATACCACCAGGGTTTCTGGAAGTTGGTTAGGAATACAGAATCTCTAGCCAGACCCCAGAGCTGATGGGTCAGGATCTGCGTTTTAAAAAGATGCCTAGATGATTCTTTAGCACACTATAATTTGAGGAGCTCTAATGGAAACTCTGGTGGCGTAGTGGTTAAGTGCTACAGTTGTTAACCAAAAGGTCAGCAGTTTGAATCTACCAGGTTCTCCTTGCAAGCTCTATGGGGCAGTTCTACTTTGTCCTATAGGGTCACTATAAGTCAGAATTGACTCGAAGGCAACGGGTTTGAATTTTTTTTTTTTTTTTGGTAAAGTATAACATTCACATAATGTCTTAAAGGCTGGGACCATTTCATACTCACCTTCTTATCTACCAGGAATAATGCATAACACATAATAGGTAATTGAAACAGGCCTCAGTTTTCTCCTCTATAAAATGAGACAACTGCTATCTCAGGGGCTGTTGAGAAGAGTGAGCTGAATATCAAATATAAATATCACAAGCACAATGCCTGGCACATGATGGGTGCCCAAAGTTCTTTAATTCCCTTCTCACTCTCAATTCCCCTTCAAAAGCAGTTGTTGAACTGTATACTGTTAACCCCACTCCTAGCTGAACATTTCGTATTTGATAAAACATGTATCTCATCTAATTCTCACATCACCCAGCAGAAATTGCCAGGCATGTTTCACTAACAAGTAAACTAGGATACAGAGAGGTTAAATGAGTTATGCAAAGTGGTTAGGCAGTAAAAACTGGCAGAGGTGGAATTTGAACCAGGCCCCTTCACCCTGTAGCCACCCTCTCCACATTGCAGAGCAGATCACACAAGGACCCTGCTAAAAATTCCTCTTTGTCTCCACACCACCTTCAGGGTAGAGTCCAAGCTCTGCGTGCTGATGTGGCTTGGCAGGGCAAGTTTGATCAGATCCGTATTATGGAAGGAGCCCTCTGCCCACAGGGTGGACTTGGACTGGCCAGGTCAGGTAGCATAATGTTGCAAAAGACCCAGACAGATTTCCGTGATCTGGCCCTTGCCTACTTCTCTGGGCTTTGCTGCTTCTTTCCAATCTGATCTTTACTCTTTTTCTCAGGTCACATCTGTTATTCCCTGAAATCATGATGACATTACCCATCTCTCTCAATTCTCTGTAGTCCCTTTCTCTGGAACTTTTTTTGTGTCAGGTAGCTTCTATTCACCCTTCAGACCTACCTCGAGCCTTCTTCACTCTGCTCTGTGCCTGGAAGGTGGGTTTATATGGACCGCAGCGAAGGTTCCCAGACCCTCTGGTTTTCCACCGGGGTTGGCAGGAGATGCAATACAGAGAGGGGAGTGAGGCCAGGGCAGACCCTGGCTCCTTCCTGCAAGGTTGGTTCAAGCTGTGTCCCTTAATTGAAGATCCTTATTTCCCAAGGAGTCCAATAATACTACAGAACTCTTACCTTCCAGATTCCAATAAATACACCATCCTTTCATCCTGGGGCCTCAGGTGGAATCGAGTAACGTCACTATTCCTTATGATTTCCTTATACCCTCACTTAGAGCAGGGCACGTGTGTCATCTCCTCTGCATTACAGAAAGGGTGGCTGCAGGGTGAAAGGCTCTCATATTCCCTCTCCCATGGAAATAAATTCTTCCTCAGTCATCCTATTTGGAATGTGAGACCCTAATCAATACATTCTTTATCTAGTTAACTCCTGTCATAGCTTGGATTCTGTCCTCCAAAAATACGTGTCAACTTGGTTAGGCCATGATTCCCAGTATTGTGTGGCTGTCCTCCATTTTATGGCTTTCCTATGTGTTATAAATCATAATCTCTGCCTGTGGTTAAAGAGGATTAGGGTGGGATATAACACTCCCCCGCCTCAGGTAACATTTCCTGATCCAAAGGGAGTTTCCCTGGGGCGTGGCCTGTACCACCTTTTATCTTATAAGAGATAAAAGAAAAGGGAAGCCTTTAGACAGCTGGGGACCTCATACCACCATGACAGCAGTGCCGGGAGCAGTGTGTGTCCTTTGGACCTGGGGTTCCTGCATGGAGAAGCTCTTAGTCTAGGGGAAGATTGATGACAAGGACCTTCCTCCCAAGCCAACAGAGAAAGCATTCCCCTGGAACTGACACCCTGAATTTGGATTCCTAGCCCACTAGACTATGAGAGGAAACCCTGGTGGCATAGTGGTTAAGAGCTACGTCTGCTAATCAAAAGGTGGGCAGTTCAAATCCACCAGGCGTTCCTAGAAAACGTCATGGTGCACTTCTACTCTGTCCTTTAGGGTCGCTATGAGTCGGAATCAACTCAACGGCTACAGGTAGACTACGAGAAAATAAATTTCTCTTTGTTAAAGCCATCCACTTGTGGTATCTGTTATGGCAGCACTAGATGACTAAGACAACTCCTATTCATCCTTCAAAACTCAATTGAGAGTTCATCATCTCAAAGAGCCTTCTCAGATTCCATGACACCTTGGGCTTCCGTTTTTCATAACATTTCCTAGTACAACTGCTAGTGTTCGTGTTCTTGTCTGACTTCTTCAAGGGTAGGGATAATATTTTTTCTCTACTTCTATTCATATTATAAAAACAAATCTTATGCTAATTTTTTTTTATACGCAAGGCATTGTTCTTTTTTTTATTTTTATTTTTTTATATAAAGTGGGTCTATTCCAGGCAAACTAGAGTAACCATAGCCCACGCACGAAATTACAGAACTCTAAAATTGCTGAAAGGAACTGTGATAGTCGGAATACTAGGATGGCCCTCAATGAGCTCCACCTCCTGGTATTCATGCAGCTGTGTAATCTCATAACCTTGAAGGTAGTCTGGACCTAGTGACTTGCTTCTAACAAACAGAATATGGCAAAGGTGATCAGATGTTACTTCGGAGACTAGATTACAAAGGAATGTAACTTCTCTCTTGTTGGTACTCGTTCTCTCTCAGGCTCTCTCACTTGATGGCTCTGATGAAGCCATACTGTACTACCATATTGTGACCTGCCCTATGGAGAGGCCCATGCGACAAGGAGCCAAGGCAAGTGTCTGGCCAACAGCCAGGAAAACTGAGATCCTCAGTCCAACTGCCTGTCAGGAACTGAATTAAGTCAATAACTACCATAAGCTGCATAAACTTGAAAGTGGGCCCTGTCTCACTGGAACCTTGAGATGACTGTAGCTCCAACCAACGCCTTGACTGTAGCCTGAGCCAGAATCCAGCAAGCCATTCCCAGATTCCTGACCCACAGAAATTGTGAAATAATGTTATTTTAAGCTGTTAAGTTGTGGAGTAATTTGCTAAGTAATAATGGATAACTAACACAGGAGTTTTTCCAGTTAGTTCCAGTCTTCCAGATCATGCAGAAGGCTAGTTAGGATGAGAAAATCCAAAGGGAAATAAATATAAAAGGATCTGCTATTTCCAGGTAACATAGTTCTCCTGGTAGCACTTGGCCCAAAAATTATTTCTTCCTATCCCAAAGAAGAAATTTAATGGGCATCACTCTACCTAGCTAAGCTGGGCCCTCCTGGTTCTTAGGGCTTTTTGTCTAAGGGGCGGTTTAATTTTGCAGCCACCAGCCCAGGTCCTCCACATGAACCCGGTAATGATGAAAACTAAAGACGCGATTTACTGAGCAGGGAAGATTGTCTGCAAAATGGTCACGAAGGATTACTTTCATCCCTGTATATACATCCCTGTATGTGCATGCTTATTTTCTCTCCAAAAGGTGGAATATGCTTCTCCTTCCCTTGAATCTTGTGTCTTGCGTTGACCAATAGAACGTGGTAGAAATAGCACTGTGCCAGACCTAGGTCTTAAGAGACCTGGACATAGTTATTTTTGCATCCTTGTGAGTCCTGAGACACGAGATTAAGAAATCTAACTACCCTGCTGGAGAGGGAGGCCACTTGGAGAGAAAGAGGCCACAAAAGATGAGTGAGAGAGTACGAGTGCCCTGCCAATTCCTAGCCATTGCAGCCACCCTAGCTACAGTGCCAGTCATCTGAGCAATAGTTGTCTTGGATCCTCCTGCCTCAACCAACACCACATGGAACAGACATGAGCTGTCCCCAAGGAACTCTGCCTTAATTGCAGAATCACAAGCAAATAAATGGTCATTGCTGTTTTAAGCCACCAAGTTTTAGGGAGATTTGCTACACAGCAATTGATGACCAAAACACTGAGGAACTGTTGTCAGGCTCCTCGCTAGTCTTTTCACTCATACTTCTTAAATTTCTTACAACACAAACCCTCTCCAGTTAAAGATGAGGAAACTGAGGCACAGAGAGGTTATGTAACTTACACAAGGTCACACGAATAACAAATGGAAGACTCAGAGTTCACATCCAAAACGTTATGAATCTAACATTAGCCATTAAACACAGATAGCAAGACAGTGCATGATTCAGGGCCACCACTAGTAGTCCATAAAAAATGGCGCCCCCTACAGTTCTGAAATACATAATCAGGCCCAGGATTGATGGAATGAAGGAAAAGCAAAAACTGTGAACAACTCCTAGCTTATGGGGACGCTTTAGCTCCATTCTCAGGGGCTAGGTGACCTAAGAGCAACTGCAGCTTTGGAAAAAGATGCAGGCTGTTAATCTCAGGTGATACGTTTGCTTACAAGCAGGACTCAGGTTCCTTGACTTTTAGTTACATTTAATGAGAAGGCAGATGCACACACATACATGTTTCATGTTAAACAGGAGCTTGCTTTATTTGCTGCCTTCAAATATCCCTTGGTCTGGGTTGGGGTTGTGGTGTGTGGAGGAAAAGAAGTGGCTAACAGGAGAGTGTGCTTCAGAATCTCATCCAGAAGAAGTGAGATGGTGGGGAAATTGAAGTAGGAGATTGTCTGTGTAGTCTACAGGTGCCATAATAGTAATAGCAATAATGTTGTTGGACGCTGTCGAGCTGACCCCTGACTCATGGAGATCCCATGAACAATGGCCAAAATACTGCCTGGCTCTGTGCCATCTTCATGACGTGTTGTGTATCAGACCATTGTGATACATGGGGTTTTTACTGACTTCCAGAAGTAGATTGCCAGTCCTTCTTTCTAGTCCCTCTTAGTCTAGAAGCTCCGCTAAAACCTGTTCAGCATCATAGCAACACGAAAGCTTCCACTGTCAGATGGGTGTTGGCTGCACGTGAGGTGTATTGGCCAGGAATTGCATGGAAGGTGAGAATTCTACCACTGAACCATCAATCACCCCAAATAGTAATCATACCCCCAAATAGTAATAACAGCAGTTATTAACCTACTTAGCCTGTGGCAGGGACTGTTCTAAGCCCTTTCTATGGTATTAATTCATTTAACCCTCACAATGACCCCATGAAGTAGATACCATTATCTGCCCCATTTACAGATAAGGAAACCAAAGTGCCACTAACTTGCCCAAGGTCATGCTGCTTGTTGGTAATAAGGGAGAGCTGCCCCAGTTCAGTGGCTTCCACAGTTGCAGCAGTGACCACACAGCTGGCCAGGTGCGTCCTGCTGCATCAGCCTGCGCATAAAAAGTGCAGCTATCCCTTTTATGTGAGACTAACTGAGGCCAGCTGTGGTTCTGATAGTCTCCACTAAAGGTGAGGAGGTTCGTTATCTCCTTTATCACAATACATCAAACACCTTTACTTAATGGTTAACACTTTTATTATCATAACAAAATTACTGGCAATTCTAGGCCTAAGGGCACCTACTTATTTTCTTGGCAGTCTGTATTAGAGGTAAAGTAGGCTAGGCTATGGTCACAGAGCCCAGCATATGATACATCCAAAAACGTTATGAATCTAACACGGTGAGGTAGACAGGTGGGGGTGCAGAGAGAGCAGCAGGTGCTAGGGCCAGAGAAGAAGTCCTAGGCCAGGCATGTGGTGATTTGTAGTCAGACTGTGGTAGGGTGGTTAGATTTTTATTCCAAGTTCTAAAGGAGGCCATTTGTGGCAGAGGACCTATGCGGTAGCTATGGCTGCTAACCAAAAGATCGGCAGTTCCAATCCACCAGGTGCTTCTTGGAAACCCTATGGGGCAGTTATACTCTGTCCTATAGGGTCGCGATGAGTCAGAATCGACTCGAGGGCAACGGGTTTGATTTGGTTTTGGTTCCTGGGCCTACAGCTGGACTACATTTCCCAGTCTCCCTTGCTGTTAGGTACATCCACGTGCCCAGGTTCTAGCCAATGGAATATAAGCAGACATGATGGGAACCACTTCCCAGCTTGGCCCATAAAAACCTTCCATGTGTGCCCCTTCCTACCGGGAAGAAGACCCCAGGTGCCTTTGTGTAGCAGAAGCTGTCAGTCCTCCACCTATATCTTCTTGGATCCCTTTGTCATTTTGCTGCCCACTGACTTCAGCTGTGCTTTCTCTCCCAAATGCCTGCACCTACCATCTCCTTATCGGTAGACTGCTCTCAGGGTGCCAAAACCCCTTTGCCTGCACACACAGAAAGCTAGACATACAGGGGAAAGTTGGTCCTCCTAGGGGCAGCCTTCAACCAACGAATGGTGGGCACAGGGCAGAAATACTTCAGTTCCTATTTTCTGATGGGGACAACTCTAAGCTGGGGCCTATACTATCTCAATGGGATTCCCTACCGCCCTGTGAGATTAAGCTAAAGTTACCTTCCTGGGGCTTAGCTTAATATCAGTCCTTTCTTGGCTTCATTCCCCTCCTGGGCTCACTTGCTATTTCTCTGTCAGTTTTTCCTGGGAAAACTTCCTAATAGGTCACTTTTACATGAATCTTCATTTCAGGATCTGTTTCTGGAAAATCCAGCCTAGGACATCTTGGAAACCATGAATTAAAGGCCCTAAATGACTCCTTAGAGGGGGCCACCCTGCTGATCTATTTGCTCATGCAGTTCATAACCACCAGGTATGAGCTATATATTCTCGGGTCCCTTTGCTCCAGCCGTTAGCCTACCCTGATTAATACACTACTAAAAGGTATTTAACAAAAGAGTGACTTGATATCTTTTCTTTTTTTAATTAATTAATATTTTAAATTTAACTTTAGGTGAAGGTTTATAGAACAAACTAGTTTCTCATCAAACAATTAGTACACATATTGTGGTATGACATTGGTTAACAACCCCATGACATGTCAACACTCTCCGTTCTCAACCCTGGGCTCCCTATTACTAGCTTTCCTGTTCCCTCCTACCTTCCAGTCCCTGCCCCAGGGCTGGTGTACCCCTTAAGTCTTGTTTTGCTCCATGGGCCTGTTCAATCTTTGACTGAAGGGTGAACCTCAGGAGTGGCCTCATGACTGAGCTGAAAGGGTGCCCGGGGGCCATACTCTCAGGGTTTCTACAGTCTCTGTCAGGCCAGCAAGTCTGGTCTTTCTTTTTGAGTTAGAATTTCGTTCTACATTTTTCTCCAGCTCTGTCTGGGACCCTCTGTTGTGATCCCTGTCAGAGCAGTCATTGGTGGTGGTAGTCAGGCACCATCTAGTTGTACTGGACTCAGTCTGGTGGAGGCCGTGGTAGACGTGGTCCATTAGTCTCATGGACTAATCTTTCCCTTGTGTCTTTAGTTTTCTTCATTCTTCCTTGCTCCCTGAGGGGTGAGACCAGTGGAGTATCCCGATGGCTGCTCACAGGCTTTTAAGACCCCAGACGCTACTCACCAAAGTAGAATGTAGAACATTTTCTTTATAAACTCTGTTATGCCAGTTGAGCCAGATGTCCCCTGAGACCATGATCCCCTCAGTCCAGCAATTTGGTCCCTCAGGGAGTTTGGATATGTCTATGGAGCTACCACGGCCTTGCCTCGTACAGACTGCTGGCTTCCCCAGTATTGCATACTGTCTTACCCTTCACCAAAGTTACCGCTTATCTTTTGCCTATTAAGTGTTTTTTCATCCCCACTCCTCCCCTCCCTCGTAACCACCAAATATTGTTTCTTTTTGTATGTAAACTTTTTCATGAGTTTTTACAGTAGTGATCTCATATCTGTCCTTTTGTGATTGACTTATTTCACTCAGCATAATGTCCTGTGCTGAGTTCCTTTTGTTTGTGGATTTCTTTTTCATTTGTTTTTGCTTTTATTTAGACTTTATGTTTTTCTTCTTTATTTTGATGAGTAGGTTTGTTTACTTTCTTTGTGGTTACCTTGAGATTTACCCTTACCTTCCTAGTTTGAACCAGTCTATCATTACTTGATATCATCTTGCCTTCCTCTCCAATAGAAAGTTCTATACCTATACCGTTTATTCTCTCTTATATTGTTCTGGCATTGTCGTCATTTACGGAGTAACCTATCTGGGTCCCTGTTGTAATTCTTTTGGTTTTGGATAGTCCTTGAGAGTTCATTTCCTATGTTGGTATCTGGCTGGTACAATCTTGAGCCCTAGATTCAGGCTGTGGTCTGATGTTGGTTGCTCTCAGACCAAAGGATACCCTTTAATGATTCTTGTAAGTTTGGTTTGGTCTTTACATATTCCTTTAATGTCTGTTTATCTGGAAATGTCCTAATTTCACCATCATAACTGAACAAAAGCTTTGCAGGATATATTATTCTTGGTTGTCGATTTTTTTCTTTCAAGGTTTTATATATGTCATCACATTGCCTTCTTGCCTACATGGTTTCTGCCGAATAATCAGAGCTTAGTCTTACTGTTTCTCCTCTGTATGCAACTTTTTGTTTTTCTCAAGTTGCTTGCAGGATTTTTTCTTTGTCTTTGGTTTTAGCAAGTGTGATTATGATATGCCTTGGTGTATTTCTTTTGGGATCTATCCCATATAGGGTTCATTGAGCTTCTTGGATGGTCAGCTTTTCATCATTCGTGGTATTAGGGAAGTTTTCTGTCAGCAATTCTTCAATGATCCTCTCTGTGTCTTCCATTTTCTCTCCCTGTCTGAAACTCTGGTCACTCACAAATTTTTGCTTTTGATTGTATCCCACACAATTCTCAGGGTTTCTTCATTTTTTTTTTTTTCTGATTTTTCCTCAAAGTTGTATCCAAGTGTTTGTCTTCAATTTTACTGATTCTGTCTTCCATCGTTTCAAACCTGCTCCTCAGCCCTTCTACGACACTGTCCATTTCTGAAATCTTGTTTATCTTTTGGGTTTCTAATTGTCGTTTTTGTATGATTTCTAGTTGTGAATTTATTTTGGCATTTTGTTCCTGTATTACTTTCCTGAATTGTTCCATCTTTTTGTCTGTATTTTCCATGAATCTGTCTGCCTTTTCCAAGAATTTGTCTACTTTTTTCTCGTTTTTGTCTGCTTTTGCTCCAACTCTTGGATTCCTCTGAATATTAGAGATTTGAATTCCCTGTCAGGTAGTTCTAGTGCCTTTTCTTCTACTGGAAAGTCACCTAGTGTTTTATTTTGGACACTGACTGGACCCATCCTGTCCTTTTTTATATATATTTTGATACTGTCTGCTGTCTTTGGGACATTCAGTATTTATTTTGTTTCTTGATTGTAGATTTGTTCATTTTGTCCTGCTTTTTTGTTTTATTTGGTTATGTCTGAGCAGGCAGGCTGTGCATTCTTTGTTGTTTGCTCATCCATAGTCATGATACTTTTCACCTCCTTGTCCAATGGGCAGGGCCAGTCATTCAGCTATGGTGCAGCAGGGCAGGCCCAGCTGAAGGGGAGGGGCTGGGATGGGTTGTTTGTGGCACATACTAGGGCCAACAGGGTGGGCCAGGAATCCACACTGGGCGGATTTCAGTAGGCCATGCCTATGCTGCTTGGGGGTATGATGTTCAGTGCATGGCGCAGGTAGACAGGAAAGAAGGGGGAGGTTGTGATGTGTGGAGCTAATAAGGGTGTGGGAAAGAAGAGAGAGGAGAGAAAAGCATGAGCCAAAAACAAATGAGCAAACAGAGAAAAAAAAAGAGTGCTAAGGGAGTTTGCCAGTGGAGTGAAGAGATGAGAAACCAAGAAATGGAGAAAAGCAGAAAGGGAAAAAGAAAGAAAAAAATGACTAGATAAAAATTTGGAAAAGAAAACAAGAAAAGAACCCCCTCCCAGGCGTCCTGGAGTCCCACTGGTGAGGCTGCTAAGACCGGGGAAGTAGCTCCCAGGCTGTGAAGTATAGCCTGGCTAGAGGTGGTATAGATGTCACACAGCACCAGGTATTCAGGAGAAAGGAAAAGAAGGTAAGTGTAGAGAGACAAGAACTGAGAAATGAAGACAGACGGAAAGGGAACAACAGAGGGAAAAGAAAAAAAAGAAGAAAAAAGGAAATGCCCCCAGTGGCGGCTGCACAGATTAGGGGAGTGGCTCCTAAACCGTGCAGTGCAGCCTGACTAGAAGGGGCTCTCAAGCTGCGAAAAGAAAAGGAAAACAAACAAACAAAAAGAACAAAACAAGAAAGAAAAAAAAAAAGCCGCAGGATCCCACCAGCGTGGTGTCACATGCCGGGGGAGTGGTTCCCCAGTTGAGCATGGCTTCACAGCCTTTCAAGAAGAAGCAAAGATAGCATATGGAGCCAGGTGTTCCAGAGAAAGGAGGGGGAGGTGGTAGGAGGCACAGAAGAAACCAAAAGAGACGGAAAGAACCAACAGCAGCTCAGGGGCCTGGCCGGTGTGGGCAGGGTGAATTCAAGCAGCCTGAGGCCAAAGCAGTTGCCCCCCAGTCAAGGGACTGTGACTGTCAACTGTCGGGAAGAAGACGAGGCCAGTGGGAGCAGGGGAGAAGAAAGGTGTGGGCTAGCAAAGTGTATATTGCTCCTTACCGGGTGCTCTGTCTCCTGCTGGGAACTTCGTGAAGCTGCTTTCCCCGTACTCCCTGTCCACCGATCTCCGATGTGGGTGGGGCAAATCCAAGCGGCACGGATGCTGTGCTTCCCAGCCAGCTGAGCCACTGCAGCCAGCCAGGAAGCTCAAAGGTAGAGCCGCTGGGAGAGAACGGGGGGTGGGAAAGCATGTATCTCTGTTTACTGGGTGCTCTGTCTCCTGCTGGGAGTTCCACAAAGCTGCTTTCCCATGCTCCCTGTCTGCCGTCCCTGACAGGAGTCCAAGATGGTAGATCCGTGCTGCCTTAGCTGATGGGCCCCTCCACAGGTATCTCTCCTCGCTCTCCATCCTCTGTCAGTTTCTTATTCCATTCGGTGCTTGTCTGAGTTCTCTATCTCTTCATTTGGCACTTCAGGTTCCAGGAATGATGTTTGTCTCTGTTTTACTTAGTTTTTCAGGTCTTTGCTGTGAAGGGACAGCACGGTGCGTCTGTCTACCGCGCCATGTTGGCCAGAAGTCCTTAAAGTCTTTTATATTTTAAAAATAATCTTCAGTCTTTATGTGGAAAATGGATTAGAGGGGGTCAGGATACAAAATGGGACCCATGTATAGGAGAAAATTGATTGTGGCTTCTCTCACTTGGGTAGGGGCAGTGGGGTGTGGACACTCCAGGACACACCTGGAGATGGAAATGAGATAATCTGTTGGATTGGATGTGGGGATGAAAGAGTAGAAGGAATCCAGGTGATTAGACAGCCTACAGATTATCTTGGTATCCATGCATTTAACTGTAAAACAAACATGTATTTGGTTCCCCTGTAGTGTTATCTTTGTTCATCTTACGTCATTCCTCTTGCTTTTTTTTTTTTTTCAAAATAAATTTAAAAAGGAACCAGTTGTGACTCAAGGGGTACAGATCATGCACTCAGCTATGACCACGGCCCCTCACCAGGGCCCCTATCACCTGGGTTTAACAGACTTCCTTTTACCAAAACCACAGTTTTACAAATGCACTTGAGAGAAACTAAGCCTGTTGAGGTGTTACTGGGGAATGAGCATTTACAAATAGGTTGTAAAACAGGGCCCTCCCTGTTCTGGGAGAGCAAACCTCCTATCAGAATCTGTCGGGGTATGCAAGTGTCTTAGTCTTCTAGTGCTGCTATAACAGAAATACCACAAGTGGATGGCTTTCCGAAACCAAAACCAAACCCAGTGCCGTTGAGTCAATTCTGACTCATAGCGACCCTATAGGACAGAGTAGAACTGCCCCATAGAGTTTCCAAGGAGTGCCTGGTGGATTTGAACTGCCGACCTTTTGGTTAGCAGCCGTAGCACTTAACCACTAAGCCACCAGGGTTTCTGTGGGTGGCTTTAATGAAGAGAAATTTATTTCCTCACAGTAAAGTAGGCTAAAAGTCCAAACTCAGAGTGTCAGCTTCGGGAGAAGGTTTTCTCTCTCTGTCAGCCTTCAATCTTCCCTCAGACTAGGAGCTTCTCCAAGCAGGGACCCCAGGTCCAAAGGACATGCTCTGCTCCCAGCATTGCTTTCTTGGTGGTATGAGGTCCCCCCTCTCTGATTGCTGCTCTTTCCTTTTATCTCTTGTAAGATAAAAGGTGGTTCAGGCCACAACCCAGGGAAACTCCCTTTACATTGATCAGGGATGTGACCTGAGTAAGGGTGTTATGATCCCACCCTAAACCTTTTAACATAAAATTACAATCACAGAATGGAGGACAACCATACAATACTGGGAATCATGGCCCAGCCAAATTGATAGGAGGGCATAATTCAATCCACGACAGCGATGATGGGTCTCTGCTCCGAAGAAGGCAATGTCTGGAAAAGATGAGTCATCACTACCACCACCCGCCCCCCCCACCCCCCACAAGCCTTTAATAGGCACATAAAGTTAAATATGCATTATGGATAATATCAAAAGACCAAGAGGTGCTTTAAGCTTGATTTCAATGCTTTAAGGTACACATTTTGGAGTCCAAATGCCTGCATCTGAATCCCCGCTCAACCACATACTAGCTAGGAAACCTGGGGATGGTTCCTTCACGTCTCCCTGCCTCATCTTCCCTTTATGATACTGGGTTAGTAAAAGTACCCATTTCAAAAATTTGCTGAGGATTAAATGAGTCAATGAATGTAAAGTGCTTAGAACAGTACCTGGCATATCAAAAGAATTCAATAGCTGTTAGTTATCACTCTATCATAGTTACTAGGCAGCAAAGAGAAACAGTGCTAGCAACACTAGCAAAAGAATTTAAAATTTTACCTAGTGTTTCACCAACACTCTTCACACACATAGAATAAGGGGCAGACAGCAGGGAGGAAGGAGTACATATTCATAAGTACCTCCAACCAAATTAATTGATAGAGTAGGATAGTAATAAAGGGAATTAATTTCCATTTTAGTAACTTCACAAGCTACATGTTAAGTACAGGTCCACATTACCAGTGGTCACACAATTTCCCCTTTGCGTCTGCTCCATGTTGATTATGATGTCAGGAAGCAAAAGTGAAATTCCTTTTTAAGAAAGAAAGAAAAAAAAAAACTAATAACATTGCAATCCTGTTGAAAGCAGGATTAAATAAGGGTGGAGGGATGTTGTGTTTCAGGTCTCTTCTTCTTGAAGCCTTGGCAACTTGCTCAGGGATCAAGGCTGTTGTCAGAGGACTTCGCAGCCCAGCCCTGGCCTCATCTGCCTGCATCCAGATGCAGCAGAAATCTCTGACGGTGCTGACACTTCTATTTTCACTTTTCCCACCCTGGTACTTTTTCTCATTAAAGCAGCTTGATCTGTAATTTCCACCAGTACAGATGAAGATAAAATGACTCCCAACTTTTAGTTTGACCTTATAAAACTATGTAATTGGCACAGAACCTGCAGGCTAAATGAGTTTCCTCTCGAACGAGAACCTTGGTTAGAGGCATCATAGAGTTAAAATACACCACAGGTCCAAAAAGAATTAGCTCATGAGCAATACTCTATTTGGATATCTTGAAATTCCAGCCTAACACCAATCTCATGAAAGTTTAGCTTTGATCTGTTTATTTTTTTCTCTTAAAAATTTGGATATCTTGAAATTCCAGCCTAACACCAATCTCATGAAAGTTTAGCTTTGATATGTTTATTTTTTTCTCTTAAAAATAAGCATAGCAGCTCAAAAATGCAACAAAAAAGCATCCATCTCAACTCTGTCTTCTTTCACTGAATCTTGTAATTCTCAAGGCATCCCCAGGACCACAGAATTGTGTCGGAGCTCCTACGGTGCCATCCGAGGCTCAGGGACTGGTCCTTGTGTGATTGTAAAACCTGTCCTGTTTTTGCTTCTGGTCACAACCTATATACCAGCCCCCCCTTTTTTTTTTTTTTTTTAGTATATTACAGTTCCCCAAACAGGCCACACTAGTTCCCAGCTCTGCATCTTTGCAAGTACAGTACCACCTATCTGGAATATTCTTTCCTACTAATCCTTCTGCCAAATTCCCACTTCTCCTTTAAGAGTTAGCTCCAGTGTTTCCTTTGCTGTGAAGCCTTTCATGCCTTCCCTGATGATCCTGGGCAGACCCAGGGACCCCAGACTCTCTGAGCTCTTGGTGCATCTTACGCAAGCTTGTGTTATCATACTATCCTGCAAAGATTTGCTTGCTTGTCTCTTTTTCCTTGTACACTGACATCACTGAGGACTGTAACTGTATCTTTTCATCTCATCATTTCCTTACATAGCGTCTAGACTGACCCTTGGAATACAGCAGGCTCTCAGTATATGTTTGTGGAATCCCTAGGAATAGCCAGACAAATCAGTCGCTGTCAAGTCGACTTGGACTCATGGTGACCCCATGTGTGTCAGAGTAGAACTGTGTTCCACAGGGTTTTCAATGCCTGATTTTTGGGAAGCAGATTGCCAGGCCTTTCTTCAGAGGTGCTGCTGGCTGGACTTAAGCCTCCAACCTTTCAGTTAGCAGCCGAGCACATAAACCATTGCACCACTGGGATTCCAGTAGCCACGGATATGCAGTGCTTACTATCAATCAGGCACACACTCTAAACCTTTACGTCTATATATTCTTATTTAAAACCCTACAATTCCATGCTTCTTTTATCATCTTCCCTGTGTCCCAGCTGCAGAAACTGGAGCAATGAGAAGTGAAGTAACCTGCCCAAGGTCATGCAGCTAACAAATGTCAGAGCACAGATTCCAGCCCAGGTGGTCTGGCTGCAAAGTACAGGCCCTTACACTTGACCCCACATGACAATGCCCAGGATTGACAACTCAGGTTCCTCTAGCATGCTGCGACTGGCACTGGCTGCCTGGTGTGCTCTAGACTGTGGAGAATTCCGAGGCTGCATCAGGACTGGTGGGGAAAGAATGCTCTGATCAGTTAGCCACTCCAGGAGAGAAGCAACAAAATGGCACTGAGGTCTGAACGCTGGGTGGTAGGCAGTGCACCTCTGCTAACTAAGGGCTTGTCCTCACACCAACCTCATAGCAGAGGCAATTTAAATGCCTGCATGGTTTGGACCTTTGGATGGGTGGGTAAATAGTAGAAAACACAAATATTAATCTCAGTTGCCAAGGGGCTTCTTTATTGACCGTCATGGGCCAGGTCAGCTCCGTCCCAGGAATAAAGTTTGCTTATTAACCTGTGGCCCTATCACAAGGGCAGTTGAGTTGAGGAGCAGAGAGAACAGAATAAAATGACAGAGCCATGAAGAACCAGAAGCTGGCTTATTTAATGCACCTCTGATAAAACTACAACTGGATTTCTTACCTACTGCTTTGGATGCAAGCTCCTACCTGGGCATTCTGAAGTAGGTTCAATTTAAGAACAGTCTATTAATGGGACCATATTTAATAAGCAGAGGCTTCTAAAATGTTTAGTTTTACTTTTCTTTCTAAATCTTCAACTCTTGGACTATTCAACACACATTTATTTGACACCTACTGTGCGCCAAACACTGTGTTAGACGCTAAACCAGAAAAACCAAACCCAGTGCCGTTGAATCGATTCCGACTCAGAGCGACCCTATAGGACAGAGTAGAACTGCCCCATAGAGTTTCCAAGGAGCATCTGGCAGATTTGAACTGCCAACCCTTTGGTTAGCAGCCATAACACTTAACCACTACACCACCAAGGTTTCCATGTTAGATGCTAGGAACATAGAAAGGAATAAAACCAAACAACAACAACAAAAACCTCATAGCTATTATTTCCTGGGCTTCTAATATGTGCAAGGAGGATACATACATTCAAAACTACAAATTCTGAGTGACAGTTCTGTACTAGCAATGTACACATGGCACAGTGAAAACACATACCGACGGGCAGGCAGAAATTCTCTTAGGAAGCAATAGACATTGCCAGGGACAGAAGCTGGGAGAGGATATTTCAGCAGGAACAGCCTGTGCTAAGGCATGGAATCATGAAATAGCATGGTCAACAGTTCAGTATGGCTGAAACTCATAGCTCAATATGTGTGTGTATGGGGGCGGAGGGGAGGGAGGGGAGACTTAGGAGGAGGCCACAGTATTCTAAGGCATTTAGGATTATCTTGTAGGCAAGGGGCACCGCCAACAGATTTTAAGTGAGGAGGAGGAAGGTATTATTATTATCCGATTTGCATTTCAAAAAGAACGTGCCAGCCATGCCATGGAGCAATGGACTGGAGCCAGGAGAAACCAGAAGTAGGGATTGTGCTAGTGAAGGTGTTGCTCGCTAAGGGCTGAAAAGGCAAGAGTAACAGTGATAGCAAAGTACCTCTATCAGACTCAGTACAAAGGCATACATAATGAAATATGTACAGATGAAATGTCAATAACACATTCTAGAAGGAAGGGATCGCTGAAACATTAATGCATAACCTCTGTTGTTTTTCCCAACTCTTAACATTTTGGAGGTAAGAAGGCAGACAGGATACCAAAATTCTCTTTCCCTTTTGGGCAGATCTTGTTAGTGACATCTTTCCTATCTATGTATCGATTTCTCCATCAACAGGAAAGGAACAGACATCATGGAGCCAGCATAAAGAGGCATTCAGGGATACAGTTCAGTTTTGGAAAGCAGACCTCTTAATAAGGTAATAGAAAAACAATTTGTATTGTATATTTCTTCAGACTGCAGTAGAATTTAAAATTTAAAAAATGCATTGGAGCATTTTCAGAGACTGTACAGCCCAGACCCTTCAATTTATGGGTCCATACCTTTACTTTTTCTGTTCCCACTGTTTGGAGTGTCCTTCTAAGCTGAGTCATCTGACAAACCTCTACTCATCCATAAAGATCCATCCTCAGAGTAACTCCCACTTTGAAGCATTCTGTGAATCCCACAGGATCAATCATCTCCTCTTTGGAACTCTGGTTAGTATTTTATGTTTGGTTTTTACTTTTTTCATCTGTAAAATGAGATCACTACTGTGCCATGGATGGAATACTTGGTAAAGTCAAATGGAGAAGATCATCATAACCGGCCTATTTCACAGGTCTGTGAGAGGTGCTAGTCATCTGCCTATTTGATCTCAGACCTCTTCTCTGCCTTTTTTTTTTTTTTTGCCAAGCTCGCAGGAAATGACATTTCCCAAGCTTCCTTGCCTTCGAGTTTCTGAGTATGCATGATTAATTTGAGGCCCTGTGGTTTCTGCTCTCACCTCTCTCAGCTTTGGGCTGAATCTTGGGCAGGGTAGCATCCCCTCCAGGGCTCCGCTATGGTCCCAGTTTCTGATGGAGACCCTGGTCCCTGAGATTTTGTAGCACCACATTCACCCTCTGTTCCTCCAGCCTAGGAGTTATAGTGGCTTCCTCCCATTACTGATCTCTGGTTTGTCTCAGTGTCCTCTATTGGATTTTCAGCTCTTCCATCGCCTGTGCAAACAATTCCTGTATTAAATTCCTCCTGTTTAAATACCTGGAGAAATTTCTTTTTTCTTATTGAATCCTAACTGATATATTAAACAGAGAGAAAGGGGGAAGAGAAAATAACTAATAGCTATTGACAACGTACTCTGTGTAAGGCTCTTGTTTTGGGTGTGAAATTCATAATTTCAGTAAAACACCAACCTTGGTGGAGGTTATAAATTTTGTCAGAGAGGCCAGGCAGGGTTCAGATTCAGATTCCAGTTCATGAACTGACTCTGGCCAACCTCACTCTCAGCCTCAGTTTCCACTTCTGTAAATTAGGGATAAGAGCAATACCTACATGTAGACTTATGAGGATTAGCAATAATACACATAAAGCACCTAGCACATTTTATGGATTGAATCATGCCCCCCCAAAAAACACACGCATAAAAAAAATGCCGCCCAAAAAGATACGTTGAAATCCTAACCTCTGTACTGGTAAATGTGATCTTGTTTGGATATAGGGTCTTTCCTAGAAGACGTAATCAGTTAAAGGTAACGAGATGACACCAGAATAGGGTGGGTCCTAATCCCTTCTGAGTGGTGTCTTGTAAAAGGAGAGAACAGACACAGAAACAGGGTTACACAGGAGACAGATGCTTGTAAAGACGCATCTAAAAGCCTAGGAATGCCAAGGAATGCCTGAGACTACCAGAGGCTAGAAGAAACAAGGGAGAATATTCCCCTAGAGCTGACAGAGAGCATGGTTCTGCAGCAGCCCTAAATGCAGACTCCTAGCCTCCGAAACTGTGAGACAATAAAATTGGTTCTTTAAAGCCAACCACTTTGTGGTACTTTGTTACCGCAGCCCTAGGAGACTAAGATAGCACAAAACCCAGCACATGGTGCTCTCTGTTAACTATTATTATTAAACACAATAAAATAATAAACCAAACAAACCTATAAGGGGGTATTACTCTTCCTTGTGACACGAGGAAATCGGGCTCAGAGGGGTGAGGTACCGTGCCCAAGGTCATAGCGCTAACAGAGAGAGAGATGCAAGGATTAGAACTCTGACTCTAAAGTTGTACTTTTTCCGCTCTTGTGGCATGGACTCCCAGATGGAAACACACAATAGGAAACTATAAAGGCTACTACAAATATAAAGCATGAGCTAAGCTATCTGGCCCCTTAATTATTTACTTGCATTTTTGTTAGGAGCAGAGTTTGGGAGGAGCCAGCACCCTGACAAACCCTGTCTTGCGAGCTGACCTACAGGGCTCCAGGTGGGTCAGGATCAGCTCAAGAAGTGCTCGTCATTCTGGGGTGGATGTACCCCCACCATGACCCGCTGAAGGAGGCTGTGGAGGGGGACTCACCTTCTCATTACTGCCCTGCTGAGGGTTGAGGGCTCATGGACTGTTGGTCCAGGAGGAGAGTCAGCAGCTTCCTGCAGCTCACTCCTCAGGATCCAGGCCTGAACCTGTGACCTGAGCGCTACACAGGGCCATTACCCGCCCCGAGACTGCCGGCATTAAGATCCCCTCATTACTGGCCATGCAGATTGTTCCCTGAGATAATGAGGTGGTATGAGAGGAAACCCATCCCAGAGGAACTTCCAAGCGCTAAGCCTTCGACAGCGGCTGAGTTCCTAACCTGCCGTTTTTAGAAAATTTCTCTCTAAATTGCCAGGAATAATTTCCTCTGGGGAAACTCTGACCCCTGGTTTTGTCTTTTTTCTGAGCCTGTGTGCTGAAAGACCTATAATTCTATACGTGTTCACGCACTCCTTCTCTCCCTCCCATCTTTGGTTTTCTCTCTGTCCCTCCCTTGCTTCCTTCTCCACTTTCCTATTTTCTCTACCTTTTTTTCTGTGCTCTTGCTTTTATTTCTCCCTTTATCCCTCTATCCTCTGACATGGTATAGTGATAGAAGCTTTGGAACCAGATACACATGGGTTCAAGTCCTAGCTCTCCTTCCTGGTAGCCAGGGATGTGAGGCAAGTTGCTCAATCTTATGGATCTCTGTTTCCTTATCTGAAAAATGAATATTAAAATTCCCAGGATTTTCCACATCTACCATGGCCTCTGGAAACCCTGGTGGCGTAGTGGTTAAGTGCTACCGCTGCTAACCAAGAGGTCAGCAGTTCGAATCCACCAGGCGCTCCTTAGAAACTCTATCGGGCAGTTCTACTCTGTCCTATAGAGTCGCTATGAGTCGGAATCGACTCGATGGCGGTGGGTTTGGTTTTTTTGGGTTACCACAGCCTCTATCAGACTGAGTCCAGTACGAGATTGTACCTGGCTACCACTACTGACTGCTTTGAGAGGGATAGCAGTAGAAGATCCTGGACAGAGCTGGAGAAAAATGTAGAACAAAATTCTAACTCAAAAAGAAAGACCAGACTTGCTGGCCTGACAGAGACTGTAGAAACCCTGACAGTATGGCCCCTGGACACCCTTTCAGCTCAGTAATGAGGTCACCCCTCCGGTTCACCCTTCAGTCAAAGATTGAACAGGCCCATGGAATAAAATAAGACTAAAGGGGTGTACCAGCCCCGGGCAGGGACTGGAAGGTAGGAGGGAACAGGACAGCTGGTAATAGGGAACACAGGGTTGAGAAGGCAGAGTGTTGACATGTCATGGAGTTGTTAACCAAGGTCATATAACAATGTGTATACTAACTGATGAGAAACTAGTCCTGTAAACCTTCATCTAAAGTACAAAAAAACTAATAATTCCCAGGACTTTGAGATTATTAAACGAGCTCATTTATGTAAAGCTCATTTATTTCATATACCAGAAGGGTCACCCATGGTGCAAGGTTTTAGTGGAGTTTTCAGACTAAGACACACTAGGAAGAAAGGCCTGGTGATCTACTTTCAAAAATTAGTCAATGAAAATCCTAAGGATCACAGCAGAACATTGAGCCCCCTAGGTTGGAAGGCACTCAGAATACATGGTGGCTGCAGCAATGAACGCGAGCATACCAATAATCACGAAGATGGCACAATACTGGGCAACATTCTGTTCCATTGCACATGGGATCGCCATGAGTCAGAGCCAACTTAGCAGCAGCTAACAACACCATTTATGAAAGCAGGCTTTTAAAAGTTCCTGGGTACACAGCCAACACAGAATAAATGCAGGTAACTTCTGGTAGTCAGCAAAGCTTCACGGAGTTGAGTTTGAATTATGTGTGAACTCCTGTGTTAGATACTGGGGAGACAGAATAAGGCTTAGTTTCTTCTTCCAAGGAACATCCCCATTTTGATATTGAAGAAAAGCTAGAGAATTTTGGATTTTCAAAAACTAAAGGAAGAAAAGCATTTTATCCACTGTTTTTATAACAATATTCAATGGGATGTAATTTTTTTTTTTTGTAAAGCCAAACTGAGGCAAAGGATATCATGATAACTGAAATGTTTACATAGCCCAAACCATTTACCAGGGCTGATGTCCAGAGTGTCGTCACTGCCCCTATGCCCCATTGGACATATTTACAGAAAGAATAACTGATTTTTTTCTCCTCTTGATTACGGACTTCTTTAAGTCTCTCTGATACTACAAAGGATATGAGAAAAATAACAAGGACACACCATTATTTTTCATTGCATGTGTTTACTAGTGAGGTTGAACACATTTCCATATTAGCTTTCAACTGTACATTGCTGGAACCTCTGTGTTATCATTTTAACTGGTTAGTATCCATCTGGTATGTTCTTCACTCCACTGTGAGCTGCTAGCGAACAGGGCCTGAGCATTACTTATCTTAGCGTCCTTTCTGCCATGCATTAAAGCAACTTGGACCTCAAGGACATCGAACAAAAGTGTTCCTCCATGTGCCAGGCACTGGTGCTGGGGTAGAGCAGTGAGACACAGGGATACATTGAGTCTCATGGAGCCTATATTCTGTAGGCCACTCATTGACTTGAAGGAAAGTGACCTGGCACTGGGGGCCAAGATTCAAAGTCCAGTTCTGCCATTTACCGGATGTTCTAGATAAATCACCAACGTCCCTCTTAATTCTTACCATGAGATGATATTTGCCCAATATATGGATAGGCTAAAAAATGATATTCAAATGTTAGTTATTTTGAAAATTCTGTTTTATTATTCTATGGGTTATAGAGAGCAGCATTGTCCAATACAAATAAAGCATCTGTCACATGTGTAATTTTTGATTTTCTTAAAAAAAAAAAAAAAAAACCCTAACCCGTGGCCATCGAGCCAGTTCCAACTCAGAGCGACCCTATAGGACAGAGTAGAACTGCCCCATAGGGTTTCCAAGGAGCAGCTGGTGGATTCAATTGGCAAATTTTCTAATAGCTACATTTAAAAAATAAAAAGAAACAGGTGTATTTTCTTGAACCCACTATATCCAAAATATCGTTATTTCAACATTTGGCAGTAGCCACATTTCAAGTGGCTAACGGTTCCCAGTTGGCAGCGAGGTATGGGGTATGGCATGGGGGAGGCTGCCCTTTTCTACTGCTGATGCCCCCTGGTGGATGTACAAATGAGTGCATCTTACAAAAGGGATGGGATGGGTACTCAGAAGCCACCAAAGTGTCGTAATAGCCCTTATCACATGTCCCCTTCCTTCACTCTCCAAATCTGAAACAGAAATAGAATTTTTTTTTCAAAAGGAAAAAAAAGGGAATCTCTTGTTTATAGTCAAAGGGCCAGCTTTGATTCTCCAGTCAAGGTGACCACACTGAAGCAAGCCTTATTAGAATGAGGGGAAGACCCCCGTGCCATATCATCCATGTGAGACAGTGGGGCTCCTTTATTGACACTGTCCCAGTCCAGAAAGTCAACTAGGTTATCCCTCTGTCAGAATTGAAAGTCCAGTCAATGACTGTCCAGAATCTGGGAAAAAGAAATTTAAATATCCTGAACCATTTCACAATCTTTTGCAATGATAATTATGCCCAGAGTCATTCAACAGCCACAATGAAAGGTTCTGCAAGGCCTTCTGAGCCATCAGTGAAAGAACAGATTCTGACTGGTATATTCTGACTCTTTGCGAACTGGTACCTCACACGTGACGTAAGGTGTGACCTTTTAGTAAGCCAAATATTTGATTTGCTGGAACAATTCATTTGCAATAGTGGAAACAGCAAGACTTTGGGAGTCAAACAGACTTGGATTTGACTCTTAAATATGTCATTTGCTATGCAACCGTAAGCTTGAACCTTAATCTTTCGACCTCTTTTTCTCTAATCCGAAAAGTAGGAATAATTACTCCTAGTGTATAGGATACGCTTAGTATTCAACGATCACTTATTTATTCAACAACTATTCATTGAACACCTATGATACACCAGACATTGTATGACAGGTGTCACATACATAGCACTAAACAAGATAGAATCCATCTCTTCCTTCATGGGGTTGATAGCCTGGTGGGAAAAATAAATTTTTTTTTTTTAATTATTAGTGTTAGAAAAGGTGGAATGCAAGGTTCCGTGGAAGTATGAAGGACTTCACGGAGTCAGTGTCAGGCAAGGCCTGCCTGAAGAAGAGATATTTAAATAGAAAATATAATGATGAACATGAACAGGGACTATCTATTCAAAGAATTACATGGAGTGGGGTGCAGGGGGGATAGGGCAGTGTTCTAGGCAGACAGAACAGCATATGCAAAGGCCCTGAAGCAAGAGAGAACATAACCCACTTGAGGACGTAAAAACAGTTCGGTCCAAAACACAGAGTGGAAAGCCAGGAGACTGGAGGCTAGGGGACCAGACCCCGCAGGCTCATGAGAAACTGTAAGGGTTTAGGCCTACGTTTGGAGGGCGTGGAGCTAGTGCCAAATATAAAACAAAAGAGTGACATTACAGTATTGCTTTTAAAAGGTCTTCCTGGCTACATATTAAGACATGAATTCAGTAGAGGGGAGACCAAAGTGGAGGTTATGGCAGTAATAAAGGTGAAAATATGATGGGGCTTTCAACTAGGCTTGTGGTAGAATGATGGAGAGGAAAATTTTAATCTAAGTAATATTTAGGGGGAATAAAGGATAAAATTACCTAGAGCGCTTTATTATCAGGCAGTTGCATGTGGCCGATAGGTTTTGCCTGGTCCCATGCCGTTCCTAAGTGCTGGTCAGCTGCTGTCGAGTCAGCCTCCAACTCATGGTGATCTCATGCACAACAGAATGAAACTCTGCCTGGTCCTGCACCACACCCATGATCAGTTGATCAGACTGTTCTGATCCATTGGCTGATTTTTGGAATTAGATCACCAGGCCTTTCTTCCTCGTCCATCTCAGGCCGAAAGCTTCACTGAAACTGCTTCATTATCATAGCAACACGCAAGCCGCCGCTGACAGGCATGTGGTGGTCGTGCACGAAGCTCACTGGCTGGAAATTCACCCCGGGCGTCCCGCATGAGAGAGGGCCTCTACCACTGAACGCCCACTGCCCCCGCGCCTCAGTACCTGTAGTGTGTTCAGCAAATACTTCCAACGCCTACATGGCAGAGGTGCTAGAGCTATCACAGTAAGGAAAAGCAGATCAAAAACCAGCCCTCATGACACTTACATTCTTGTGGAAATCTGATAGAGATAATATATGCAAGTAGTTGCCACATGGTAGGCATCAACACGTATTGATACTCATCCTTGTTGTTTTTCCCAATTATGAAAAATAGAAACCCAATTTTTATATTTACATTTCATTCTCTTTGAAATCACTCTGCAAGCTAAAAAAAAAAAAAAAGCAAGACTATAATCCTAGGCAAAAGTCAGAGACTCCCACGGTGTGAACCATATTCTGCTGAAAATACTCAGTTTTGGATCTCACTTCCCTTACTCTTACCTGAATCATGGTCGCTAATATTGCCTGCTGGTCATTTTCAAATCATCTCAGTGGCAATTAACAACAACAGACAACAATAATAACGTAATACTGAAGGGAAGAGGAGAGGGAAGGCATTAGCAAGGAAGAAGAAAGTAGGAACCAGAAGTCAGGGCCACCCATCTGTTAGTTTGTCATACTGTGGTGGCTTGCATGTTGCTATGATGTTGGAAGCTGTAAAACTGGTATTTCAAATACCAGTAGGGTCACCTATGGTGGACAGGTGTCAGTGGAGTTTCCAGGCTAAGACAGACTAGGAAGAAAGGCTGACAATCTACTTCCAAAAATTAGCCAATGAAAACCTTATGGATCACAACAGATCCACTAGTTGTCTGATATAGTGCTGGAAGCTGAGCCGCCTAGGTTGGAGGTTACTCAGAACACACAGTGGCTGCAGCAATGGATTCAAGCTTACCAACAGTCATGAAGATGGCGCAGGACCAGGCAGTGTTTCATTCTGTTGCATGTAGGGTTGCCACGTGTCAAAGTTGACTTAATGTCAACTAACAACAGGAACAACAACAACAACCGGAAGTCAAGATTTTCTCTTTACTGAACACCTACTGTGAACCAGGCACTGTGCTGGCTTCTTTACACCACAATCCTACTAGTGTGGCATTATCGTCCCTGTTTTATAAATGGAGGCACTAAGTCTTACAAAATTTCCTGGGATGACAATCTGGTTTCTGTCTGGGTTGAAGTGGCTAACCTGAGTTTCCATCCTAGCGCTCTTGTACCAAGTGTAAATCTCTTAAATTTCCCAAATCTCTTTTCATATTATGCATAAAATTGGGGTTAAAGTATTAATTCTACCAGTTTGTTTTCTAGATCAAAAAACATGGCATATAAATAGACAATAGATAAGTGGTAACTCTGGTGAAGGGTAAGACAGTACACAATTCTGGGGAAGCCAAAAGAACTTGTACAAGGCAAGATCACAGAAGCTCCATAGACACATCCAAACTCCCTGAGGGACCAAACTGCTAGGCTGAGGGCTGTGGGGACAATGGTCTCGGGAAACATCTAGCTCAATAGGCAGAACATAGTTTATAGAGAAAATGTTCTACATTCTACATTGGTGAGCAGCGTCTAGGGTCTTCAAAGCCTGTAAGGGGCTATCTAGGATCCTCCACTGGTCTCACCCCTTTGGGAACAAGGAAGAATGAAGAAAACTTAAGATACAAGGGAAAGATTAGTCCAAGGGCTAATGGACCACATCTACCACGGCCTCCACCAGGCTCAGTCTAGTACAACTAGATGGTGCCTGGCTACCACCACTGACTGCTCTGACAGGGATCAGAGTAGAGGGTCCTGGACAGAGCTGGAGAAAAACGTAGAACAAAATTCTAACTCAAAAAGAAAGACCAGACTTGCTGGCCTGACACAGACTGGAGAAACCCTGAGAGTATGGCCCCTGGACACCCTCTTAGCTCAGTAATGAAGCTACTCCTGAGGTTCACCCTTCAGCCAAAGATTGGACAGGCCCATAAAATAAAATGAGACTAAAAGGGCCCAACAGCCCAGGGGCAAGGTCTAGAAGGCAGGGAGGAGACAGGAAAGCTAGTAATAGGGAACCCAAGGCTGAGAAGGGAGAGTGTTGACATGTCATGGGGTTGTTAACCAATGTCAGAAAACAAGATGTGTACTAACTGGTTAACGAGAAACTAGTTTCATCTGTAAAACTTCATCTAAAATACAATTTAAAAAAATTATGTAAAGTGCTTAGTACGTGGAATAATTATCACATTTTAGCTCTCTTTGCTCCTTCCTGTTCCCTGCCAAAACAGTTGGCAGTGTAGCTCCTGTATCTACAATTAAAATACACATATATATATATTTACCGGTTGCCATCGAGTCGATTCTGACTCATGGCAACCCCATGTGTTTCAGAGGAGAACTGTGCTCCGTAGGGTTTCAATGGCTGATGTTTTGGAAGTAGATTGCCAGCCAGGCCTTTCTTCCTAGGTGCCTCTGGGTGGACTGTAATTACCAACCTGGATAGTAGCTGAGAGTGTTAACTGTTTGCACCACCCAAGGACTCTATAGAAAAAACAAAAAAGTCATGGTTTAATTACCCTACCAATGTAATGTGTTTTATCTGCTCCTCCATCTTTTTTCTCATTGGCTCATACCATTCACTCCTGGACCAGGTTTCTTGCTTCAGCTCCATAATATCTCTTGTGTTTCATGTTTCCACCAACAGATATGCATGGGGACACCAGCTTCTTTCATTACCAGCACTGACCACCGCAATAAAGAGAAGTATTTACATGCTGTGGGTTGAGAAACCCGTAACTCCTGACTGCAAAGAACGAAGGGCCGCCTGCAATGCTGTCAGTTATGGCTAGACATAAAACCAATTATCAGCTCATTGGCCATTTGGACATAAAACTGCTTGGTCCTGCAAAGATATTTCCCCACCATGGGGATAAGTTTAATAAGAACCAGAGATGACTGTAAAAAGCACATTTATTTCCTATAACCTACAAAAGTCTTTACTGCATATAGGATAAATATAACAGGCCTCTGTGAATTACTGGTCTGTAATTCCACCGAGCTGGCTTGGGGCACAAATCACAGGAGGAGAAACTGCTGTTTTAAAAATCAGGCACCAGAGTTGGAGAGGCAAAGGAGGAACATGAGTTTCTGTGGGAGAGAGACGACAACCCGCTGTCAAGCAATGGTCCAGCACAGCCACGTTTGCCTGGGCATGGGCAGCCTTTCCACTCAGTGGCAGGTGGCTTAAGGTGAGATTACCAAGCAATAAAAATATGATCTCGCCTAACGCTTAATGATTTTCAAAGCAATAGCATAACCCATCTTTTTACCAGACTCTTATTATCACCCTGGGGGATAAACAAAATGGGGATTATGACTCCCATTTTACAGATGGGGGAACCAAGTTAAGATGAGATGCCCAGGATTGCAGAATGTGCCCCTGCATCATGTCAAACCAAAAACCAGTTGCCATTGAGTCGATTCCAACTCATGGCGACCCCACGTGCGTCAGAGTAAAATTGTGCTCCATAGGGTTTTCGATGGCTGATTTTCCAGAAGTAGATTGGCAGGCCTTTCTTACTAGGCACCTCTGGGTGGATTCAAACAGCCAACCTTTTGGCTAACTGTTTACACCACCCAGGGACTCCTCACGTAGAACACTGTCCTTTAAAGATTACAGACTCTGTCAATCTGGCCTCCTGTTACCTGTCCGACTTCATCGCACTCAGTTCTAGATGGGCTAGCATCCTTGCTGCTTCTCAAATGCTCCAGGTGTGTTCCTACTTCAGCACCTTTGTACTTGTCCTTCCCTCTACCTGGAACCTTCATCCTCCAGTTATCAGAATGTCTTCTTCCCTCAACTCCATTCAGATCTTTGCTCAAATGTCATCTTCCCAGTGACTATTCCCGACTACTGTATTTCACCTTGCAACCCCGCCTCCAGGACTCTCCATCTTCCTTTTCCTTTGTTTCTTTCCATGGCACTTAGCATCTTCTGACAGCCTATGTATGTTCCTTAGTTATTTGTTTATTGTCTACCTTCTCAACCAGAAATGTAAACTCCATAAGGGCAAGGAGTTTGTTAGCTTTGTTTACCACTGTAAGCTAGACCAGTGATGGGAACATGCTAGGTGCTCAACAAATATTTGCTGAATGGACCAATGTACAAATAAAGAAATTCATGTTGTATGGCATGAAGGCGAGTGGCCACGGGCCTTCAATAGGTCACTGCTGCTCCTAATAGTAGCGACAGTAGTGCAAAATATAAATTAAAATACAATACAAAAAACAGTAGTGTTTACTACACGCGCCATGTACCACGTTAAGTACTGTAGTTATTCTGGTGTGTGCCCAAACTCACCCAGCTAGGTGGACATGGAGTGAGTGATTTGCATGCAAGCCATTCGCACTCCAGATGCCATACTCAGTCACACTCAATGTGAGGTTGTATTGTCTTTCTCATCACAACCTAACTTTCCCATTCCCTGATTCCTGGGCTCTCCCATTTCATCAATGTCCTAGCACAGAACGTCTTCTGTCTGCCTCTCCAGGTCCCCTTTCCAGCCTCCTGCCCTCTGCTGAGTACCCAGGAGGCTGACCTATGTAGACTGCATCAGTGAGCTTCCAGTTGGGTTAGGCCAATGGGGCCTCAACAAGAGATCAGAGGGAAGAAGAAATCAAGTCAGGGGATTTGTTCCACTGGCTCCTCTGTGTGGACCCTTCACTGGTCACCTCCTTCAACCAAAGGTTATAGCTGTATTCAAGGTGGCCCTCTTCACACAACTTTCTGGTTCTGGGTTCTAGCACCTGCTCTTTTGTCTACATCCTACAGAACCACAGGTAAGCCCAGGGCCCTGCACTATCTCTTGTGGATTCCCTACTCCCTGGTTACCACCTCCCCTACCTTCCCGCCAGTCAACAGTCCCTTCCTTAAATCCTCCCTGAATTATCCTAATCTGAGTATATCATCTGTTTCCTACTGGGATCCCAACTAGTATACTTTGTCATCTCTGAATTCCAATGTTCCATTTTGGCCTCAACTTGATCCTCTCCCTTTCAAAGGAAATCTGTGTATTGTATGTGTAACATGCTTAGCACAGTTCTTGGTATATGAATGTTGGTTACTTATTATTTATTATCAGGCCCTTAATAATATGGTTCCTGTTTTCCTCTTCACTTGCATCTATTTCCACTCTCTTCAGCCACATCCACCAACTCCACATTCTAGCTAACCTGAACTTTGATGCTTCCAGAATGAACACACTCTTTCTTACCACCAGGCCTTTGTACATGCTGTTCATTCCTTCTGCTAAGAGCATCCTCTCCCCTGTTCGCCATTTGCCCAAGTCCTACTACTTCTTCCATGGGGCCACTTCTTCTGTGAGGCCTTCCTGACTCTTCAAGCTCATTTTAGGGGAATCTTTTCTCTGATTTGTACAACACCTTGTATTTCTGCCATTTTGACACCACTCATCACATTTCATAATACTTATTTGACTTGTTGTTCATACTGTACCGTAAGATTTGTAAGACAGTACGTCTTATGCTTAGCTCTACTGCATTTTATGCAAATAACGCGTACCTTCTATGTTTGTTTGCCAACCACAACCTCCTCCTGCAAGGTATTTTCCTAAGTGCCACTATGCCAATATTTTACATGTTGTTGTAAAAAAATTTAGCATACTGTAGTGCATTTACAAAAATATCTTGTTGGGGGGAGGGCATGGTTGGCAAACCCATGTAGAAGGTGCGTGTTATTTGCCTAAAAATACTGTATTCATGTTGCCTATCACATGAATATATATGAATACATGTATTCATGCATAACATGTGTTACATAATTAATACATGTATTACATATTAATGCTGACTAATACTCATTGAAGGAGTCCTGGTGGTACAGTGGTTAAAGTGATCAGCTGCTAAGAAAAAGGTCAACAGTTCAAACGACCAGCTGCTCCACGGGAGTAACATGTGGCAGTCTGCTTCTATAAAGATTACAGTCTTGGAAAACCTATGCGGCAGTATCTACAGGGTCACTATGAGCGGGAATCGACTTGATGGTAGTGGGTTTGATTTTTAATACTCATTGAGGGCTTACTACATGCCTGGCACTGTTCTAAACCCTTTAATTGTATTAACTCATTTATTCTCCTTCCTGTCTTCTGAGGTGGGTACTATTAAATTCCCTGCTTTACAGTCAGCCACAAGGGGAGGCACAGGCTGAGACAGCCAGTGGCCCATCTGTGTTATTCTTGGCATTATTCCAGGTATACTTTGCAATTCCACCAGTAAACCCCACTGTATGATTTCAGTTTCCAAGTGAAAATCCATCTTTGCCTTAAACTCATTTATGCCGCCTGCTCCCACTATATCACCCACGCTCGACGGCTGCATGGCGCAATAACTCTCTGCCAGCCTTCCAACGGTTTTCCCAGTAATCAAGAAGATGCAATTGATTCAAAGTGTTAGTATTTGCTCACCACCGAGACCATCCAGAGACCTCATCATTCATAGCAATGCCACCCGCTGAAGTGTCAGCAGTGTAGGACTCTCAAAGACTGCTGCATGAGCCAATGATGGGAGACACGGGTGCCCTGAATAAGCAAAATCTCATCATGGAAAGCTATGTACCCTCTCCCTCAATCTAGGCTTTGTGGTAGACAGATAAAAAAGTGGCCTAAAGTACCATACATGGAAATTGGATACCAGTGTATGTTTCCGAATCTTGGAGTTCCCGAATCCTCATTCATTCATTTATCCATTCAACTGTCATCTACTGCATGTGCATATGTGCCAGGCACTCCTCTAGGTACTAGGAATACAACACAAAAGGACGTCATCTTATCCATCCTCCTTCTACAGGTAGGACTATACCTGCCGCATCCATGGCCACCCATCTCCTCTGTTTCAGGCCCCATAAGATGATTAGAGTGACTCACAGAGAAAAATGAGAAACGTACAGGGCCATTGGCAGTGAAGGTCTTGACTCCACCTGTCTGCTCCAAACACAGCCGGTCTCAGCCTGTCACCCTGACTCCACCCAGCCTCTCAGCACTGACTGTTGTTTTAGGAGCCTCCTTGCTTCCCCAGGCTGCTCACTGTCATCACACCTCCCTTGGAAGCAGCACAAGGGAGCACCTATGAGGATGGACTCTGGAGCCAAGCAGCCCAAGGTTTACATCCTTCTTCTGCAACTTTCTAGCTGGGTAGTCGGCGGGAAGTCACTGAAACCCTACGTACCTCAATTTTTTAATGCATAAAATGGCAATGGAAATAATAGTAATGGTGATTAAATGAGTTAACAAAGTATAAAACCAGTGCCTGATCATGCCACATTAGCTACACGTCAGGTGTTGTTAGCTGCCGTTGAGTTGGCTCCTGACTCATGGCGACCCATGCACAACAGGCTCAGATTGTTGTGATCCACAGGGTTTTCATCGGCTGATTTTCAGGAGTAGATTGTCAGGTCTTTCTACCTAGTCCATCTTAGTCTGGAATCTCCACCAAAACCTGTCCACCATGAGTGACCTTGCGAGTATTTGAAATACTGGCGGCATAGCTTCTAGCATCACAGCAACATGCAAGCCACCACAGTACAACAAACTGACAGATAACCACTCAATAAGTATTAGCTAATTCCATTATTAATGTTGTTATTACCTGGTTGATGCTAGATACACCCATGACAGAACCTCTGTAAATCTGATAATCTCTTATTTATATATGCGTGAATTTATTTGGAAACCTTGGTAGTGTGGTAGTTAAGAGCTACCACTGCTAACCAAAAAAGGTCAGCAGTTTGAATCCACCAGGTGCTCCTTGGAAACTCTATGGGGCAGTTCTATTCTGTCCTACAGGGTCGCTATGAGTCGGAATCAACTCAACAGCAATGGGTTTATGAATTTATTTATCAATCAGGCTGTCCCTACCCACTAAAAACTCATTGCCACTGAGTTGATTCTGACTGGTAGTGACCCTATAGGACAGAATAGAACCACTCCATAGGGTTTCCAAGGAGTGGCTCATGGATTCAAATCACTGACCTTTTGGTTAGCAGCCAAACTCTTAACGACTGTGCCACCAGGGCTCCCAAGCTGTCCCTAAAAAAACAAAAAACCTTTTGCTGTTGTGTCGATTCTGACTCATAGGGACCCTATAGGACAGATTAGAACTGCCCTATAGGGTTTTCAAGGAGCGGCTGATGGATTTGAACAGCCGACGTTTTTTGGTTAGCAACCATAGCTCTTAACCACTATACCAGCAGGGTTTCCAGCCTGTCCCTAGTTGATATGAATAGTTAATGCGCTCGACTGCTACCTGAAGTGCTAACCAGTTCTAGTCCACTCAGAAGCACCTTAGAAGACAAGCCTGACAATTTACTTCCAAAAAAAATCGGCCATTGACAACCCTATGGAGGACAGTTCTACTGATATACATGTGGTTGCCATGAGTCAAAGTCAACTCAACAGCACTTTTTTTTTTTTTTTAAGATCTGGAGTTATGAGTCAGAATCGACTTGACAGCACTGGGCTTGGGCTTGGCTTGAGTTTAGAGGGGAAAAAAACAAAACCAAAGGACAAACTGTCTCCCACAGGAAGTAGAGTTCTTTCTCTATCCTCAGCTAGCCTCTAAGCTAAGGAGTAAGTAGAGAAGAGATCCAGAATCATGCCCATTGGGTCTCTCTATTCTGGTCTGTGCTGCAGAGAAAAGAGCAGGGAGACACACGTAGAAAGACAACTTTTGTTTTGTTTTGCACTGGGGTAAAATATCTATAACAAAAATTTCTCCATTTGACCATTTTTAAATGTACAATTTCATGACATTAATTATACTCACCATCTTGTACAATCCTCACTACTATCTATTTCCAAAATTCTTTCATCACTCTAAAAAGAAACTCAGTACCCTTAAGCAATTAACTCCCTGTTTCCTCCTCACCCTGCCCCTGGTGACCATTAATAGCCTTTTGTCTCTATGTATTTGCTTGTTCTAGATAGTTCATATAAGTAGGATCAGACAATATTTGTCCTTTTGTGTCTGACTTATTTCATTCAGCATGTTTTCAAGGTTCATCCACATGGCAGCATGCATCAGAACTTCATTTTTCTTTATGGCTGAAATGATATTCCATTGCAGGTGTATATATTTATCCATTCATCTGTTATGGGACACTTGGGTTGTTGATCAGTTTTTAATCTATATAAATTAAAGGAGATGTTATTCTTCTCGCTATAGAGCTTTGGAAAACTTGCTTCTTCTCTCTGAGTCTATTTTCTCACCTATGTAGAGAGGGACGGGTAAAAACCAGTTTGCCAAGTAGAGAGGAGGGTTAAGTGGGAAAGTGCAGGTGCTTGGAAAGGGTAAATTCCTCTGGTGATCTTCCCCTTTCCCCACCCTTTCAGGACTTGTGCAGGTCCCATGCCTCAGTGTCCATTAAGTTTCTGCCAATAGGAAAGCACATCCGGGGTTTTATAAGCAAGTGTGCACAAGTGCCGGGATAAACTGCCAATTCTCAGCTGCCACGTGGTCAGGAGCCATCTGGCTATTAGACAAAGGGCGACATTAGCCTGAGCAGCTTCTCCCTGATTGCCTTTGCTCGCACACCCCCTCCTGCCATGACATCACATTCTGATGTGGGGCATCTGGTTCCTCGGCAGGGGGATTCCACATTCTGACTGCAGGAGGGCACTGTTCGGGGAAACCAGCCAAGCCAAGGACTGTCTGCATCCCTGCCACTTTCTCCAGTGCTGCCAAGAAGAAGGGAGAGAAAGGAGGCCTTCCATCCTCACCAACTCCATCTCCTTCCTTTGGCCACAGAAAGGACGAGTAATGGCCAGAAGAAGAGGATGCTCTAGTTCTGAGATGGACCCCACTACACCCTCCTTTGTACCGTTCACATACACAGGGTTTACATGTCAGGATGGCAGAGGGTGTGTGCAATGACAAATCCAAGTGCCTTGCAATAAAATGAACCTGTATTTGAGTCCTAGCTATGCAACCTTGACCAAGTTGCTTAGCCTCTCTGAGGCTACTTCCTTCTCTGTGGAGCAGAGACAATAAAGTCTGCCACATAAGATTGAGTGGTAGTTCAATGACATATAGATGGTAAGTGTCTGATAAAAAGTAGGTATCTGTAAAAGAGATTTCTTTTCCCAAAGATGGGAAGGGATCTCTCTTGCATGTAGCTAATCTGTGACCCATTAACTAACTAAACTTAGAACCCTAATGTGTCCCTGTTGTTGTTCTTGGGTGGAAGTGAGTGGATTCTGAATAACAGCAACCCCATGTGACAAAGTAGAACTGTTCCCATAGGGTTTTTTCTGGTTGTAATCTTTACGGAAGCAGATTACCAGGTCTTCCCCCATGGAGCTGCTGAGTAGGTTTGAACCATCAACCTTTTGGTTAGCAGCTGAGTGCTTAACTTTTCTACCATCAGGGCTCCTTAACATGTCCCTAGTAGGAATTTAAAAATCATTTAATCTAGCATCTGTCTTGAATAGCAAGGAAACTGAGACCAAAAAGCAAAAAAATTGTTTTGCTGATCTAATGGTACACTTTGGGCTAGAACTAATGTTCCCTCTTGCAATAAGAAGCCATCTCATCCAAAGAAAGATTCTCTCTATGGAAATATGCCAAAGGCAGCTCTTCAATGTCCTACAACACCACTAACAGGTTATCTCGTGTAGTATAAGCTCTCTTCCTCAAACCTCTTCCATAGCCATCACCTCATTGAAGCATTACTACAACACTACAAAATAACACAGGGCAGGGATAACAGGCCCCACCGTACAGATGAAGAAACTGAGGCTCAGATAGCTTGGAGAGTGTCAAGAGTCACAGGCCTAGGAAATGGCAGGACAACAATTAGAACTCAAGTCTTCTCCTCCTTGTCCAGAGTGTTCCTCTCTCCTGTGTGGATTTACAAGAAGCTCTTGGTTACTTTCAAGTGGGGGAATACTATGCAAGGTTCAGAGAGGACTCCTAGAGATGGCCTGACCACTGACCTCCATTTTTCCAGCCTGCCACTCTGCTGTTCAACATCAAAGAATGCACTGCTGACAAACAGAAAACCATGCCAGCATGCCAGTTTCCATTCCTGGTGCAGGGTGGAAACACTCCCACTGGCACCAGGAATCCCAGTCCCAATGCTTGGTCAGACGGGGTGTATGACGGAGGGCCTACCTGGACACCCTGGTGGCTTTCTGCCTTGAGAAAGTCACTTGGCCCTTCGTGACTTAGAGCCCCAAGAAGAATAGACACCATGCAAGTGTCAACTCTCCTTCACATGGGTGGGTCTAGAAGAACTTGCATCAACAGCTGAGAAAGCCATTTGTAAGAAATTTCAGGAAAGCACACAAAAGGAGACAATTGCACATGAGGATGGATGAGTGATAGAATTAAAAAGTCAGAGATGACTAGAATCTAAATCTTAGCACATACAGCAATAACCTTGATCGACTGACCCACTGATTCACTCATTTATTAAACAAGTACTGTCTGAGGGACTACTATATGACAGGCACCGTGGTGGGCACTGCCCAGCAGTGAGCAGGATAACGAGGTCCCCACCACCTGGGAGACTCCAGTCTTCAACAGCAGAATGGTCAGAAGAGGCTCATTCCATTGGAAACAAATGAGTTGCTCTAGGGATAGAAAAGAACAAAATAATTCTGGTAAATAAGACAAGCAGGAGACCCTTTGGGCTGCTCTGGGGTCATGATGCTGTAAACAAAAGCACACTGAAATGGGCAGGAGGGACAATAACTTGTTGTTAGGTGCCTTCGAGTCAGCTCCAACTCATAGGGACCCTATGTACCACAGAACAAGACACCGCCCAGTCCTGCACCATCCTTACATTGTTACGCTTAAGCCCACTGTTGCAGCCACTGTGTCAATGCACCTTGTTGACGGTCTTCCTTTTTTCCACTGACCCTGTACTTTACCAAGCATGATGTCCTTCTCCAGGGACTGATCCCTCCTGACAACATGTCCAAAGTATGTAAGACACAGTCTTGCCATCCTTGCCTCTAAGGAGCATTCTGGCTGCACTTCTTCCAAGACAGATTTGTTCGTTCTTTTGGCAGTCCATGGTATATTCAATATTCTCCACCAACACCACAATGCAAAGGCATTAATTCTTCTTCGGTCTTCCTTATTCATTGTCCAGCTCTCACACGCATATGATGCGATTGAAAATACCATGGCCTAGTCAGGCGCACCTTAGTCTTCAAGGTGACATCTTTGCTTTTCACCTCTTTAAAGAAGTCCTTTGCAGCAGATTTTCCCATTGCAGTGTATCGTTTGATTTCTTGACTGATGCTTGTGTGGGTGTTGATTGTGGATCCAAGTACAATGAAATCACTGACAACTTCAATCTTGACAACTTAGGAGGGGTAAAAATCAAAACCAAACCCATTCCCTCAAGCTGATTCCAACTCATAACAACACTATAGGACAAAGCAGAACTGCCCCCACAGAGTTTCCAAGGCTGTAATCTTTACAGAAGCAGACTGCCACATCCCTCTCCCATGGAGTGGCTGGTGGGCTCAAACCACTGACCTTTCGGTTAGTAGCCAAGCACTTTAACCACTGCGCCACCCAGGGAACAAATCATTTTGTCATGTTAGGAAAAAAAGTGACACCTTTACGATGGCAGCAAATTAGCCCAGCCACAGGAAAAAAATCATGGGAAATGTTTCATGGGAATATGGCTCCCTGATAAAAACAAACTCTTAGAGAGCATTCTGTTGACCAGAATCTAAAGTTCAGTGTAAAACACACAGCCTGCCCTTAATACACATTCAGCCCATGGTAGACAGATTTACAGGAATGGAGTGGGAAAAGCGCCTGTTTAGGAACCAGAGAACTTAAGGTCTCAACTTTTCTCAAGCCCTTTACAAGCTGGAGATCTTAGCCAAGTACCCAGAGATCTTTGAGCCCTGAGTACCTGTCTTAGTTTCCTAGTGCTGCTATTCCACAAATAACACAAGTGGGTGACTTGAAAGAACAGAAATTTATTTTCTTATAATTCGGGAGGCTAGAAGTCCAAATTCAGGGCACTGGCTCTAGGGAAGGCCCTCTCTCTGTCGGCGTGGGGGAAACAACCTTGTCTCTTTCAGCATCTGTAGCCCCAACATTTCTCAGTTCCTTGGAGGGTTTCATGTGGCTTCTATCTCTTCCCATTCATGTTTCTTCTGTGTCTAGTCTGCTCTTTTTATAACTCAGAGGTAATTAGGTTTAGGACTTACTCTAGACTGATGCGGTTCATTACAATAACAAAGAAAACCCGATTCTCAAACGGGTCTATACCCACAGGTGCAGGGGTTAGGATTCCAACACATATTTTGGGAGGACATAATTCAATCCATAATAGTACCCATCTGTAAAATGGGTATGCTAACAATGAAAACACAGAGTTTGCTGTGTTGGCTCTAAGCCTTTCCTGCATGACCTCATTTCACCCTCGAGGCCATCCTGTGAAGTAGGTCCTAAATTATCACAATATTTCACTCTGGGGAAGGGACACCTGGGGAGCCTGGACGAGTTGCCCATTTCCACAGCCTCTAAATGGAAGAGACGAGATTTGAGCTCCAGACCTGGGCTCTTAACAGCTTTAATAATCATAACAACTGTTTCCCAGTGATGAAGTGTGGAATAAACAAAATTGCACACCTGAAAGCATTTTTTAAAAATCACAAAGTATTACATACATATGAAGGGGTTTATTATTTCTTCCTTCCCTGGGCATGAACATGAACAGACTTATAATAAGCCAAGGAAATTCCATTTTGAATCCTACTCTCCCTTTATTCCTCAACTGCTACTGTAAAATGGGGGCCTGGGGATTTGGGGGAAACAGTCAGGAGCCAAGGAGCCAGCTATAGAGATATGAGATGGGAGAGAGAGAACCACAGGGCCTCGTTGTGCACACAATTTGCAAGCTGATGTGCAAACTATTTGCTGGGACCAATTATTCTCATCTTAATTAATAAACACACAATCACAATCTGTTGGAGAGATGTGTAAAACTATGGCACATGTGTGGAGGTTACAGTATACCTGCCATCAGACCTAGAGGCACCTTCCTCAAACGGCTGGGCTGGGCGTCACTATGGAGACCATATTTTAGCATTTGTGACGACCTGGAAATTCAGTTCAAACCACCTACATGAAGTGCTGGTATGCAGTGCCTGCTGTATGACTGGAACTGAGCCAGATGCTGTGAAGTTCTCAAAGTAAAGACCACTCAGCCCCCGCCCTAGAAGGCTGGGGAGAGAGGGGTTAAGGATTGCTCATCAGCTCAAAGGCCTTTATTTTGTGCCCCCAGTATGCTCCGGAGTATTGGTGGTTGGTTCAGTGGTTTCACACAGGAGACCCAGGTTCCGTTTCTGCCCAACGCACCATAAGCCCAGCCACCATCCGTCAGTGGAAGCTTGCTTGTTGCTACGATGCTGAACAGGTTTCAGTAGAGCTATCAGACTGAGACAAACTAAGGAGAAAAGCCTGGCAATCTACTTCCCAAATCAGCCAGTGAAAACCCTATGGATCACCACAGTCTGATCAGCAACTGATTATTGGGCTGTTGTAGGACCAGGTAGTGTTTCATTCTGTTTTACACGAGGTCGCCATGAGTTGGGGCCAACTGGACAGCTGCCAACAAAAGCATGCTCTAGCACAGTGCCTGGTGCTGCATGGGACCCTGAGGCTGAGGACACAGACTTGCCTTCTCGGCATTTAGCATGGGTAATTGATAATGACAATAAATAAATGTATTATGTGCTTACTCTGAGCTAGGCACCATTGTAACTAAGTCCTTTACATCATTGTCTTGTGTGCCATGGAATGGATTTCAACTGGCAGCGACCCTATAAGAAAGAGCAGAACTGCCCTGTAGGGTTTCTAGGGCTGTAAATCTTTACAAGAGCTAGGTCTTACCTCCTGCAGAGCCGCTGGTCTGTTACAACTGCTGACCTTTTAACTGCTGCGCCACCAGGGTTCATTTGTACAAAGACTAGAAAGGCATATACAGAAAAAATATGTGCTAGGATATTGGGTTTTTTTTTTTTTCCATTATTTTGTAATATACTCAACAAAACACTACACTGAGGCAAGGCTACTTTAGTGTTAGAGAATCTCATAGAAACGAATTTGTTCAAGAGCTTCTCTGTCAATATCCTTTTCTGGGTTTAAGTTCTTTACATATATTACCTAATGTAATCCCTCACAACAACCTGGTGAATGAACATGACTAATAACTGCTGAGATTTACTGAGCACTCTCTCATGCTATGCATGTCCTAGGCCAGTTGTTGGTAGGTCCCTGATTAAAAGCTTGTGCAAGAACACTGGCGAGTGTCACAGTCAGAATTTGAACACAGAAAGTTTAGCTTCAAATGCTGGGTGGACTTAATGATATACTGTATTCATTCAACTGATACTTGTTGGGTAGCTTTGAGACAGACAAGGTGCCCATCCTCAAGAAGCTTACATTTTAGTAAGGGGCTCTGGGGCTCTTTAGTAAGGGGAGACAATAAACAAATGCAGTTATTGACAGACTGTGACTAGTGCTATGAAGAAAGCTTACAGGAGGAGTTGGCATAAAGGTTGAGCGTGTGGCAAGATGGCCTCCTTCCAGCTCACGTAGAGCCAGGGGCACAGCCACGGGTTGGTGGGTTCCCCAGGAGTGGACTCTGAGTCAATGGAGTGTGTGGAAGGTTATTAGGTACTGCAGTGTTCTTGGGATCAATGCCATGAAAGGAGGGAAGGAAGTGCCTGGCACACAATAAGCTTTATCTCAACAAATGTTAGATATTATCACAAACAATAATATGGGGAGAAGAATTTAAAGACAGACTTAACCTGACAATAAGTAGATGAGGGGACCAGAACACAATTCTCAAACGTTTCAGGGGGGATCCTAGAAGAGGGACAAGCTTTCTATTCCGAGATTCCAGAAAGCAGAACTAGAATCAGGAGGTAAAATTCAAGGAAGGCAAATATTGCTTGGCAGCAGGCTGTTCAAAATCAGAGTGAGATGCTAAAAAAGGCAACAAGTTCCCCACCACAGAAGGTATCTAAATGGGGGCGGGATACTCATAAGGTAGAAAAAATTGAGTGGGAGGTTGTGGTAGAGGACTTTCTAGAGTCCATGCGTCTCTAAATTTCTCAAAGAGTAAGATTCGATAATGCTTTCAAGTTTCATGCATGACTTTTTTTTTACTCTTTAATTCAACTATGTTTAGGAAAAAAGAGACATACTCATTCAACATTTGTCGGGAACATAAATAAACTTAGAAAATATGTCTGCACAGAATTCTGGAACATTCCAGAACCTCAAAAGCACCATGAATGTCTAACTTTTGGGTGCAGTGTGCTTCCAAACTGGACAGTGTGAGAATGAGTGGGAACAGAGCAAGCCAAAAGTCACCACCGATGTATTTATTACCATCACTTCTGCTTGGTGTTTACACAGAACAGCACAGTCTCCCCGGGCTTCCCAGTCAGCCTTGGTTCTGTTTCTAGGGGGCTGGTGTGAGGAGTCCATCTTTGCTAGATTAGCAGAACACACAAAGATATGTCGAAGGGAGTTATTCCGGCAGTGGAAAACCAGGACGTGGAAAATTTGACTACCCTGCCATATAACATTCCTTTATATAGAGACCATGGGTGGTGGTACAAATGGTTTATGTGCTGGTCTGCTGACCAAAAGGTTGGAGGTTCAAGTCCACCAGGAGTTGTCTTCAGAGAAAGGCCTAGTGACCTACTTCCAAAAAATCAGCCACTGAAAACCCCATGGATCACAGCACTACTTTAATACACATGGGTTCACCACGAGTCAGAGCTGACTTGATGGCAACTGGTGTGTTTACATGTGTATCACTCTACAGTATATAATTTACTTTCTCATTCTATATAGACTTCAAAATAACCACATTAAACCACTTTTACTTTTCATTAATTCATGTACTCATTAATTTATCCAACACTTACGATGTTTTTAGGAAACCCTGGTGGCGTAGTGGTTAAGTGCTACGGCTGCTAACCAAAGGGTCAGCAGTTCAAATCCCCCAGGCAGTCCTTGGAAACTCTATGGGGCAGTTCTACTGTGTCCTATAGGGTCACTATGAGTCAGTAATTGACTCGACGGCAGTGGGTTCTGGGTTTTATGTTTTTATTTATTGCGCACTTACTGTGCATTGGTTCTGTTTTAAGTACCCACCTAACTCACCCTCTTCATGTTTGAGAGAACACACACAGGGATTAAGTGACTTTCCCGAGGCTTCAGACTAAGGCACTATCCTCTAAAAATAATATTACTTGCTGCCCTTATTTAATAAAGATGAATAATTATATCTACTACTATTAGCATGAATGACAATAATTATTAGTAGTACTTTATGAAGAACACATACACAACCAATCCTATGAAGTTGTAGGGAAGTTATCTCTGTTTTATAATATACTAAGACTCAGACAGCTTAATTAACAAGCCTCAGTGTACCCAGACAGTGAGTGGAATGAGAGCCTACTCTAAGATTATCATCTCTTATTCCTAATTATCTTAGTACATGTAATATCAATAATTAGTACCTCTATTTTTAAATATCATCTTACGTAATACATGCACTGTTTAATTTGATCTTTCCACAATCCCAATGAGGTAAAGATCCCCATTTCATAGCTGAGGAAACTGAGGCTCAGAAGCTTTAGATAACTCGTATGAAACACATGAAACACATGATAGTAAGGATTTATGGTTAAGTGCTCAACTACTAGCTGAAAGGTTGGCTGTTTGAACTCACCAAGAGACACCTTGGAAGACAGGCCTGACAATCAGCTTCTGAAAGGTCACAGCATTAAAAACCCTCTGGAGGAGTTCTACTCAGCTCACATGGGGTCGTCACATGTCATGAATGGACTAGATGGCTCTTTTCACTAATCCCCGCTGCTCGCTGCTCGATGCCCACCTCAAACACCTCCTGCTGAGAGGTGTAAATCTTCTGGTCTAGCCCAGCCTCAGTACCTCTAGGAAGTCCCTTTGCCTTCCTTCCAGCCATCCCAACCAGAGGCCCATAGTCCTTGGGGGAAACATCAGGGAGAGAAGCACCTGCCTCACTCAGTAATAGGCCAGGCACTTGCAGACTGAACCATTGGGGAGCTGACACAATTTCAAATGCTTGCTGTCCTAATTACTTGATGCTCTGTCATTGCAGAGATGGAATGGAGGGGTCGGGGGAGGGGAGGTTCAGCTTGTGCCTCAGCAAAGTGCAGGCAGGTAGAAATGCTTCCATCTCAGTTTTAAGGAGAGAAATTCCTACCATGATCATTCCAAATGTTTGGTTGAGGAAGAAGGCAGGAAGAGAATTGGTATTTGTTGAGAGCCTACGATGTGTCAGGTATCATGCAGGCAAATCTGACACTAAATTGAGATTAGTTCAAACTCAATTCCATACAATTCTGTTCTGACACCAACTGCACATGTAGTACTTCTTCCTCTGACCCTAACTACCCGGAGCTAGGTCAGATCTCCCAAGTTTAAGGGCACAGTCCTCCAAACTGCCAAGTCGACTCAAGACTTTAGACACTAATGGCAAGCTTGAGGGTCCCCACAACACCCTCACTTCTGACCTCCTGGCTCTCACTACTCTTTTGAGTTCAATAATTCACTTGAATGAGTCACATAACTCAGGAAAGCACTATAAAATTTATAATTAGTTTTATTATAGCAAAAAGGATATGACTAAAGGAATGCATAAGGTAAAGTCTGGGAGGGTTCCCAACACAGGTGACCCAAAGGATGTTGTACCTTCCCAGGCAACAATGTTTTTTACCAACCAGGAAGCTCATGGAAATTCAATGTCCAGAGCTTTTAAAGGGGCCTTATATGAAGGTATGATTTTTTGAGCATGGTTGAACTCAACTTCCGTCTTCCCTTCCCTGATGTCACGTAGTGGGTCCTTTTGGCCTACCCAGCCTCCACCCAAGAGTCACCTCACCTGCACAACCTGTTAGGTTAGATGTGGTCTGGAGTCCTCAGCCAAGACACTTGTAATTACTAGGGAAATTGCAAGGTTTTAGAGGTTATGACTCAGGAACCAAGGACAAAGACAAAATTCTTTGGGTAAAATTAATTATAAACCCCATAGACACATATTACATGTATTAGCTTATTTGATCTTCACAGGACCCTATAAGAGAAGATTCAGATTTGTTATTTTTAGATAAAGAAGCTAAGGATAGTGGTGTGGACGAATTGGACAGCTAGGTTAGGGCCAGATCGAGAAGCTTAGATTTACTCCTATAGGTGCTCAGAAGACGTGGAATAGCTTTAAACAGGAGAGTGACATGGTTGGAATTCTGCTGCTGTGAATGCGTTTGATAAGGCGAAGACTAGAGGCAAAGGTATCCAAAAGTTTCTATGTGAAATATGATTATGAGCTCGGTGGTCTTCTGAAAGTAATCATAACTAAGACTCAGTTACTTTATTCATCAATAAACTGAATGAAAAACAAGCCCTATCTTACAGAGTTATTGTAACACATAAATGATGCATAATGGACACTGTGTTCTCCATTTGGTGAATATTAAAGGCAAAATCATACTTTTACTATATTTTGCTTTAATCCCCAAACCCCCAAGTGGTTCCCAAACCTATCATGAGGATGCTTTCAGCCTGGACTGGAGGCAAGCTCACAGCTCTTCCCCAGGCCCCATTCTTGTTCCCATCACACTTCCTAGAGGAGAGGAGGAAGAGGGAACATCTTCCAAGTGGAAGAAAGACCTAGACCTCTTATAACACTTCCTGCTTGGGGGAATAACAAAAAAACAAAAACAAAAAAAGATGTTCAAGAACAAAAAAGGCCATAGCTCAAAAGAATATCTGGCCAGATCCAGTTCTATTTAGGATCTTTGTAGTTTTTCTAGAACTTCCAATCCCAGTGACAGGAGGAGGTCTTATGAGGACTCCAGAATTCAAAATCCTAATCCTAGCCACGTACTGACATAACTGATCATGACAACTTGGGCACTGAGAAGAACTGTGTAGAGATGAGACCTTTACTGTGTATGGTGAGGGAGTCAGGCCACTGAGAGGCACATGTGAAGACAGGTGGGAATGGGGGGTGTGCTCTATTCAGGCCAAGGGGAAAAGGCTCAGAGCAGAGGAAAAGCATGTTGTTGAAAGGCAGGATGAGGAGGCACTGCAAGTGCTTCAATGTACTGGGGCCCAGGCAGTGCTGAGGCATGGAGAGGAAAGTGGGCTTGAGGGAAGGGTTTAGGCCAAGTCATAATGTGCCTTGGCTTACGTGCAGAAGGCTTGAGTTTATCCTTTGATGGGAGTCCTTGAAACCTTAAGCAGATAATAAGACTGTCATGGCAAAGACTACTAGTTTTCCAATAGCCATTTACCCCATTAGCATCAGAAACCTCTGGCCTGTATTTTCAGCCTCCCTCGAGCATATGACTGAGTTCTGAACAAGGGTATTTAGGCAGAAGTAATAAATGTCACTTCTGGGTTTTGGGCTTTTAAAAGGAAAGAGCACGTGCTCCATTTCCCCTTCTTCCCTCTCTTCCCGCTGGGTGGAATGTAGAAGCAGAAGGACCTGACGCAACATTTCTAGAACATAAGATGGAAGCACATGTTGAGGAAGGCAGAGCAACAAGATTGAAAGAGGCCAGATCACCTAATAAGGGAATGCCACAACAGCCCCAGGTTTCTTAACACCTGACAGTTAAGTAAGAGAGAAATAAATTTCTACCTGTTGAAACCATTGTTACACTTTGGAGTCTTTGTTACAACAGCCAAGCCCATCTCTTAACTACGACAGTCACAGAGCATGTTTTATGCTGATAACAGGTGAGAAACTTTAAAAAAAATTATAGAATTGCTCAAGCAAAGGCAGAATGGGAAGCGCTAGTCAAAAGTGGCTGAGGCAAGTCTGCAAAATGCCCAGAAACCCAAATACCACCTACAGTGCTGCCCACAGTGGTTTGGGCAGAGGTCAAGTCTCCCACAACCCAATTTTATTCAGAGAGGTGGGTGCCAGTCTCCTCTGCCACAATGTCTGTTCCATACACTGCCTGGGAATCCAGAGGAATTGAAGACATCTGAATGTGCACAGACACTCTCATACAGGTACATCCATTTTTCACAAGCTTTCCTCCAACTGGAATGAAATATGGAAACCATTCAACAGCATTACCCTCACTGTATACACACAAAGCTTTGCATGGCAGTGGGGCATGAAGCAGGGAGTAAAACTTCATCAAAAAAAGCCATGGGGGCATGGCAGGGAGATGGTATATAATTATTGAGACTGGAATTCTGCCAGTGGCATGTGGAATTTATGTATTAGCACCAAGTTACCAAACCCATGCACTGGTTTAGAATCTTCTCTGCTATGAAAGAGCTTAAATGGGGGACAACAAGTCCTACTGCAAGCATCTGGAGAGCCATAGGAAAAGCAAAGCAACTTTTGTATTCTAGAATATATATAATCTATATATAGTATATGGAAACCCTGGTGGCATAGTGGTTAAGAGCTACGGCTGCTAACCAAAAGGTCGGGAGTTCAAATCCCCCAGGTCCTCCTTGGAAACCCTATAGGGGAGTTCTACTCTGTCCTATAGGGTTGCTCTGAGTCCTAATATGACGGCCGTAAGTTTTGGTTTTTTGATGTGCAGAACACACTGCTAGGTGAAAGAATTTTCTTTTGAGGTCCCAGAATGCCTTCCAGCCACTCTTCTATCAAACCATGACAGAAAATCCTGAGCTCCAGGAATCTGCAATAGTTTATAAAAACCCAAGTCCTCTCATGTGTCATACTCACTAAGGAGTGAAGGCTGCTGCTAATTCAGTTGAGAAAACATTATTTCTGATGCCATCTGTATTATGCTAGAAAAATATGTAGTCCAGATGGGAAAAGAATACTAAGCCCATGTGAGGAATGACCCAGAACTCTGTCTACATCAAAGTCTTCCTTTGAGAAGGTCATGGAGATCCAGCTGTTGAGCCTGTAATGGGAGAATGCACAAGGACTGTGATGGTCCGCTATGAGCATGTGCTAAGAAGAACACAATGTTACTGCTTTTTTGATATCCACTGGTGTTTGACACACAGATGATGGCAACCAAATATGGAAGTAGTTATTCCAGAGCCTGAAGAACAAACACATGAGAAATAATGCTCATGGCTAGGTAATTTTTACACAAGGTTTAAAATTCTTGGAGTACCGAAGACTTAACATTATAAAAATGTCTATTCTACCAAAAGCGATCTACACATTTAATGCAATTCCAATCCAAATCCCAACGACATTCTTTAATGAGATGGAGAAACAAATCAACAACTTCATATGCAAGGGAAAGAGGCCCTGGATAAGTAAGGCATTACTGAAAAAGAAGGACAAAGTTGGAGGCCTTACTTTACCTGACTTTAGAACCTATTATACTGCCACAGTAGTCAAAACAGCCTGGTACTGGTACAACAACAGATATATAGACCAATGGAACAGAATTGAGAATCCAGACATAAATCCATCCACATATAAGCAGTTGATATTTGACAAAGGCCCCAAAACAGTTAAATGGGGAAAAGACAGTCTTTTTAACAAATGGTGCTGGCATAACTGGATATCCATCTGCAAAAAAATGAAACAATACCCATATCTCACTCCACACACAAAAACGAGCTCAAAATGGATCAAAGATCTAAATATAAAATCTAAAATGATAAAGATCATGGAAGAAAAAGTAGGGACAATGTTAGGAGCCCTAATACATGGCATAAACACTATATAAAACATTATTAAGAATGCAGAAGAAAAACCAGATAACTGGGAGCTCCTAAAAATCAAACACCTATGCTCATCCAAAGACTTTACCAAAAGAGTAAAAAGACTACCTACAGACTGGGAAAAAGTTTTTAGCTGTGACATTTCTGATCAGCACCTATCTCTAAAATCTACATGATACTGCAAAAACTCAACTATAAAAAGACAAATAACCCAATTAAAAAATGGGCAAAAGATATGAATAGACACTTCAGTAAAGAAGACATTCAGGCAACTAACAGATACATGAGGAAATGCTCAAGATCATTAGCCATTAGAGAAATGCAAACCAAAACTACAATGAGATTTCATTTCACTCCAATGAGGCTGGCATTAATTCAAAAAACACAAAATAATAAATGTTGCAGAGGCTGTGGAGAGATTGGAACACTTACACACTGCTGGTAGGAATGTAAAATGGTACAACCACTTTGAAAATCAATCTGGTGCTTCCTTAAAAAGCTAGAAATAGAACTACCATACGACCCAGCAATCCCACTCCTCGGAATATATCCTAGAGATATAAGAGTCTTTATGCAAACAGATATATGCACACCTATGTTTATTGCTGCACTGTTTACAATAGCAAAAAGATGGAAGCAACCAAGGTGCCCATCAACGAATGAATGGATAAATAAATTATGGTATATTCTTACAATGGAATACTATGCATCCATGAAGAACAGTGATGAATCTGTGAAACATTTCATAACAGTGAAGAACCTGGAAGCCATTATGCTGAGTGAAATTAGTCAGTTGGAAAAGGACAAATATTGTATAAGATCACTATTATAAGAACTTGAGAAATAGTTTAAACTGAGAAGAAAACACTCTTTTGTGGTTACAAGAGGGGGGAGGGAGGGAGCGTGGGAGCGTGGTATTCACTAGTTAGATAGTAGATAAGAACTACTTTAGGTGAAGGGAAAGACAACACACAACACAGGGGAGGTCAGCACAACAGGACTAACCCAAAAGCAAAGAAGTTTCCTGAATAAACTGAATGCTTCGAAGGCCAGTGTAACAGGGGCAAGGGTTTGGGAACCATGGTTTCAGGGGACATCTAAGTCAACTGGCGTAATAAAATCTATTAAGAAAACTTTCTGCATCCCACTTTGAAGAGTGGTGTCTGGGGTCTTAAACACTAGCAAGCAGCCATCTAAGATGCATCAATGAGTCTCAAATCACCTGGATCAAAGGAGAATGAAGAACACCACGGACACATGGTAATTACAAGCCCAAGAGATAGAAAGAGCCACATGAACCAGAGACTACATCCTGAGACCAGAAGAACTAGATGGTGCCCAGCTACAACCGATGACTGCCCTGACAGGGAACACAACAGAGAACCCCTGAGGGAGCAGGAGAGCAGTGGGATGCAGATTCCAAATCCTCATAAAAAGACCAGACTTAATGGTCTGACTGAGACTAGAAGGACCCCGGTAGTCATGGCCCCCAGACCTTCTGTTGGCCCAGGAAAGGAACCATTCCCGAAGTCAACTCTTCAGATATGGATTGGACTGGACAATGGGTTGGAGAGGGATGCTGGTGAGGAGTGAGCTTCTTGTATCAGACTATGTTGGTGTCTCCTGCCTGGAGTGGACATGAGAGGGTAGAGGGGGTTAGAAGCTGGTGAAATGGACACGAAAAGAGAGAGTGGAGGGAGAGAGCAGGCTGTCTCATTAGAGTAACTGGGAGTATGTAGCAAGGCGTATATAAGTTTTTGTGTGAGAGACTGACTTGATTTGTAAACTTTCACTTAAAGCACAATAAAAATTATTAAAAAAAAAAAAATTCACGGAGTATCTACGGCCTTTCCAGCATACTAATTGAGAGAGATACCTTTTCACTATCCTAGTCTTCAAAAGTGGGTATGGCTGAGAATTCATAGAAACCCCCAGAATCACAGGATCTCAGAACTAGAAACTTGAAATATCATTTTTCTAGTTGTTACCTGATACATTAATTCACTGATTCCTTCATTCACTCTACAAATATTTATTGAATACTTATTTTTTTTCCAAGCACTGCTGTGGACCTTGGGGACACGACAAAGAACAGATGAAATTCCTGCCCTCGTGTAGTTTGCATTCTAAAGGAAAGCATGTGAAAATAAACAAGATAAATAGGTACAAGATATGTTAGATGGTGAGGAATTCTCTGGAGAAAAGGGATAGCAAGTACTGTTGTTAGGTGCCATGAAGTCGATTTTCGACCCATAAAGTGCTAAACCAAAACCCAGTGCCATAAAGTGCTAGGGGGTTGTAATTTTAAAAGATTTACAATAATGAATTCTTTTTAAAGTAGTCTCAGTAAATAGCTCCTTCCCTACATTTGTTTTCACACCCAGTGATCACCATCAGAGCTAATGTAGTAAAGACTGACTTTGGGCCAGAAAGGCGCTGATGGACTTACATGCACTACCTCATTTTATCTTCACATCAGCATGGAGGTAGTTACTATCATTATCCAATTTTACAGATTTTTAAAACAGAAGAAACCAGAGCTCCCATAGTCCTGGGATCAAAGTGTATCCCTGCCACCTATATGATGGTAGATGAGTTGCTTATAATTTCTCTTAACCTCAGTTTCCTCCTGTGCAAAATGGGAGTACCAAGACATAGCTCACAGAATTGCTGTGAGAATTAAAAGTCATACATTTATGACATATCTGGGAATCAAACCAGATGGATCTGTCTGATTCCAAAGCACAGATTATATTGACTCATTTTTTGAGATGAGAAAATTGCTAAGTAGTAGTGATTATAGAGACTTTAACATTGATATGATCACGCATTGATATGATCACACGACTTATCCCTAACTCTTCAGCCCAGGCCATCAATTTAGCAATGGTTTTCATACCCTGAATTTCTCGCAGGGCCGAATGCCCATACAACACAGGCTTAAACTATTCAGTGCAACCTATTACCCTGGCCAGAGAAGTTCAGGATGGACAATTGGCTTATGAAGGTAAAATCAGAGGGAGCCTGGAACTTACTTCCAAAAGTGAATAGAAATGCTACTCTTCTCTTCAAGAGGAGCAAGAGGCATGCAGCGCATGGGGGATATATCAGCTATCTTAAAACCTCAAGGAGATGACACTGACCCCACAAAAGGTGGATCAAAGAGAAAGAATTTACCGTTGTGATATTAATAAGCCACTTGCTGAAACATCACCCCCATCTGCCCTGAGTTCTCTCATAGCTCTGGAGTTTTCAAATACATGAGCCAATAAATTCTCCAATTGTTTAAGTCTGTTTGAGTTACACTTTCTATGGCTTGCAACCAAACACATTCTTAATCTTTTGCTGTACAGCTGATTTCAGAGGTTGGAGATGAGAGGAAGGGTACCCACAAGAAGAAGAAATGATAAGGGCAAAGGAAAAAGTGGAAAAGTATAAAGCATTTTGGGAGATGTTACTAAAATTGTATGTGAACTTCATTCTCTGGTCACTACGGAGCCACTGGTGGAGAGCAGAGGAGGGTCACTCCCAGAGCTGTGGATTAGAAATATATCTCTATCCCACTAGATGTCAACTTCTATCGAGACCTATGTCTCTTTGTAAGTTTTACAGGTTAGTATTCATAGGGGAAGACTAGTGGTAAGTATGCCAAGATTTCCTCTAACGGGTAAAAAAAATGGAACTCTGAAGTTAAGCGGAACATGACATTCTCAAAGAAGATTCAGCAAAAAAAAAAAAAAAAAAAAAAGGCATTTGAGAAACAGATGGTATCTTAGAGCTTCAAGTCTGTTGGCTTGTAACACCAAGGCAACGAACTTTATGCCAACAATGAAACTAGTCTTCCTAGTAAAATGGCAAACCCCTCAATCACATGGCTCCCAGTGATACTGCCAGTATGAAGTGTTTAGATTCCCCAGGGGAAAATATGAAGAAAACTTTGCAGCAGCAGTAACCAAAATGAAAAGATGGTAGTGTAAGGGGATAAGGGGAGGTTGCTAACATTTTCTCAACATCTAGTAAGTATCATGCACCATGCTAGATGCTTGCCATTCATCAGCTCGCTGTATCCTTAAAGAATAGGGATCAGACTCCAGTCTGCGTGACTCCAAAGTCCACAGTATCACTATGCTTCTTAGATCATAATTGGTGTCTACTATAGAGTTGAAATTGACTTGACGGCAATGGGTTTGGTTTTGGGATAACCATGTTGTCTCTCCAAGCCAACTCTGGGTTCCTTCAGAGTAGAAATCTATGTGGAATACTCCACCACCCCTATAACAGTGTTTTAATAAAGGAACAACCTGCCTGTACTGAGCGCTGTGCTAGATGCATCCTCATTAAACAACTGTTGCCATTTAATGGTGAAGAGGTCCCTGGAGAAGTTGAGTGACTTGTCCAAGGTATTAAAATCTGTTAATGACAGAGCCATGACTCAAACTCAAATCTTCTGGTTCCCAAACCAGTACTCTTTCTGGTCTACTGCGTAAGGATAGTTATGCCTACATTGAGAGTCACAGATAAATCCTTTCCCCTTCCCTCTCTCTGTCTTTAAATGACATTATCACCAATGGCGTAGAAGGCAGTGACAGAGAGGCCTACTTCCTGCAGCCACATTAGTGAAGCTGAGAAGCCAACCTCCAGGGCCTGCGTCACTCCACTTCCCCAGCACCAGGCTTTTGTATTGTCATCTGCACTCCGTGCCAAAGGAGAATAAGCCCTGGGCTCTGGAATTCAGAGCTGGCAGGAACATGAGATTGCACCAGGCTAGGGGTTCTGGGCTAGAGTCCAGCCCCAGCGGGAAACTAGAGAGGGAACCAGGGACTTGGGAACAGGCCAGTTGGCCAGAGCGGACACACATGGAGAGGTCAGTTGGGGAGGCTGCAGTCAAACGCTTCTCATTAGGTAGTGGTGGTGGGTTCTCCCTGGCTATCTTCCCTCTAGTTCTGACTTTTCTAGACCCTTCTCCTGAGTGAGGAAGGAGCTTCTAATACTCCATCAGGCTGTGCCCTTATTGGCTCAAGCCCAGAGAAGGTGGAACCTTAAGGAGCAATGATTGTTGCTGAGATTGTAGGGCTGGGACAGGCAGGGACTGATCTTACCCACACCCCTTTCTCTATAGAGGATATTAGTAATTAATAACAATAACAATGATATGATAATAATTACCAACCGTGGGTCACTTGCTATGGGCCAGTCACTAGCACATTCATATCCTGATCCAATCAGCACATGAAGAGGAAGACATAAAGGCTAAAGGATTTGTCCAAGGCTACACAGCAAATCAGCCAAACACCAGGATCTGAATTCACATTTGTCTGATTCCTAATGCTCTGTACTGCACGATGCTGTCACTCCCGTGGACAGACAATTCACAGCAAGCCAAGGAATGGCCTTGAAACTGAACAAATGGGCTCATTACTCCCTAGATGAGTGAAAAAGAGAAGGGAAGAGGGAAAGTCAGGGAAATAATGAGAATGAAGAAGACAGAGACAGCGATGGATAGGAAAAGAGGAATAGCAGCAGGGAGAGAGACACCAGAAGAACAAGGCTTGCATTGACAATCTTGTGTAATTCTAACAGGTCCACAGGAGAGAAAGATAGAGAAGGATTACAGGCTGGGTAATTGTTCTTCTGACCTTAGCTCCCCCAAAGATCAATAGTTGCACCAGCAGCCTAATTGACTAAGTACCCCCGCTATTCCTCAAAGCTAAATGCTTTTCCGGAAGCAGAAAGTGAGAAGGAAAGATTGGCAGTGTCCAAAGGCAGAGCACCAAGGCCCCGCACGCTGCGTGTGTCTGGGAGCCCACACTTTGCCTCTAGGTGCCCAGGGGCCACCTCAGCTCTCAAAGGGCAGGGTGCAGGGAGATGGTAAATATTCGTGCTGATGTTCTGAGACAAGCAGCACTGGCTCCAAGCACCACTATGCTCAAGGATCTGAGAGTTCAAACACAGGCGGCTCCATTTTTCTCTTTAATGATTCACTTTGTCATTCCACAGAGCTTTTCTCTGAGTAAGCAATTTACAACAGTAACCAACTTACATGGGCACTCTTGCCAGCTCCAAGGAACGACAGAGGATGATAAGAGCCCGGGTGATAGGGGCACTCTGTATCACATGTCTTCCAGCATGGGGTGCTCCCCCCGCAGCTCATCTTCCACTTTCAGGCTTTGGAAAGACACAACATGGAGAAGCCTTCCACCTATTTTCCATTTTAACTCCTTTAAAGAACTACTGCCCTGAATTCCTAAATTCTCCCTTATTCTGGGAGCTGGGGCTGGAGAGCTCTCCTGATTATCTCAGTAACCTTGGAGAAACCAAAACCAAACCAAACCCATTGCCACCAAGTAATTCCAACTCATGGTCACCCCATGTGTTACAGAGTAGAACTGAGCACCAAAGGGTCACTAGACCTTTCTTCCACAGTACCACTGTGGGGGTTCGAACCACCAACCTTTCACATAGCAGCCAAGTGCAAACAATTTGCACCACCCAGGGACCTGGGCCTTGGAGAAATTACTTAGTATTGCTGTACCTCTGTTTTCATGTCTATAAAATGGGAATAATCAACATACATCCTCACAGTGTCAATGTGAAGATTAAATAGGTTAATACATGTGTAAAGTGATTAGAACAGCCCTCGCATATTGTAGATGTGTAATGAGCACTTCCAAGCAGGGAGTTAAAGAGCTTCTTTACCTTGTCTTCTCCCTGCAACCTGAAGTTGTCCTAAGATGCCAGCTCCCTGCAATCCCTCTCTGGATCAAACAGAACAGAGGCAAAAACCACACCAAATTGAACTTGTTGCCGTCGAGTTGATTCCAACTCATAGTGACCCTACAGGACAGAGTTAAAACTGCTGCATAGGGTTTCCAAAGAACAGCTGGTAGATGCAAAGTGCTGACCTTTTGGTTAGCAGCTGAGTGCTTAGGCACTTGCCACCAGGGCTCCAACAGAGGCAAAGGATCATTGAAATGGGGTGGGAAAGGAAAAGAAGAAAAGGGAAATAATATCTGTGTATATCAACTATATGTCAGATGCGCTTGGACTTTCACATGTGCTGCTGTTAATTCTGGAAACCCTGGTGGCGTACTGGTTAAGAGCAATGGCTGCTAACCAAAAGATCAGCAGTTATTATCCACCAGGTGCTCCCTGGAAACCCTGTGGGTCAGTTCTACTCTGTCCTATAGGGTAGCTATGAGTTGAAATCAACTGGATGGCAAAATGAGCATTATTTTTAATACTAATAAGTACAATTATAGTAACACTATTAGAGTTAGCACATGCCAGATCACTTGGTGCATGGAAAGTATAGTTAGAGGGCTTAAGGTAATAGCTCAGTTGGGTTTGAAAATAATCTGAAGAAAAAAAAAAAAAAAAACCAAGGTTCTGTTAATTATACCTGTTGTACAGATGGGAGCAACAATGGGCTCAAGCATAACAACGATCATGAGGACGGTGCAGGACCAGGCACTGTTTCATTCTGTTGTGCATAGAGTTGCTATGAGTTGGAACCAACTCGAAGTCACCTAACAACAACAACAGATGGGGGCGTTGGGCTTAGGGAGGTTAGGAAACCTGCCTTCTGGTGATAGAATTCAAAGCCGAGTCTTTGGCTTCACATGTACACCATATAGCTGCTACGAGTAAAGACCTTCTGGAGAATTTACCATTTGTTTTACCAGTTATTGTCAAGTTGATTAGGACTCATGGCAATTCCATGTGTGTCAGAGCAGAACTGTGCTCCATAGGGTTTTCAGTGGCTAATTCATCACAAGTGGATAGCCAGGCCTTTCTTCTGAGGTGCCTCCAGGTTGTCTCAAACCTCCAAACTTCCCATTAACAGTCAAGCGCATTATCCATTTGCACCACTCAGGGACTCCTTTCTGGAGAATCAGATGATGAAAATAATTCACAGGTACAAGCAGAGGAGCAGAAAGCAGCTCATTTAAGAAAATTTCTATTTTTATTTTCACAATCAGAGAAGGTGGGCAGTAGGGCTTTAAACCTCCTCAAGTTTCACGGGACGAGACAAAGACTCAGGGAAGTCTTGGGTCACTTGACAACAGTCACAAAGGAGATATGTTAGATGCCTCTCCAAGATGTCCCACACGGTGCTGGGCTTCTGCTCTCATGTGCCTGCTATCCCCACAGGGCTCCACCTAGACCTCACTTCCTCAGAGAACCCCCCCGGGCCACGCTTGTAGAGACAGTGCCCTCCATCATGCTCCTGCTACTTACCACTCTGTATTTTTCTTCTCAGTGTTCAGCACTACCACTTACCACTGCATTATGCCCTTATCTATTTTACTATCTGCCTACCTCATCCAAGGAGCCCTAGTGGTGAAGTTGTTAAGAGCTATGGCTGCTAACCAAAAGGTCAGTAGTTCGAATTCACCAGCTGCTCCATGGAAACCTGCCCTACAGGGTTGCTATGAGTCAGAATCAACTTAATGGCAATGGGGTTCCCCATCCAAAGGTAAGCTTCATGAGGGTGGAGACTTTTGTCTGTTTTGTTCACTGCAGTATTTCTGGCACTTAAAACAGTACTTCACACAGGATTGGTACACAATAAATATTGTTGAATGAGTGAATAATGAATGAATGAGTTAAATAATTAATCACACAATATTATGATTGCCTCCTCACTTTTCAAACCTCTAGCTATTTAAAACCTCAATGGTCAGGAAATGAATCACCAGTGTTTCCTTGGTGTCTAGTACATTGCCTGGCACATAGTAGGTGCTCAATAATTGTTCTAACATGAAAAAATGAATGAATGAATAAGTGAACGAATGACGTAGAACTAAGTTCCTAACCCTTCTCCTAGACTTGGTTTTCTCTTCCCCAGGTACTGAGAAGCTCACAGGAGAAGGTTAGGTTGGAGGCAGCTGTGTGTAAATATGGCCTAGCCCACAGGGAGGGGAGAGGAGATATGTGCTGGGGTGGGTATGTGGAAAATGCGGGATCTAGCTGTTAAGGTACACCCAAGCCCCTGCCCGCCACCCGCACTTCAGTGACTTAGGAGAAATCCCAAATGCATCTCCAGTGACTTTGACCTCCTGGAAATGAAGGACTCTGGGACACAGGTGGTGCACTCAACTTTTCAATAAAACTTTATGACTCAATTGAGCTTCTAAGGGCTTTTTTTTTTTAAATCCACAAAGGGTCTGTGACTTTAAACGGTGTGAAAGCTCCTCCTAATACCTTGACAGCATATTTCTCCATCCAAGGGACGAAAAATAAGCCCAGCCAGGTAAGCACCCGGAACAACAGATGTGTTTTCCCAAGATTATGCCCAAGGGACCGCAAATAAAGGTTTTGCTGGATGCAGATGTCCTAAAAGCAGCAAGTTTATCCTGTAACCTTGCCAAGGCAATGCCTGCTGTTCTCAGTGCTAAGCTGGAGTCAGAGAAAAGAGAGGGATACTCAAAAAGTTAATCGATCTGAAGCTCTAAGGCAAACAAGGACAGAAACAGGAATGCTCTCCATCATCAAATTGGGCTGTGCCTCTCTTTCCTCACTGATGAAGGATTTTAGCAGGGCTGGTTTTATCTGGCAGACACTGAGACGTGCCGGAGACAATCAGAGAAGTTTGGGTGGTGATTCAGGCCCCGCTACTTCCTACCAGACTTCAGGCAAGTCCCTTTGACTTGAGGAATGCTGGGAAGGTAGACCCCCCCAAAAAATATCTATCAATTCTGTCATTGATATTTGAAACTATATCATTTAAAAAAAAAAAAAAAAAACACATTGCCATCAAGTCGATTCTGACTCATAGCAACCCTACGGGACAGAGTAGAACTGCCCCACAGGGTTTCCAAGGAGCACCTCATGGATTCAAAGTGATGACCTTTTGGTCAGCAGTCATAGCGCTTAACTACTATGCCACCAGGGTTTCCATTATATCATTAGCCATGATTATGCCCTACAATTAAAGAGAGAGCATTGGTGGGTCAGTGGTAGAATTCTTGCCTTCATGCTGGAGGACCCGGGTTGATTCCTGGCCAATGCATCTCATATGTAGTCATCACTCATCTGTCACTGGAGGCTTGTGTGTTGCTATGATGCTGAAAAGGTTTCAGTAGAGCTTAGAGACTAAGAGGAACTAGGAAGAAAAGCCTGGCAATTTACTTTCAAAACTCACCTAATGGAAACTCTATGGCTCACAACGGTCCAATCCACAACCAATCGTGGGGATGGCTCAGGACGAGGCAGCACTTCATTCCGTTGTCATGGAGTCACCATGAGTCAACGGTTGACTCGATGGCAGACAACAACAAAACATATTTTGTCATTAACCAGTCCAGAAAGGTTTAATTCAATAAGCACTAATCATATGTGTAACTAATGTGTAATTGCATGGCCCTGCAGAAAGATTGTAGGAAAACTGAGACAAAGATAAACAAAATTCTTATTCTCAAATAATTTCCTGTTTAGTGAGGGAGGAGACATGAGTACAGAGACAAATTTTAGCACAAAGATCGCTAAATAAAATGCACTCTCAGGGTGCTGTGGGGGCCCAGAAGAAGGTCAGCTAATCCAGACTGGGGAGGGGGTAGGACAAAAGGTGGGGTGGGAAGCAGCACCAGGGAAAGCTTCCTAGAAGAGGTGACATATTAGCCAAATCTTGGAAGACGTGACACTTGAGGGAAATTTTGAAGGATGGTGCAGGAGGTAGAACGTGGGATACAGCGAAAGGAAGAAGAAGGGGGGCGTTCTGGTCAGTGTGGGTAGGCAAAGATCTGGAGATAGAAAACAGCAAGGCTCACTCAGAGGATGGCTGGGCCTAGGAATCTGTGCAGAGGAGACAGGACAGAACAGAGGGTAGTCAGGGGCCAAATCCCCAGGCCTCTGTGAGCTCAGCCAAGACACTCAGACATCTCCGTGAAAGCTCAGAGGAGCAGGTATTGTTGTTATGTTTGAGGCTGGTCTGCTTGTGGGACTGGCTTTTGAGGGGTTTGAAATTTACTCTTCTCTGGTGAAAACGAGTTAAGTGGTTTAGAGGAGAAAACGAACCCACTTCAAGAAAACTCTGTAGGCTACATTGTGATTTTTGATAAGTGCTGTTCTTGGGTGTCAATAAAACATCACAAGGCCCTGCTTCCATCTCACCTGCTCCCTAAGAGGCGGGACAGGCGTTTCTTCACCTCTCTTATCCCTTCCAGCCTGTGTGTGAGGGATATTTCTGGCTAAGAATTAAAGTCATGCCAGCTGATCCTTTTTTTCTTGTTTTCCTAACCATGGAAAAAGCAAGCTCACCCTAAAAGACAAACAATAAACCTGTTGCTATTGAGTCAATTGCAACTCAAAGCAATCCTATAGGACACAGAAGAACTGCCCAACAGGGTTTCCAAGGAGCAGCTGGTAGATTCAAACTGCTCACCTTTTGTTTAAACAAGCTCTTAACCACTGTACCACCAGGGCTCCAAAAGACAAACAATAGGTTTCATTTATTCAACACAAAAGCTTGGGTGCAGAGGCCAAATTTTCCTCCTCTGGAATCCCACCATGGAATCCCTGGGTGGCATAAACAGTTAAGAGCTCAGCTATGAACTGAAAAGTTGGCAGTTCGAAACCACCCATAGGCACATTGAAAGAAAGCCCTGGTGACCTAATTTTGAAAGGTCACAGCCATTGAAAACCCTGGGGAGTGCAGTTCTACTCTGACACACACGGGGTTGCTATAAGTCAGAACCCACCCGAAGGCAACTGGTTTGGTTTGGAGTCCCACGTCACCATACGCTGTCCCACACTACAGCACTTTGGTCTTTTCACTGCTCTTCTCTCCCACTGCACTCAGAGGAGCTAGGAGGCTGGAACTGTGTCTCATTTGCCTGTGCCTTACAATGCCAGCTGTACAGTGGAGCCTAGAAAGTGCTGAATAGTGGAATGGATGCATGAGTGAATGCTGCAAATGTAAGACAGTGTGTGTATATACATATATTTAATTTGTGAATTTAGTTATGCAGAAGTGCTAATAATGGCACCAACCTATGGTAACAATTAGTTGTACATTTACCAAATCATTCATTTGGCAAATCTGTGAATCCTCATCACGTGCCAGGCACTGTTCTAAGCTTTGGGGTTCCATCAGTAAATAAAACAGATAAAATCTTTGCTTATTATGTTTATATTCTAGGGAGGGAGCCAAGCAGTAAACAAACAGACAAACAAATACAGAATGCAGTGACAAGCACGTTAGGTGCCAACCAGTTGCCGCAGCGTCAATTCCAAATCACGGTGACCCCCTGTGTGTTACAGGAGGACTGTGCTTCCTAGGGTTTTCAATAGCTGATTTTTTGGAAAAAGATCTCCAGGACTTTCTTTCAAAGTGCCTCTGGGTGGACTCGAACCTCCAACCTTTTGGTTAGCACCCAAGCACGTTAACTGTTTGCACCACCCAGGGACTCCAGGGTAAATACTCAGAAGAAAAAACTTAAGAAGCATTAAGGGAATAGAGTAACCAGTGGTAGCCAAGGAAGCTCCCCTTGAGGAGATGACATCTGAGCAGAGATCACCAGGAAGCGAGGAAGCAAGCTGTGCAAATATGTGTGGGCAGCACATTCCAGGAAGCGAGAACAGCAAGTGCAAAGGCCCTGGAGAAGGAGGTCTGCTTTCTGTGTTGTCAGATCAGCAAAACGTTCACAGCAGACGAGAAGGGGAGGGCGGGGACAGAAAACAAGGTCAGAGATATCCAGGCACCACAGGGAAAGCTTCCAAATCATCTATTTAAGAAATATTTAAATTGTGTAAGCATAGGATTGTCAAAGGAAATGTGGAACATATGAAAATGGTTACTTTGGGGAAAACGTGTTTGAAAAATCTTGTACATATAAAGACCAGCATGAAACAAGCTAGTGAATACCATAGGTACATTCTGATACATAGCTGTGCGATTGCCTTTGGAAAGCAGATGGGTAGAATACATCTGGGATTTTATACTAGGCCCTTAACAAGGGCCAGTGAAAATGAAAGAACGGTATGTGAACAGGAGGGGAAAAAAGGAATCCTTTTTTATAGAGGATGGTGGCTTGTGAAATTGCTTCTTATAGGAGAATGGTGGGTGTGATCCAGCACAGATAGGACAGAATCAGTTCTACATCCAACTCTCCTGTGTCATCTTGTTCTAGAATCCCTGGGTTAGCGGTTCCTTCTTGTAAAATAAGGCAGATACCATTAAACATCTGCCTTCTGTGTAGTAAAGAGATCCAGTGACTCCAGAGAATCTTGACATTCTTATTTCTTTTAATTCAAAACACTATATGAAACTTTGTATTTTAAACGCAATCTTAAAAAGCGTTAAAGCTTTCCAGAAAAATGAAATCATTTTGTCCTAAAGGCTCCAATCCTCCCCACTTTTCTGTGAGATGTTGTTACATATCTCCACTAAAGTATTTAAACGTTTTTAATTAGACGGTGACAAGGCGCTATTTTCCAAGTCTGCCCTGCATGGGGCAGAATCAGCAGTCTCATTATGCTCCATTTCAAACAGGGGGTCTGAGAAATGAATTCATTAGCAAAGCCCCTCAGTGCTGTGGGCTGACCTCCCTTGATAATGTTACCACCAGAATCAAATTTCTAGCTCAACTCCTTTCATTGAAATTTGTTATGATGTGTGTATATGTACATGTGTGGTATATATGTTGTTGTTTACACTGCATTTCTTGAAGTCTCCTGCCTGTAGATGGAGCTGGAGTGATTTAAAGCACAAGACTGAAATATTCCCCCAGCTCACAACCTTTCTCCTATCCATCTGCCACTGTGTATGCAGTTGTACCATTAGAGTGTCAGTCCCTGGGGATAAAGACATCATTGAGCCACTTGATCTGATGTTTGGAAGTCTCTTATGGCACTTCACTAGCTACAGTTGAAAGTTTTGTGCTCTAAGGCTCTAATCTACCTCACCAGTCCTCATATCTGGCCACTGTCCCCCATTCTACCCCCACTGTCTCGGCCCTCCTCTGTCATGCTTTCCTGCCCCATGGAACTACTCACCCTTCCCAAATGCAGCATGTATTCTCATGCCTCCGTGCGTTTGCTCCTGCTGTTCCTTCTGCTTGCAATCTCTTCCTTCTCTCTGGCCAATGAACTTCTATTCACTCTTCAAGGCCCAGTAAAATTTCTCCTTTCTAAACTATTTGCTCTTCTGCCCTTTGTGCTTCAACAGCACTTGACACCTAATTCTTCCATAGCACTTCCCCCAGATATCACAGTTATACACTATAAGCTCCACGTGAAATGGCTTTGAAATCAGATAATCATTGGTTCAAATTCTAGCTCAATCGCTTCCTGGCCACGTAAACTTACACAAACTGTATAACGTTTCCAAGTTACAGTTTTCTCAAATATACCATGGACACAATTACAGGACAACAAAAATTATACCTGGATGGCATGTCTGTGATGAGGATATTACAGTGTGTGTTGTTGCTGTTGTTAGGTGCCATAGAGTCAATGTGGATGCATAGAGACTCCATGTGACAGATTAGAACTGCTCCATAAGGTTTTCAAGGCTGTAAGCTTTACAAGAGCAGATCACCAGGTCTTTTCTCCCTTGGAGCCATTGGGTGGGTTCTAACCACCAACCTTTCGGTGAGCAGCTCAGCACTTAATTGTTGCATCACCAGGGCTATTACAGTGTATACAGGGTGCTAAGTAGATAAAAGGTGTCCATAGGTAGCAGCTATTATTATATCCCCCAGCTCTGTAATGGGTACTCAGTGACTGTGTTCTGGGCTTTCTTACTCTCTAGGTGTGTCCTCAGAGGCAATTAACTCTAAAAAGAGTATCACTTTAAGAGGGAAAACTCACCAGGAATCAACTACACAGAATCGGGGGGGGGGGGGGGGGAGGGCGGGGGGAAGGATTACCATTTTCATTATATTAGGTCATTCTGCTAAACATTATTGTTAGCTGCCATGGAGTCAGTCCCCAACTCTTTGAAACCCACGCACAACTCTGCGTAGGGATTGGACCGTTGTGATCCATGTTTTCATTGGCCATCTTCGTCTGAGAGCTCCGTTGAAACCTGTTCACATCATAGCAACACACAAGCCTCCGCTGACAGACAGGCGGTGGCCGTATACGTGGCACGTTGCTCAGCAATGGAACCTGGGTCTTTTGCACGGAAGGCAAGAATTCTACCACTGAACCACCGCTGCCTCCCTGCCAAACAGAGGCTTTTAAAAGAAGGCTCCAAAAGTGGGGAGAACCTAGGACTGGAGGAGCTCAACCTGATCCTGAGACTCAACGGCTGCCACATCCGCTGGGCAAACGAGCTATGAGTTAGGCATGATGCTCAGACAGGAAACTAGAGCTAAGTGGGAGGGACTTGGGGAGGGTAGGTAAACTTGAGAGTAGGATTTCAACCCAGGGCAGGACAGGAATTTTGCTCTGACAGGAAGTAGAAGAGCATTCACCACCTAAAAACAGGAAACTGGGATTGAAAAACAGATAAAGCGGGAGAGAGAAGAAAGGGAAATTTGCACAAATTTGTTAAGGCCTTAAGGGACAACATGTATTTTAGGGCCTAACAAAGCTCTTCAATGTTTGCTTTCTTCATTACTTTCTAAATTTATCTATTCATTCTTTCCTATATTGAACACCCACTACATTCCCGGTGAGGGGATATAATATAAACATGAATTAGGTGTATTTCCTTCCTTCTTGGAGCTCACACTGCTGAGGAAGGCACAGAGGGGGCTATTTTTACTCTGTCTTATCTATCAACATTTTCCCTTTTATTCTCCCAGCATGAGTAGTAAAGTTCTCTTTGTAAATGTCAGGCCGGCATTGCTATGCTAAGGAGATCAAGAAAGAAAGCTGGGTTCTGCCCACTTAAACCAGAGCTTAAGACATGAGGCACACAGCTCAGAAGTAAAAACTGAGGATTCCAGTCTCTACCCAAGTGGGGGTGATCTTATTTTTTAGAGCTCTTCCCTCTCTAACCTTAGAAGATTAAGGTATTGTTTGAACAAGAACTTTGCCTTTAGATTTCTATGATGAATATTTTGAAGGACATTGAAAAAAATGAAAGAAACAAGACAAGGACATTTTGCAGAGAGGAATCCAAATGGCAGAGAAAGATCCACATTTACGCAGCATCTGCTGTGTGCTAGGTGTTGCGGACATTCACCCATCAATCAAAAACTCATCTTCTAATTAACTCTAATGAATGAAGTCCCCTGGGGCACTATTCATCTCTTCTCTAAAAGAACCCTTTTGGGAAACAGCCACCAGAAGAGTGTTGGGCACCCTCATGACCCCATCTTAGTGTGGAAAATAAGCAAGTCAGAGACACTCATTCAAGAAATAAGTGTAATTCTAGAATTATTCTACCAGCTGTGAAGGGAAATAATATCAACTATCTCATTGGTAAGACAGAAGGTTGTTCACATTTTTGTTTATTCCATCCACCCACCCACCCATCCATCCATCCATCCATCCGTCCATCCATCCATCCATCCATCCATCCAATAAATGTTTCTTGAACACCATCCATGTTCCAAGCATAGTGTCAGGCACTAGGATATGATATCAAATAAGACAGGACCTCTGCCCTCAAGGAATTCACAGCCAGGTGGAGGTAACAGTCATAGGCATCAAAGCTGCAGTACAATGGATAGCACCATGAGATAAGTTGGCAAAAGAAGCTACAATAGCACATGGAAGGGGGTGCTTATGAGGTCAGGGAAGATTTCCATGTGAATGAACCCAGGGTGGGAGGGGATGGGCAGTGGGGAGGACATTCCAGGCAGAGGGAAAAGGCACAGTAGTAACTTGGCAGTCGAGTGCTTAATAAACTACAAATAAGAAAAATGGGGCCTGGGCCCCTTGCTTCTACTACCTGTCAATGTCATTGCTTTGACTTGATCATAATTTACAGACATGTGAAAACCCACACCATCTTTCTCCACCATATCTGAACCAAAATGCAGTCCCTACATAAAAGAGAATAATGAAGACTCCAATCCTGGCTTTGCCTCTCTTACTGTGTGATATTTTTAGGGGAAGGCATTGAATTTCTGAGCCTCAGCTCAGCATCCTCTTCTGCAACACAGAGCCCTGATAGCTGCCTCGTAGAGTTACTGCAAGGGTTAAACGAGGTAATATGCCTGCAGTGCCCAGGACTGTGTCTGTTATGTGTTTAGGAGTACATGGCATTTTCTATCACTGTTATTACTACTATTATTATCTTGAAACAAAGATTACAGTTTTAAGTTAATGTCTTTGGCTGGAACTGTTTCTGGAAGGAGAGATTTAGGAGAAGAAAGATTGCCCCTCAATAAAAAGGTTTTCAATGTTCTCTATTAGGAATCATGAGCAATCTGACCTTGTAAAAAAATAAAACGGTCTGAATTCTTTACATCCTGGCTTGGTTCCTAAAGGCTGCTAAAGTGATGTTATAGACAAAGGGAAACCTTGCAGGGAAGGCAGCAGCCTTAATTTCCGAGGTGAATGAGATGGATAGCCCCAGTGCCCAGCGGTAAACCTCTTAGTATTTATGAAACTGAAATTACACCATTCCAATAAAAGGGAAAGTTAAAGAAGGGGGCACTCTACCTAATGGCCCCTTGTTAGGCCTTCCTGATTACCTGGGCTCTGTTTTCATGAAAAGCCCCAGCGCCCCATGTTCCAGAGCCACCATCTGCTGGGGGCGGCCAGGAACTGTTTATTTAGCCAAATGAAAATTTACACTTAAATAAAAAATACTAGTGGCATTTGGGCTGAAGAAACAATTACCTAGACTCGACATCGCAGCTGCAAATTGCATTGGCAGTAAAAGCAAGTTGGGGGCACAGATTACACAGCCGCTGCCTGACATCAAAGGCAGCTAGCCTTGTTTCTTCATCCGCAGTTTGAACAATATTTCTCTTTGATCTTAGACACGGAGACCCAGGGTGGGGGAGGCAGGGGCCGGGGAGGAGAGGAGGTGCCTGTGATGCTGTGTAACAACAGGCAGCCCACTGATATTTCCTTGTTGAAATGGCAAGCAGGGTCAGGAAAACACCCGTTAAATGAGCTGCCGAAATGCAGAAAAAGAAGCAAAATGGAACGATTTACATTCAATCAACAAGTCATTTTGGAGAGGTAGCTGCTTACCCAGTCCAGTGCAGGCCACTGGAGGGAATGGGGAAGGAGATGGGGTAAGGGGGGCTACGTGTAATAGAGTCAGAAAAGTCTGGCTGAAAGTCCACTTTTGCCTTGTACTGGCTGTAGGATCTCAAACATGTCATTTAACTTTTTGCATCTTATTTTCCTCTTCTAGTCCTATCTTTAGTGGTGGGTAGCCCTATCAGATACCTAGTCCCTTTGTTTACCACTAGGCTTCTCTCTAGGAGTCCCTGGGTGGTGTAAACTGTTAACATGCTCTGCTGTTAACTGAAAGACCGGAGGTTCCAGTTCACGCAGAGGCGCATTGGAACAAAGTCCTGACAATCGACTTCCAAGAAGTCAACCATTGAAAACCCTGCAGAGCACACTTCTCCTCTGCACACATGGGGTCACCATGAGTTGGAATCAACCTGATGACAAATGGTGTTTTGGTTAGTGTCTCTCTCTTGGGAGTTTAAACGTAGTTTTCAAGATTTGGACTCCAACTCTTCTTCATCTCCCTTCCTCTCATCTATAATCAAAACCACGATATTCGGTCCCACCTTCACCACTTAGACTCCAGTTCCTCAGGCTGGCATCTCCATCAGACCACCTACTACTCATTTGGAGGGAAAATTCAGACACATGCAAAGCACTGAGCTAGGTAGCATAGGAGCTACACAAATGACTCAGAGTCAGAGGGGCAGACAGGCTAGCAAGGAGGTAACTCATCTGGCTCAGGGGGCACAGAAAAGGATACTTAAAAAAGCCTTGGGGGCAAATAAAGGAAGCCTTCCTGGAGGAGGTAGCATTTGAGCTATATGCTGAAGGCTGAGTAGAACTTCTCAAGGAAAGAGGATTATTGAATAGTTTATTTGAATAAGTTGATTCAAAGTTACGCACATGTACTAGCCCCTTGCTTCCCTGAAGGTTCTCCTCCTCAACATCACAGCCTCTTCACAACCACTGACCCCAGTTCTTCCTGTCTCTATGGGCAATTTTCAAACTGCTACTCACTGAGCTCCCAGACTCCTCGGTCCCTCCCTTCAGAACTACTATGGTAGAGGTGGGAAAGAAGGGTATTCTGGGCACCCCCCCACTTCCTATAATAACGCAACTCTATTTTTATCAACTGTATTTATTTACTCTTTAGAATAACGTCCTTATAAATAAAAGATTAGGAGCCTATGGAATGTTTCCCAACTACAAGTCTAAACCCCTGTAGAACTGAGCTCCCTGTTGTCTAAAAAGGAAACTCTGGTGGCATAGCAGTTAAGTGCTATAGCTGCTAACCAAAAGGTCCAGCAGTTCAAATCCACCAGGCACTCCTTGGAAACTCTATGGGGCAATTCTACTCTGTCCTATATGGTCTCTGTGAGTCAGATTTGACTCAATGGCAGTGGGTTTGGTTTCGTTTTTTTGGTTGTCTAACCACGCATAACTCTCCTGCCAGATGAAATCTAGTATAGTTCTCAGCACAGCACCACCAAGAGCTTGCCTTGTGTGTCCCGTTAAGTAACAATAGTTATGTCTGGTGACCATGAGCCATCTATTAGTTTATTATACTTCAGTGGCTTGCATGTTGCTATGATGCCGGAAGCTACTATGCTACTGGTATTTCAAATACCAGAAGGGTCACTCATGGTGGACAGGTTGCAACTTAGCTTCCAGACTAAGACTAAGAAGAAAGGCCTGGGAATCTACTTCCAAAACTGTCAGTGAAAGCCCTATGGATCACAACAATACATTGTCTTATATAGTGCTGGAAGACAAGCCCCCTAGGTTGGAAGGCACTAAAAATACATACCGGCTGTGGACTCAAACACACCAATGATCATGAAGATGGCGTAGGACTGAGCAATGTTTCATTGTTATATATGCGGTTGTCAGAAATCAGAGCAGACATGATGGCAACTAACAATATGTTTAATGAATGATTATTGGGCTAAACATTTTATATACACATTGCATTTTAACCTTACACTGATTTTCCTATGAACTAGGTAGTATTAGTCCCATTTTATTGAGTAAGAAATTTAAGTTTAAAAAATTTAGTCAACATGTCCAATGCTAGAGAAATAGTAAATGACAGACCTCAAATCTACCCATGTGACAACATTACCAGGCATGATATATGACCATAATTTTCCTTTCAGCTTCAGCTCACCATACCCACCAATAGATACCCTAATACACCAACCAAATTTGCTTTTTCCAAAATGTGCCATGTTCTTACCCACACCATTCTGCTAAAACCAACTCCTTTGTCTGGGGTTTTAATACCAATAAACAGCACCATTTTATAACTAATTACCCAAGCCCAAAACCAATGACTCATCTTACAGTTATCCCTCTCCCCACCTCCACAACCAATCAAGCCACTAGGTCCTATGACTTCCTGTTTTTCCATATCTGCTTGGATACTATTAGCTGTAAGATATTTGGAAAAAAAAAAAAGTCAGCTGAAGTAGCTCAAACTATGACCAGTTTATTGTCTCACATCACAGAATTTCCAGAGGTAGGACAATTCCAGGGTTGGGTAACTGAGAGACTCAATGGTACTCTTAAGCTCTGTTCTTTTCATCTTTTCATTCTGCCATCCCCAGAGGGTTCTCTTGTCCTCTTTAGCTGACCCCTCATCTGTCCAAGATGATTCCACACTCCAGTGCTAGTTTCTTCTCTCAGGCACAGCTAGAGATGAAAGAGATGAATTTTTCATCTCCATTTAAGAATAAGAAAACTCCTTTCCTGAAGCACACCCCCCACTACCCAGCCAACTTCCTGTCTCCTTTCATTGGCCAGAATTGCATCACATGCCCATCTTAATCAAAGCTCTGGTAAAGGGAATGGAATTGCCATGATTGAACTAATCAAGGACTACTTCTTTGTCTCAGGGGGGCCCCTTGCTTGAGTATATGTCTAAGTAGAAAGTAAGCACCCAAATAAAATCAGGCTCTGTCAGCAAGAAGAAGCAAGAAGGGGGATAGATTTGGGCAGCAGGTAACAGTGTCTGCTACAGTCTCATACTTAACCCTTTCTCCTCCACTCCTGCCATTCCTTAGATCACTCAAGTGTTAACCCTCACCTAGATTATTACAACAGGATTCTAAATGGACTGTCTACTCCCAGTCTGGTTTTGTCTAATCCAACCACCATTCTGCAACCAGAGTAGTTTGCATAATACAAATACAATTATTTTTTGTTTCTATTAAATACACCCATTGCCACTGAGTTGATTCCAACTCATAGCGACCCCACAGGACAGAGAAAAACTGCTCCATAGGGTTTCCAAGAAGTGGCTGGTGGATTCAAACTGCCAATCTTTTGGTTAGTAGCCAAGCTCTTAATCACTGCGCAACTAGGGCTCCTTCAGGAGTAAAGTCCAAACAGTTTAGGGTAGCACATAGAGACTCTAGGTTTTGAAGGGGAAGTGGGATGCAGACCTCAAATTGTCATAAAAAGACCAGACTTAATGGTCTGACTGAGACTAGAGGGACCCCAGAGGTATGGTCCCTGGACTCTCTGTTAGCCCAAGACTGGAACCATTCCCAAAGCCAATTCTTCAGACAGGGATTGGATTGGACTATAAGGCAGAAAATGACACCGGTGAGGAGCGAGCTTCTTGGATCAAGTAGAAACATGAGACTATGTGAGCAACTCCTGTCTGGAGGCAAGATGAGAAGGCAGAGGGGGACAGGAGCTGGTTGAATGGACACAGGGAATACAGGGTAAAGAGGAGAAGTGTGCTGTCTCATTAGGGGGAAAGCAGCTAGGAGTACATAGCAAGGTGTGTGTAAGTTTTTATATAAGAGACTGACTTGATTTGTAAACTTTCACTTAAAGTACAATAAATTAAAAAAAAAATACTCTAGGTTTTGAGGCTTATCTGCCTCTGCCATCTTATCTCCTACTGAAACCCTACACTCTAGGCACTGAACTACTTACACTGCTCTGAAAGGACTATACCTTTGCACGGGCTGTTTCCTCCACTGGGAAGGCCAGTCCACCTACTCATCACTTAAGAGCCAATCAAGAGTTTCTGTTCAATCTCCTGGACAAATGGAAGTTCAAAGCCTGGGAGTCACGGATGGGGTTGTTGTGAATTGGACCCAAAGGTGGTTGAATATGGAATTGTTATTGTTGTTAGTTGCTGTCAAGTCAGCTTCAACTCATGGTGACTCCATACACAAAAGAAGGAAAAGTTGCCTGGCCACCTTATCTTCCAGCACTATAGCAGACAATATTCTGTTGTGATCCGCAGGATTTTCACTGGCTAATTTTCAGAAGTAGATCACCAGGCCTTTCTTCCTAGTCTGTCTTAGTCTGGAAGCTCCATTGAAACCTATCCACCACGAGTAACCCTGATGGTATTCGAAATACCGATGACATAGCTTCCAGCATCATAGCAACATAAAAGCTACCACAGTATGACAAACTCACAGATGGGTGGTGGGAGTATGAAATTAGGAAAGCTGAAGGACAGTGGCTAGGGACAGACAGGTATCTTGGAGTCTGACAATTTAAATAAAGGGTACGTTAATGGGCCAAAAGAAAACTAAAGACAATGCCCAAGAACAGCAAATTATGGGCGCCAATAGGGGGCATGAGCACAGCTTTGAGAGACTATCTGAGATTCTGGAGAAGGGGTCTCACAGTACAGTGCCTGGGGTCTTCTTCTGGCTTGCAGAGGGGGATAACAGGGCACTGGCAGGTCCTCCCCTGAACTGTTTGCTCTCAGATCCTTGCTGGCCCTTGGCTTGCTCTACTCTAGACTACAGAATTCTGATTCCTGCAGGGTGCATTTTTGGGTTCCCACATTATCTGGCTTCTAGCTGCTGAGAAAACAGAGCATGGGAGAAGTGCTGTCTGGGAGAAGCGACAGCATTACTCCCTTCCATCTCTGCCTCAGACAGCACTACTAGCAGCTTTGTGTCCCCTGTGGCTATATCCCCTACGGGACTGGCCCACTGGGGCTTAGCTTTTCCCAGGTGACTCTGGCTCCAGGACTCCAATGACCCTACCCCCTCACTTTGTCCCTCCATCCTAAGGGCGGCACAACCTCCTACTGCTAATCTCTGGGTGTTTCACCATCTTCTGATGGTGTCTCAGCTCTTCCATCACTGTATAGCCAATTACCTGCATTAAGTTTCCTGTGTTTTATATCCTTAGAGTGGATTCTATTTCCTAGATGGACCCTGACTGATGTAGGCACTGAGCCAATTCTGTAGGATTTCCCTGTGAAACCTCTCCTTGCTCCCTCCTTTGTATCACTTCTAAGAAACAGGACAACCCAACGATGAAGAGCAAATAGTTTGTGGTCTGGTAGACCCAGATGCAAATTCCAGCTCTGTCATTTACCAACTGAAAGGCTTGGTTAAAATCACTTAGTCTCTTTTTAAGTCTCAGTTGCTTCAACTGAGGCTAAAAGTAGTACCCACTTTTTAACTGTTAGGACTAAGATATTGTATCTGAGAAACAGGTGGTTCAGTGGTAGAATTCTCGCCTTCCACGCAGGAGACCCAGGTTCATTTCCTGGACAACACACCTCATGCGCAGCCAACACCCATCTGCCAGTGGAGGGTTGAGTGTTGCTATGATGCGGAAGAGGTTTCAGTGGAGCTTCCAGACTAAGGCATGCTAGGAAGAAAGACCTGGTGACCTACTTCCAAAATCCAGCTACCGAAAGCCCTATAGATCACAAGGGTCAGATCCGCAACAATCATGGGGATAGCCAAGGACCAGGCAGCGTTTCTTTCCATTGTGCAGGGGTTGCCATGAGTCAGAGCCAACTCTGAAGGCAGCTAACAACAACACAGATATTACATATAAAACACTTAGGCCAGTCCCTGACACCAAGTAATGGTACCTTACAGGCCCCCGTTCTAGACTGTAAGTTGATTCTGGGCACGGCCTGTTTTGATCTCCCTATTTTCATTACCTGTTTATCACAGAGCTTGGCATAGAGAAAACACTCAATAAACGTTTGATGTATGATTAAACAGGCCCTTAGCATATACACAGTCTTTATGGTGCAATTGGAAACTTCAAAGATAGCATTTACTGTTTGTATGTTCCACGCACTGTTCTAAGTTCTTGAAAGACATTGTTTTATTTAAGACTTACCACCATCTGATGAGGTAGGTATCATTATCCCCATTTTACAGATAAGACACACAAGGGTTAATTGACTTTCCAAAGGTCACAACACAGGTTTCAGGACATGGCAAATTTCTGAGTCTATAGTCTCCACCACTCATCAGTCAGCTTGCCCTGGAGGTACCCTCCCACTACTTTTTTCTAGCTGCTACTCTCTCTACGGATATTATAATTTCCTGGAGAGGTGGAATCATATCAATTTTTTTCCTTTCATAATCACTTTCTGCTCCCATAACAGTGTTGGGCACATGGCAAGCACTTACCAAAGAATTCCTGATTGATATTTTTAAAAGTCCTACCCTGAACACACACTGCTGTGAATCTGGGTTGCAAGGATAATATAGCAAAGATCTTTGTGTCCTCAGCACAGATACAGAAGTTGAACCTGAAGGTACCAATTATCATATCTAAAAATGCCAAAAAAGGTATTAATAATTTAGTAGTTACATTCATGTGGTAAAAATTTCCGGCAGTTTGCAAGTTGCTGGAGGCCAGAGGCTGTGTCCAGTATACCCCCCATCAAAAAAAGCAAAAAAGAAAAACCCCACACCCATTGCTGTCAAGTCGATTCTGACTTATCAGGGTAAAACTGCCCCATAGGGTTTCCAAGGACCAGCTGGTAGATTTAAACTACTGACCTTTTGCTTAGCAGACAAGTTCTTAACCACTGCACCATCAGGGCTCCAGCACAGACCTGAGCATTTAATGGTGTTTACTATGGATGTGTTGACCGATAAAAGAAGGAGGCAAAGTAATACAGTGAGAACAACATAGACAGGACTTTCAGGAGATTAGGGCTCTATCCATGACCTGGTTGCAGGCTGGTGGTTTGTCTTCACTACCCTAAGCTTTAACTTTCTCATCAGAAAATAAGGGTTTTGGACTGGAGTATCACTTGGGTCCTTCTGGTTTTAAAATGCTATTACTTTAAAATACAATGGTATCATCAAAAATACTTGAAAGAGTGTTAACTCTTAAAGGAAACAGTCCTGAACTACCACACTCTTGCCTGGTTGCTTATGGCAGTATTATCCATTTTCCATTGCCTCCCCTGGTCCACCATCCCTACCAATGTATACTTTATTTCAAGCCAAGGAACCAGTCAGGAAGATTATTTTAATAGTTTGTAAAGTAGGTGCAAATTCATCGTAAGTAAGATCTTACAGACTTTAACTAATGCAGATGAGATGCAATGCATGTGCTTTGTGATAGCTATTTCAGCTGTGGTGTGAGAGCTTGTAAGTGCGTGCATGCTTATTTACATATTAGCTGCTAATGAGGTCATTAGATATTGGATAAAAGTACTCAATAAGACAGTAACACTGTTACCAGTGTCCTTGCTTAATGAACGAGGAAGCTGTGATTGAGATGGCTGAGCAACTTGTACCAGATCATCCATCCAGAAACTGGTCTCCTGATTTCTAGTCACAGTGTGAAACTAAGTAAAAAGAATAAGAAGAAGAATTTGTGGCCTCTGAACATTGCCCAAGTTACCAATGTCTAGAAGGCAAACAGCTCAAACATCTCTATCACCTTCTCTTCAAGGCTGCAATGCTCCAAATGTGGAGGGCCCCAACACTGTTCACAAAGAAGGGACTGGGAAGGCTTCTCACTGCTGAGACTCCATCATGCTTATGGAATGTTCAATGGCTAATGAGGTCATTTCCTAGCATAATAAGTATTGCCAAGGAGTCTCCCTTGTCATCTGAATCTAAGGCTATGTGTCAAAATCACAAAGAACGCTGAAGTGGGCAGGCCTTGCAGTAGCTCAGTCCAGCAATTTACTCTTAACCCCTTTTCATTCCACAGATATTTGTTGACAAATTCAGAAATTCAGTCACAAATACTAACATCTATTGAATACCAGGCCCTGTAATAAGTGTACATTTATTAACACATTTAATATTCATAAAGAACCTATGAAATAGGTACTACACTTATTCTCATTTTACAAATGAGGATACTGAGCCGCAGAGAGTAACATACCTGAGGCCACAGAGCTAGCAAGTGGTGGAGCCAGATTTACACCCAGGCAGTCTGGTCTTACACACTATACTGACGGTTATAAGAAAGTGGGACTCCCTGCCCTCGTGGAGCCGCCATCTAATGACAAATACAGAATGGTAAACCATTAATTTGAGATTAATGATTCAATCACAATTCTAACAATGATGTGAAGGAGAAGTTCTAGGAGGCTGAAACTTATAATAGGGGGATCTGATTATCTTGGGGGAGGAGGGTGGAGTCAGGGAGGGTTTCCCTGTGGAAACACTCTTGGCATTGTACTCTAAAGGAGAAGCAGGAATTCACCAGGCAGAGTTAAAGAAGAGACTCTCAGACAGTAGGAAGATAATGTATAGAGACCTCAAGGCAAAGAGGAGCATGAAGTGTTCAAGGAACTTCAAGCCAGTGTGGTAGGGGGCAGAGGCTGAAGAGGTGGCCAGCCAATGTCTGCACATCCACTGTCTCAGCTCAACAGCCATCAAGGGAGGGAACAGGATGCTGCCACTCTCCCTATTTTGCATATTGGGAAACAAGGCGGAGACCAGAGAAAGGACTTGAAAGTCACCCAGCCAGGAACCTGCATGTGACCCATCCTTGTCCCCTGTCACCTGACCCTGGCTCTCTTTCCTTGCTGACTGCACTCAGTTAGGATTTCCACCAGTGTTTCCAAAATAAAGTGACGCCAGGGACTCTTTCTATTTAGGAATGAGTATAAAACATCTCTTGAACATTTGCTCTCCCATTTAATGTAATTTAATCAACTCCTCACAACAAATGTTTGAGGTTTCTATTATATTTTACACTTAAGGAAACTAAAGGATCAAAGAGATAAAGGAACCTGCCTGATATCACACAATGTTGTGTGAAAAGGAGCTGGTTATTACAGGGATCTCCTTCTACTACTTCCTGGTGCCTCCGATTTAAATGGGTAAAACAATAGGTAGAGTATGCCACAAAAAGGCACTCAATATACAAAGTTTAAGAGAGAACACAGAGGCTATGTCCTTTGCTTGCAAAGTTCACCATAAACATAAGAGTGAAATAATTTCTCCCTGTACCCTCCCCACCACACCTCCAACAGTCAGAGTATCAGTTAGAAAGAGCTGGTATGCTTAAATTGGATAATTTGAGGAGAGTTTAATAAAAGGACTATTTACAAAGGTATAGGAAGTAGAAAGGGAAATCACCAGGGATCGTGCAAAACCCTGGAGCTAGTAATAGCTGGGCTCCATCATCCCTAGTTCCGATGGAGTAAGGGGAGAGAGAAGCTACCCAAGCCTAGAAAGAGAGAAAGGCTGTGTAAGAGAGGGCTTCCTGACAGGAGCCATGATGTTTACCTCTCAGTGATACCACAGGGCAGCATTTGGGGGAATAACTACCCCAACTCACTCTCTTCTACCTTCTGGCCTTCTGTGATGCTCCTCATTGGTCAAACCCAATCATAAATTAGAGTGCAAGGAAGCTGGCTGTGTGGTCCATGCAGGGCAGCCTCCCAAGGCACCAAACCAAAAAACAAACCAAGGCACAGAGCAGGTAAATAAGTATGGAGAGAGGATGTGAAGGGGCAGATGGGAAAGATTCAGCACAACCTCTCCCAGAGCCCCTCAGAAATGGGCATTTCAAGATGTGCTAAAACAATAGCAATAAGGCTGTTAAAATATCATTTGAGCAACTACTGTCCACAGCTATGCTCTCCCTTGCTGACCATGATACATGGTCCGCCATGGCACCTGTGCTTCCTGCCTTGCCTGATCACTTCCTCCAACCCCAGCCAGGCTGGAAGGCTCAGCTAGAGTCCTGGTCCTCTGTGAGGCCTGTCAGTGCACTCCTGGCCATATCTCCTTCTCCTCAAGCTGCCAGGACTGCCGGGACCCTCACCTATGTAATTTACTAGACTGCCCGGCAGTGTTAACAATCATTCCAGAGGCATGAGCATTTTCTGGTAGGATAATTAGCATCTGGAGTCCCTGGGTGGCACAAATAGTCAACATTAGCTACTAACCAGAAGTCTGGTGGTTTGAATGCTCCCAAAGGCACCTCAGAAGAAAGTCTTGGTGATCTACTTCTGAAAGATCACAGCTACTGAAAATCCTATGGAGCACGGTTCCATTTTGAAGCAGAAAGGGGTCAGTATGAGTCAGAATTAATTTGACTGCAACTGGAGAATGAGTATCTTGAGACCAGGCACTGGGTCTTACTTTTTTCGAAGAATGACTAATGGACTAAATGAAGAAAACTAACTTTTATTGATTACCATTATGTGCCAAGTACTATGCGAAGTGCTTTCATGTATTTTAACACTCCCTGAATCAAAATCAAGGGGCCAGGAAAAAATTATTATCTATTTATTCAGCATTTACTATGTGCCAAGCAGTGGCCACAACAAAATACTTACAATCTGTATGGTACAGGGACCAACAAACATATCAGAACATTCACCAGCCATAAAGCAGAGGGACGGCTGGGTTCATACCACCGACGAAGGCTCAAGGATCTTTCATACACTTTTTCACTGAATCCTCATGTGATGCAGGTATTATCGTCCTCATTATAAGAATGAGGAGCTTGAGGCACAGAAAAACTAAGTTTGTTGTGGAAGTTTAGTTTCCGTATGCAGAAAATAAGTGGTAGAACCAAAATTCACACCCAGGATCAGCTCCAAAGTGCATGTTTTAAACACCATGTTATGGATTGAATTGTGTCCCCTCAAAATATCTGTCAACTTGGCTAGGTCATGATTTCCAGTATTATATAATTGTCTAGCATTTTGTCATTTGATGTGATTTCCCTATGTGTTGTAAATCCTATCACTACGATATAATGAGATGGATTAGCGGCAGTCATATTGGTGAGATCTACAAGATTAGATAGTGTCTTAAGCAAAACTGTTTTGAGATACAAAAGAGAAGCGAGCACAGAGACATGGGGACCTCATACCACCAAGAAAGCAGTGCTGGGAGCAGAGTGCATCCTTTGGACCTGAGGTTCCTTGCTGAGATGCTCCCAGACCAAGGAAAGACTGATGCATCACAAGGACCTTCCTCCAGAGCCGACAGAGAGAGAAAGCCTTTCCCCTGGAAGAGGCACCCTGAATTCAGACTTCTAGCCAACTGGGCTGTGACAGAATAAACTTCTCTTTGTTAAAGCCATCCACTTGTGGTATTTCTGTTACAGCAGCACTAAATGACCGAGACACCACACTAGTCTGTCTTACCAAGCTGCCCCTGCACCTTTCGTTGCAAAACTTGTCCCAGAGAGCCACATGGCTTACTCCTTCAAGTCTTCTTTGCTCACATGTCATCATCTCCTCAACAAAGCCTTTCACGACCATTTAATTTAAAACTAGCTTCCCCACCACCACCCTGACACTAGCTCCCTTTTAAGTTTTATTTTTCTCTGTAGCATTTATAACCATCTATGATAATCATACTATGGGACCCCTGGTGGTGCAGTGGTTAAAAGTTTAGCTGCTAACCAAAAGGTTGGCAGTTTGAATCCACCAGTTACTCCCTGGAAACCCTATAGGGCAGTTCTACTCTGTCCAATAGGGTCACTATGAGTCAGAATTGACTTGACAGCATTGTTGTTTTTTTGTTTGTTTTTTTTTTAAATCATACCATGATGGTTAATTTTATGTGTCAACTTGGCTAGACTATGATTCCCAGTGGTTTGGCCAAATACTAGACTAGCTGCTGTTCCATAATGGAATGGAATGGAATGGAATCAGTTAAAAGGAAAGTTTCCTTAGGGTGTGGTCTGCCCCCAAAATATAAATAGATATTTTGCAGAAATGGCTCTTTCTGCTTTGTACTCTTACTATTGCCTGATCTAAGGATCTTGGGATGCCGGTCTGCCAAAATCTCTGGCCTGCTTCCTGACTTATGGAATTTGGACTTGCCAGCCCTCACAATCCTGTGAGCCAGAAGGAATCTCCAGCCTACTGCCTCACTTACAGATTTTGGACTTGCCAGCTCTCACAGTCCCGTGAACCACTTCCAAAAGAAGTAAATCACTTTCTCTACATAAATGCATATATCTGTTTCTCTAGAGAACCTTAAAACACATTCCATATGCTTTATTAGTTAATTTTGATTATTGAATACCACTTACCCACTAGGACATAAGCCTCATAAAGCAGTGGTTTTTCTCTGTTGCACTGCTGTATCTTCCATATCTACAACATGTCTGGCATAAAGTAAGCATACAATAAATATGTGGTGAATGAATGAATGAGTGATTGAGTGGATGTATTTGGTGGGGGGTCCTGATCTTCAGGGTATACACCAAGACCAAGTGTCCCAGGAACCAGAAGAGTGAGTTACAGCTTTGCCCAGAGTATTCAAAGCAATAAGTCAAATAGGGGGAAAACCCTGAGGTCTAGGATGAAAATGGAAGGTCAGGGTATGGGGAAGCATTAGTGAGTGTCGGGTCTGGGGGGGCAACTAACAGGAAAATCAGGCAACTGCTAAGAGGCAATCGTATGGAAGAGGCATTCCGGATAAAACAAGGTCAACAGTTCAGGTCAGAGAGTGAGGGCAGCACAGGGGGGTGTCATTGGGCCTTTAAAGTGATACTAACTGAACAGCGAAACCATGGAGGGCCCCACACGATGTTCTGAACTGAAGAACCCAGGGAAGTACCTGTCACATTTTAAGCATTAACAAATATTTGTTAATTGGTTAGTTTTTAATCTGAACCCGTCACTAACTTGATGGGTTCCCCTCTGTAGAACTTAGTTTATCTGTAAATATAGTGGACACAGACAGATCAAAGAATTAAACTGTTTTTTTTTTTTCTTTCTTTTTTTCCAACCATAGAAGCTTTTTTTTTAAATTTTTAATTTACCAGAAGAATCCTAAACAGAAGAGTAAACCTACAGGGCATGAAAGCAGAACTGTTGCGATAGTGTAGCTGGAGGTCTAAAGCCCCATCTATCAGCCCTTGCCCTCCATACCATACCTGTCCCATTACTCATAGCAACCCTATAGGACAGAGTAGAACTGCCCCAGAGGGTTTCCAAAGCTCTAATCTTTATGAAAGTAGACTACCACATCTTTCTTCCTAGGAGCAGCTGGCAGGTTTGAACCACTAACATTTTGATTAGCAGCCAAGCACTTAACCATTGTGCCACCAGGGCTCCTTCTCCACATCATAGTGGCCCTGAATTAATTCCTTCATGCTCTGGAGTCTGGAACAAAGTATGAAGGCCCCAGGGCTATCTAACATCTAAGATTCATTCGAATGCTGCCAAGCACCTCCACCATGCCTACCACAGGCTCTAATACACAGCAAGATCAGATATTCACTACTTAACATTTTTATCTGACCTATTCTAAGTGCTTTATATGTATTAGCTTATTCCTATACAAGGGTTTCAAAACTGAGGTGGCTGGCATGCCTAGGGTAGCTAGCTTAGTGTAGGCCCAACTGTATTTCATGAATTCTCCTTCTGCTTTATTGAGAATGTAACCTTAACTTTTTCATATGCATATGGCCCTAGGTCTCTGGATGGGTGGACCAGCAGACTGACTTCTTCCCATTCATATGTACAGGATCTTGGGCCTCTGGCTGGTTGAAACCAGCAGAGCCTAGCCCGCATACATCATCTCGTGACCCCCTTGTCAGCACGTACTTTCACAATCACGTGAGGGCACCCACTCCAAACAACCCACATTTGTGTTTCCAACCAATCACTGTAGAGGGCCACATTCGCGTTTCCAACCAATCACTGTAAAGCTTCCAATTCCAATTGTCCCATCTCCTGCTTACCTAATCTTAAAACTTCCAATCAGAATATTGTATTTTACCTCGTAAATATGCCTCTATGATGCCACTCTTTTGGAGTGCTTGTTTTCACTTTTTGAGATACAACATGTTCCTGGCTTGAGCTGCCTTTGCTTTCAATAAATCTCTTTACTTTCATTTTAAACAGAGTACACATTGTCACTTGAGGACATTTCTTGGCGTAGCTGGTAGGATTCTAAGGCGTCTTATCTTTGGTGAATCCTAAGAAGTCGAGGACCAGGCTCCGGCACCAGCTTAAGCCCTTCGTGCTTATCTGTCTCCACAAACTCTTGGGGATCACTTGAGGTAAGCCCTCCCTAATCGAGCCTCCATCGTACCATGAAGATGACTTTTTAAGAGATTTACTGTTAGCTTTCCGTTTTTTCCGGTTTTATTTCTTTTTCTGTTTATGATCTGAACATTTTGGTTTGGTATAGTTAATTTAAGTTTGAAAAAGCTGACATTTAATGGTGGACCCAGGATAAGACTCTGTCTAATCACGGGAGAATTGAACTCATTTTTTATTTCTCTAGGGACACCTAAAGCTTTTATGTTCCCTTAAGAAAGTTTAAGCATGCAGGTTACTTAGTGAGATGGGGAATTCCACATCAAAAGATCAAATAGAGCCCCCTCTGAGGACTCCTACAGCTTATGTGGTTAAGCCCCAGTATTCTTTTGTATATTAATCAGTGGCATGCATGTACAAAAGGAGATCTAGAGAATCAATGGTCATCATGGGGCTCATTTGACACGAACAAACTAGTTTTTTTTTTTTCTGCACAGTCATTCAGAAAAGAAAGGTTCCAGAATTGGCAAATACAATGGGATATCTATTTTTTATTGGTATTTGGAAGCCTCCCAAAGATGTCAAGAAAGTAAAACTGCCTCTATGCAGGACAGCATTTCTAAGTTGTCCAAAACAAACAAACAAAAACTAAAAGAAATGCAAATGTCAGGTGCCTGCCCCTATTTATCCTACCCTTATTCCTTTTGCTCCTCTGTTGGCTGACTTTACTTTATATCCTCTCTATTTTTTTTTACCTTCTTGTTGTTGTTGTTCTTAGGTGCCATTGAATCAGTTCCAACTCATAGCAACCCTATGAACAACACAATGAAACACTGCCCAGTCCTGAGCCATCCTTAAAATCGTTGTTATGCTTGAGCTCATTGTTGCAGTCACTGTGTCAATCCACCTTGTTGAGGGTCTTCCTCTTTTCCGCTGACCCTATACTCTGCCAAACATGATGTCCTTCTCCAGGGACTGATCCCTCCTGACAACATGTCCAAAGTATGTAAGACACAGTCTCGCCAGCCTTGCTTCTAAGGAGCATTCTCACTGTACTTCTTCTAAGACAGATTTGTTCGTTCTTTTGGCATCCGTGGTATATTCAATATTCTTTGCCAGCACCACAATTCGAAGGTGCCAATTATTCTTCGGTCTTCCCTATTCACTGTCCAGCTTTCACATGCATATGATGTGATTGAAAATACCATGGCTGGGTCAGGGACACCTTAGTCTTCAAGGTGACATCTTTGCTCTTCAACACTTTAAAGAGGTCCTTTGCAGCAGATTTACCCAATGCAATGCATCTTTTGATTTCTTGACTGCTGCTTCCATGGCTGTTGATTGTGGATCCAAGCAAAACTAAATCCTTGACAACTTCAATCTTTTCTCTGTTTATCATGATGTTGCTCATTGGTCCAGTTGTGAGGATTTTTGTTTTCTTTATGTCAAGGTGCAATCCATACTGAAGGCTGTGGTCTTTGATCTTCATTAGTTAGTGCTTCAAGTCCTCTTCACTTTCAGCAAGCAAGGTTGTGTCATCTGCATAACGCAGGTTGTTAATGAGTCTTCCTCCAATCCTGATGCCCAATTCTTCTTCATGTAGTCCAGCTTCTAGGATTATTTGCTCAGCATACAGATTGAATAGGTATGGTGAAAGAATACAACCCTGATACACACCTTTCCGACTTTAAACCAATCAGTATCCCCTTGTTCTGTCCGAACAACTGCCTCTTGGCCTATGTAAAGGCTCCTCATGAGTACAATTAAGTGTTCTGGAATTCCCATTCTTCGCAATGTTATCCATAGTTTATTATGATTCACACAGTCGAATGCCTTTGCATAGTCAATAAAACACAGGTAAACATCGTTCTGGTATTCTCTGCTTTTAGCCAGGATCCATCTGACATCAGCAATGATATCCCAGGTTCCACGTCCTCTTCTGAAACCAGCCTGAATTTCTGGCAGTTCCCTGTTGATACACTGCTGCAGCTGGTTTTGAATGATCTTCAGCAAAATTTTGCTTGTGTGTGATATTAATGATATTGTTCTATAATTTCCACATTCGGTTGGATCACCTTTCTTGGGAATAGGCATAAATATGGATCTCTTCCAGTCAGTTGACCAGGAAGCTGTCTTCCATATTTCTTGGCATAGATGAGTGAGCACCTCCAGCGCTGCATCTGTTTGTTGAAACATCTCAATTGTTATTCCATCAATTCCTGGAGCCTTGTTTTTCACCGATGCCTTCAGAGCAGATTGGACTTCTTCCTTCAGTACCATCGGTTCCTGATCATATGCCACCTCTTGAAATGGTTGAACATCGACTAATTCTTTTTGGTATAATGACTCTCTGTATTCCTATCATCTTCTTTTGATGCTTCCTGCATCGTTTAATATTTTCCCTATAGAATCCTTCACTATTGCAACTCGAGGCTACCTTCTTATCCCCCTACAAACACCCTTTCTGAACTCCCTTTCTACCCCAAGGGACCTGGTAAAAAAAAGCTACAGTAACCAGTTACTGATGAGGTCTCAAAAATACCTTTTAAAATAAGATATCCAGAGGAAACTAATAACCCTCCACAGGTTTCTTTTACTCTTTGGTCTAAAGTGGAACTCCATGCAATTGTAAAGGAATTTCCTAACCCTCATAAAGAACTTCAAAGGTTTACCTAGGAATTTAGAATTCTCATGGATACATATGAGCATGGTCCACAAGACCTCTATTAATAAATATGTCAATAGGACCAGGAGAGGCTTTGAGATGGATGGAAAAGACTATCTGGAAACACCCAGAAATGTCATTAGCTATAAAAGCCATTGCCTCCAGCACAGAACTAACTTATAGATTGAATCCCCAAAGTTTTTTCCTAGGGAAATGAATTGGACCAAAGTATAATTACAGGTAACAACGATTGTAAGGATGGCACAGGACCGGGCAGTGTTTCGTTCTGTTGTGCATAAGGTCGCTATGAGTCGGAACTGACTTGATGGCACCTAACAACAACAACAATAATTGCAGGGACCACTTGAGCAAACTTTTTGCTGAACCCTTGGGCTTAAATCTAACAGAACCTGGAAATGAAACAGCTTTCAACCCTATATCCTAAATGGATTTCACCCTGATCTATCTGAGCTAATCAAATGCCACAGACTGGACTGAGAAGCGGTTTCCAATCCTGCTAGGAATTTTATTTGACTGTGAGAGATCAAAGTTTCAACCTATTCTTAATATCCTTGATAAATGAGCTTAGATTTCCCCCTACCGGGATGGTGGTTTGGGGTTCATGTTCATAAACACTATATGCTAAATAACTAGAAGTAATTTGGAATTTCAATGATCACTTTGGAAAAATAAGTTCCTATCTGCTCTATTTTCTTTTTCCTCCCACTTTGGGAAAATGAGCTTCCATTTGTGTTTTCTTTCCTCTTCAGGGAAATTTTGTTTGATTAAGGGTTGTTGGTTATTTGCTGGTTATTTGCTAAGCAAATAATCCAGGAAGCTGGACTATATGAAGAAGAATGGGGCATCAGGATTGGAGAAAGACTCATTAACAACATGCGCTATGTAGATGACACAACCTTGCTTGCTGAAAGTGAAGAGGACTTGAAGTACTTACTGAAGAAGATCCAAGACCACAGTCTTCAGTATAGATAACACCTCAACATAAAGAGAACAAAAATTCTCACAACTGGACCAATAAACAACATCATGATAAATGGAGAAAAGACTGAAGTTGTCAAGGATTTCATTTTACTTGGATCCACAATCAACACTCAGGGAAGCAATAGGTTTGCATTGGGCAAATCTGCTACAAAGGACCTCTTTAATGTGTTGAAAAGCAAAGATGTCACCTTGAAGACTACGATGTGTTAATGTTTCTTCTTATGCTTTTGCCTGATATTAGCAACTTTGGTTCTTTTGAATCTAGCATCATCAAAGCTGATGGTTTTAACTGAGGAGTTCACATCATTTACTCATGGAGTTTTTATTACTATTCAGATGTTTATGTTTAGAGACTTGATAATCTTGGTATATTCTCAGTATACCCTGACTATATGGTATTAGGTCTCAAGATTATTATGTTATATCTGAAGCTGTTTAAAAATCAGGTTAATCATTATGTTTAGATATTTTTGTCTGAATTGACTTTATTTGGCTTTGCTTTACCTCTTGTAATTAGTTCCCATCAAGGAGTATTATTATTCCATATTAAGTTTTATCATCTATAGATAAGCTTTTACTTTGCTAAAAATGCTTGAAATATTTCAACAAAAAAATAGACTGGCCACTAAAGCTGAACCAAGATTTCCAGAACTCTTGTGTAGCAGTTGATGAAGTTTTCAGACTGCCGTTGATCCAAAATTGCATGGAACTAAAGTTAAATACATAGGACTGAGTAAACTAAAAGAATTACTATATGGTTTATATGAGAATATTTTTGACGCTTAGTGTGCTATTTTTAGATATAAGGAATCTTTTTTTCCCCTCTTTTAAGAACCAGTTAATTCAGTAACTAGTAATATTATGTTGGCTACAGAATATCCTATGGATTATAAGCATGTCAAAGTTCTGACTAAATATATTCTGAGTGTTTTAGATGATTCCATACTTAGTTCCACTGTGAAAGAATATTTTTCACAGGTTAAAGAAGCCTTTGATGACAAGAAGTTAAATCCCAAAAGCTGCTTATCACTGCCCCAGGAGAAAATATCTATTGGAAGAGACATCAATTAAAGGATTCCCTTGAACCTCGATGGAAAGGACTTTACTTTGTCCTTCTCACTAATCCTTGTGCTGCTAAATTAGAGGGAGTTAAGACTAGGGTTCATCTATCCCAAATGAAAAAGACTGTGGCTCCTTCCTGGACAATTCAATCAACTGAGAGACTTCAAGTGAAATTCAAACACCCTTGTGGCCAGAAGCAGACAGCTGAGCCCAAAGCAGACAGCTTTCCCAAGATCATGGAACAAGACCTTTCACCCATTCTGTCAAATGCAAGCTGCTAAGGTCACTGGATTTTGTTTAATCTTTATTGCTTTTGAGGTTGTTTTGTGTTGCCAACTTCAGTTTACTGACTGGTAACAATTTTCTGTAGGGATTATTGATATATTTGCTATCTGTTTCATATTCATTGTTATCCTTATGCTAACTGGTATTTATCCCTTGTTTTCATACTATTCTTTTTCCATGCAAATAAGTGAAATACTTTTTGTCAGTTTAGCCTTTTAGCTGACGGAAAGCCTTCCCTGGGAGCTGGTGCCCTGAATTTGGACTTCCAGTCTCCTAAACTGTGAGAGAATAAGCTTTTATTTGCTAAAGCCATCTACTTGTAGTATTTCTGTTATAGCAGCACTAGATAACTAAGACAGTTGTTATTAGCCTGTTTTAAACACTTGTCGATGTCCTAACCCTCATCTCTTTCCTCGTTGCTAATTGTTTGCTCATTGGATTACCCATAGTGTCATTTCCTGTTTTGAGACCTTATTCTCAAGTGGTAGTGGATGAAAGCCCTTGTTTTTATCATGACCATAATTTTTATTACATTTATTATATTATTTTTGGTTTGTGATTTTTTTTTTCCCACTATAAAGCTCTTAAGTATTCTCTCTTTTGCCACTCCAACTAACAGCTGGCACAAATATCCCTTTGTCAAACTATTTGAGTGAATATCTAATGTAGGTAGTCTGACTGATTGCTGGATTTGTCATCAAATGCCAAAAAATGGATATGATAACTCTGACCTGCTGGCCTTGCCAGTATTTAATTATAGCTTTATACCCAGTGTCAGGGTAAACATTAGTGCTACTGCCATAAGAGTTATCCATATTAGATTACGGCATCCATCTAATTTCCCTACTTAACCCTTGGTACCCTTTTTTTTTTTTTTCTTTCTTTCCTTTGTTTAAACAAATTCTGAAGTTAATTATAGTGATGGACGTCACATTCCCTTTGTTGGCAACATCCAGTATACAGTCTTAGTAGATTTTTGTAATTAGGAGAATTCAGATGCCCCAATTTTCCCCCTTTTAAAGGAGAAATCAGAGTTTGGTAGATTGTCTATCTGTAGCAATTCTCTTATCAAAAAATGGCTTGAAGAAGCAAACTGGGCTATCCTTTTCCCTGATACTCAGTCTGGAACAGGAACAATTTGTGTACACCCAAGGTATGTATTTTTATGTGGGGGGATCCACTTATTTAAAGGAAAATGACCATATTGAACCTTGTACTTGAGCACTACCCTGCGTAGACAGATGAAGCATATATGGCCAATGTACCTTAGGGACCCTTGGGGTTCCTTTAAAACTCCATTCTTATGATGAAAGAATGATTTGAAACTTCTTGCCAGGATTAAAAGAGAAGCTAGTAATAACTCTGTAATAGATAAACCCAGAGATGGATGGGCATTCCTCCAAGGCCTTTTTCTATTTGTTGGTATCCCTGAACTTGAAAAACCTATTTGCAACTTATCCACCATGATGTTTCCAATAACTGATGACCTTGTTAATATCACAGAAGCTCAACAATGGTCCTTAAATTCCATTGTTAAAGTAGTATTAGACCACAGAGTTTTCCTTGATTTCCTTTTATCCCAACAAGGAGGTGTATGTGCAGTTGTTAATATCTCTTGTTGCACTTAGATGAACACTTCAGGAGAAGTAAAAAAAACTTTAAGCAGGTATGCCAAAAGGCAACCTGGCTTCATGTCTGTTTCACCTTTCCATGACATCTGTAGCTGGTTACCTAAAGGTGCTCACAGATTCAATCCATATTATTTATGGGTCTTGTAATACTTCTTGCTGTAATAATTATTACTGGGCTAATCAAATGTATGGAATGTATGACTAGTGTTATTACATCTACTCCTCACTTATCAACTATCTTGTTATTCAACAGTTTACATTTATTACAGTAAAAAAATCTACCATCTATTTTGCCCATTAACAGTATACATCTGGCAGTTATGAATGCCGAGGTGTGAGGCAAGAGTAATAATGCTGGCTGTGATGGTTAAGGTTATGTGCCAACTTGGACGGGCCATGATTCTCAGGGGTCTGGCAGTTATGTAATGATACAGTCATCCTCCATTTTGTGATCTGATGTGGTCATCCTCCATTTTTGCATAATGCCAATTTTTGCATGATGACCTGGTCTTTGGAACCTGACCACGTCAATTAGTGAGGGGTGGTGTACTGAGAACACCAATTTAATGCCTATGAAAAAATAATATACACTGGAAGTGTTCAAATTCCAAATGGATTTGAGTGTACCCTCTGAAACAGAGCCCTTAGATGCCAGGTTATTCCTCCAATATGGCCAAGCTCCCACAGACACTAACAACTAGACCACAAGAAACAAGAGACTAAAATATTAGCATGATGAAGACATCAGATGGTGTACAGCTACTTTCACATTTCTAGTGTCTGGAGTCTTAAAGGCTTGTTAACCAAGTAACCATCCAAAACAACCACCTGAAGCCCATACAGAAGAAGGCACTCTTTTCACTACTGGTCAATGAAAATGATCGAAGAATTTCTCTATAAATTCTTGATCAGAAGGAAGGAATGTGCAAGGTTCTAAAACTGAGGTGGCTGGCATGCCTAGGGAGGCTGGCTCAGGTGTAGGCCTGACTCCTTTTTGTGATTTCTGCTTCTGCATTCCTGAGAATGTAAGCTTGACTACTTCATATGCATATGGCCCTGGGCCTCTGGGTGGGTGGAACCATCAGACTAACTTCTTTCCATTCAAATGCATATGGCCTTAGGCCTCTAAATGGGTGAAACCGGCAGACTGACTTCTTTCCATTCATATGCATATGACCCTGGGCCTCTGACTGGTCAGAACCAGCAGAGCCTAGCCCCCTATCAATCATTTTATGACCCCTTTGTGAGCACATACTTCTGCAATTATATGAGTGTACCCAGTCTAAATAGCCCACATCTGTGTTTTCAACCAATCACTGTAAAGCCCCCATTTCAAGTTTTCCCTCCTCCTGCTTATCAAATCTTACAACTTCCAGTCAGAATGCTCTATTTTACTTCATAAATATGCCTCTGTGACCCCACCATTTTGGAGCACTGGTTTTCATTTTGTGAGATCCAATGTGTCCCCAGCTCAATCTGCCTTTGCTCTCAATAAATTTCTTTACTTTCATTTTAAACAGAGTATGTGTTATCACTCAACAACATCCCGAATTTACAGATGAGAATATTGAGGTACTTTAGGTCACTTCTTCAAGGCCACACAGCTAGTCAGTGGTGGAGACTGGAATTCAAACCTAGTTATCTGTCTGAAGACCTTCACTTTTACTCACAACTATGTGCTGCCTTCCACAGTGGGTGCACAGTATGTACTGTTATGCTGTTCAGTGGGACCTAAGAAGGGATGGTTTAATAGGGAGAGAAGAAGAAAGAAAGAGAAAGGATGGAAGGGAAAGGGGGGGCGGAGGGGAGAGGAAAGGAAAGGAGAGCAGAGAGAAATAAAGGGGGTATAAGAGAGTGTGTGATCAAGCTGAAACCCAGAGAGCACTTGGCTGTCTAGAGAAGACACAATTTCAGAAATGACAATGGCTAGCCAGAGTAGGGACACCAGAATCCAACCTATTGCTTTCTCTACAATTCTAAAGCTGTCTTTGATAAAATGGCTTCTCCCCAGCTCCATGTTTTCTAATCTAGAGATGGTCAAATCCTATTTTTACAGCAAGAGCTTAGATAAGGGCATTCCATAAGGGGACTTTTGAAGAAAGATGGGAGATGTCAATTTACCAAAGGATTTATTTACTTACTGGAACAAAAATAATCTATGTTTTGTGAATAATGATGGGAAATAGAAAGCAGCCCACATTCCCATAGACCTTTTTTTTTTTTCTTTTAATGAATTAGAATACACACAACTCAATTAAAAAAAAAAAAAGAAAAATTACTGAAAAGCCCGGTAAGCATCATTCAAAGCCTCTCAACCAGTCATTTTCATATTTTCTGAAGCCAGCATTTCCATTAAAGTGGTACAACATTATGTAAAAAACAAAGTTTTACCGTAACCTAAGGAAAGAGATGTAAAACTTGGCAGCAGATGAAGGCAAAGGACTGAGATTAGCCGCAAGAACAAAGGGGTTCTCTCTCCTCAATGGTTTTCAAAGTGACTACGCTGGCATTTTGGGAGGCACCAGTCTTCATCAGATGGAACTGTCCTGCATATAACTGGGTGTTAAGTATCCCAGACCCTGCCCACTAAATGTCAGCAGCAACTTAAAGTCACTGCAACCATCAAAACCATCCCCAAACATTTTCCGATGCCTTCTGGAGGGACAATACTGATCCTGGATGTCTCTGTTTCCTAGTGTTGCTATAACATAAATATCGCAATTGGGTGGCTTTAATGAATAGAAATTTTTCTCACAGTATAAAACCAAAAAAAAGAAAAAAAAAAACACTAAACCCACTTCTGTCAAATCGATTCTGACTCACAGTGACCCTATACAAGACAGAGTAGAACTTCCCTTAGGGTTTCCAAGGAGTGGCTGGTGGATTCAAACTGCTGGCCTCTTCTTGGTTAACAGTCGTAACTCTTAACCACTGCACCACAAGGGCTCCTTTCATAGTTTAAAAACACCCAGTGCCATCAAGTCGATTCTTTAGAAGGCTAGAAATCCAAATTTAAGGCACCAGCTATAGGAGAAGGTTCTCTCTCTGAGAGCTCTGGGGGGAAGGTCTTTGTTTCAGCTTCCATAGCCCCAGTGCTTCAAAGTTCCTTGGCAATCTACCTTTCCACCCCTCACCCCCACCCCCTTTTTGTGCTTGCTTCTGTGTTTTTTTTCTGTGTTTAATCTACTCTTTTTATAACTCAGATGTGCTTAGATTTAAGACACACCCTACACTGACATGGTCTCATTAACATAACAAAGAAAACCTTGTTTCTAAACAGGATTACAGCCACAGATATAGAGGTCAGGATTTCAACACATATTTTAATAGGACATATTTCAATCTATAATGCTGGTTAAGAATCACCGTAAATCTAAGTAAATTCAGCTAACACTTCCTAAGTGCCTCCTTGACTTTGAGCAGCTCACAGCCTTGTAAGGGGAACAGGGAGGCAGGGATGCATGCACGAAGCTATAATCTAAGACCTCATGTGGCACCTGACAGATAGTTAGCCTTCTATTATTATTTATGTAATATAAGACAAAATGCAGTACCTACAAAGCATAAAATGAGATATCCTCAAAGGCTAGGGTCCATCTTGCATCAAAAGTAACCCATTAAATCAACTGCAAATACAACTACAAATATCAGAACCAGAAGGGAGTAGAGGCCAGCAAACATTTTCTGTAAAGGGCCCGACAGTAAATATTTTAGACTTTGTGGGCCATACCATATCTATTGCAACTACTTAACTCTGCCACGTAATGCAAAAGCAGCCCCAGGTAATATATAAATGAATGGGTATGGCTTTACGTCAAAACTTTATTTACAAAAACAGGAAAAGGGCTGAGTCTAGCCCATAGGACATAATTTGCAGACCAATGATCTAGTCTAATTGCCTTACCTTACGGAGTTGGAAATTGAAACCCAGAGAGAAGTGATTTGTCCAAGGACTCACAGCTAGTAAGTGATAGAGACCCAAATTTAAATATCCTGAATCTTAGCCGCTGATTTTCATTTTTAACAGGCTGCTTCCCATGCAACCAAATTTAGGTTCATGTAGCTTTAGAATAATATTAATAATAAAAACTTTTTTTTAAAAATAAAACTAGCTAACACCTATTCTGTGCTTACTATGAGTTAGGCAACTGATGTAAGCACTTTGAAAGCATCTGTATATTTAATCCTTCTGACAATCCTATGATTTAAGTTCTGTTATTATCCCCATTTCACAGATAAATAAACAGAGGTACAAAAAAAAAAAAACCAAACCCACTGCTGTCAAGTCGCTTCCAACACATAGCAACCGTATAGGAAGAGTAGAACTGCCCCATAGGGTGTTCTAACCAGGGCTGTTATCTTTACGGAAGCAAATTGCTGCATGTCTGTCCCGAGGAGCCACTGATGGGTTCCAGTCGCTGACCTTCCCCTTAATAGACAAGTGCTTAACCACTTCACCACCACAGAGTTTAAGTAGCTTGTACTGGGTCACTCAGGGAGGTTTAAAACTATTCCCAAACTAGTAAGTGGCAATATTGAGATTTGAAGAGAGCCTGACTCCACAGCCCATACCCTTAACTTCTACACAGCCTTCCCTGCATTGTTGCCAATTCATGCAGCACCGTCTCCTTTTCAAAGGCCAAAATTTACTGGACATACACTACATATAACTTAAGTGTCGGCTGGCTTTTCCTGGCCCTCAGAGGCTCCAGCAAATTTGGCTCGAGCATCCAATTTTGCAGTCTGTGAACATCTGTCGCCTTCTCCAAGATTCCTGTGAACCACTGATTTATTCCTCATGCTGCTACTACGACTGGAGGAAGATGAGTGAGTTACCACCAGTGCAAACTTAAAGGGCGGGAAGGGGGGGGTGTTAATCCAAAAACTCAGTAATCACGATAAATAATATTTTAATTCAATATTTTTAAAAATATACGCTAATGAAAAAAGTCCATGAAAAACAAAATATCACAATTTTAAATGAAGACAATCAGTATTGTCAATTTTTCCTTTTGCCCCAGGCACCAATTTGGCTCCACATAGCACAGTTACCGATCCTGTCATTATTTAAATTTTTCATCTTTATTCTTTTTCTTTGTGAATTTTTTGGCATTAATTTTCTTTTTTTAGAATACTGTATTAAAATATTACTTATTGTGATTACAGCGTTTTTGGAACCCCCTTAAATTCCGCACAGGAGGCTAGTGCCTCACTTACTTTTCCCCTAGTCCCGCCCTGTCTCAGGTTCCTAAACCTACACTCTGTGTTCTTCCCTGGGGCGGTCCCTTTGTCCACTTCTCTGATGGCTTCACTCATTGTCAAACTGAGTCCTAGCAACCTGAATGAGCATTTTCATATTGGAGGTCATGTCTCAGCTCCTCCATCCTCATGTCCACAGTCTCACCTTCAGACTCTTTGAAGAATCAGCTTCTGCTCCAAGATGATTATCTAGAAACATTCCCGATAAAGCAGAACTCTACCTAAGAAGAATTCTCCAAGGGCAACAGCTGCCAAGAAAACTGTACCTCTCTAATTTTATATATCTTATTGCTAAGCATAGAGAGGGAAATACAATAGAGAAACCTCCCTCAGTAGCCTATCATCACCTGGCAGGAATCCCCAATATTCACTGCACAGTGGGCCCTCAATAAGCACTTGCCAAACTGAATTGGACAAATTCTTTCATCTAGCTTTTCAGAGTTTAGATGACTAGGGAAGAAATGGGGAAGCTTAGAGAAGACTGATGTCATGCTCTTAAAGTGGGAAAAAAGCAGTGATACTTCGTGGATTTTATTAGTTGAAATCACTGGGAACAATTGCTTAAGTTGGCACTGTGGATAGCACTGGACTCAAAAAATACTGTAATCACCACTTGTACCCACGCTAGCTGGTCTACTGCAGAAATATCCATGTGTTTTCCCAGTTTTGATCTGTAGAATGCTTCTGTTCCACCGGAAGAAAGACAGCAAATTCAGAAATAAATGACCACTCTCAGCTAAACCCCCATCCCCCAAATCCCAAGCCTTCCTTTAACCCATTTATTTAATTTCTCTTAACATATTTAAATCCACTGGAGGAATTATAAGGGAGACAGATGAGACAAGTTGCAAACATTTGTATGCACATTAAAATAAAGAAAATTAAACGAAAGATTAATAGGGCAGACAGGTAACCATGTAACATGATTTCACTTTGAAGCAATTTATTTCCATTCAAACTGTGACAAATAACCACCAAGTGATATAATAATTACCCATTTCTTGGTGTCGAATGGGATGTGAAAATTATTCTCTGAAGTGAAAACATCCCATGGACTTTGAAAAGAGAAAGTCGCACATTCAATAAAGCTACAAACCATGACCCCAAAAGAAATTGAATTGGCCTGTTTGTATTCCCATCGCTATGTCTGAGAAGTATGTTTTTTCCCTCCAAGGCAAGCTTCCCTTTCTGTTTGAGAAAATCTTGTGATTTGCAACCACAAAAGCTCTGAGGACTTTATAAATTCTGTGCTTTGGCACTCCAGCATGAGATCAAGTACTGAAAAAGATAGGCTGCTAAAGAAGATAGGGTCCCAAGGTCATGGAACATTCCTAGTTTGGGTGGTTAGCAATGGTCATTTCTAAATGCCTCCTGGGCTTAAGAATAATTGAATGCATTTTAAAATTAGGTCTCATTCAGTTAAAAGCAAGACTCCATCTGTAAACATTCATCAACACCCACTAGAAGGATCTTCTTTGCTGGAGTTCTTTACTGCTCATTAACATAAGGGCTGCCATTGCTTTAGGGCCCACAATGGCAATATCCTGGGTGTGTGCATCCATCATTTCATATCAGAAACACTGCTTACAGAGAATGCCAGGGGGCAAAGAGAAAAACTGCAATGGAAAAGGGACCAGATTAAGAGTTGGAAGATTTGGGTTCTAATCCTGGACCAGTCCCTTATCAGCCATGCAAACTCGGGCAGCTCACTAAAACATCTCTGGGCCTCAGTTTCTTCATCTGTAAAGTGAGGATGATGGCTAATCCCTACTCAATCCACTGGAAAACTATAATGTGTTACATAAATTCACTTCAAATTTCTAAGTGTTTTTAAATACTGACTAAAGATGTTTAAGGTACTCGGGAGTGATGGGATGAGTAGGAAGCAGTCCCCTTGCTATGGATTAAATTGTGGCTTCCCAAAAATTATGTTGAAGTCCTAACCTCTGGTATCTCTGTATGTGATCTTGTCTGGAAATAGTCTTTGGAGATGTTATCAGTGATGTTGGAGTAGGATGAGTTATAATCCAATCTGAGTGGTATCCTTATTAAAGAGGAGATGAGACAGAGATACAGACAGGAAGGATGGCCATGTGAAGATGCATCTATTTACAAGCCAAGGAACACCTGGGGCTTCCAGGAGCTGAGAGAGAGAACAGAGTGTCTTCCCCTGGGGACTTCAGAGGGAGCGTGGCCTGATGGACACATTGATTTGGACTTGTAACTTCCAGAACTCTGAGACACTAAATTTCTGTTCTAATAAGTCACTGAACTTATGGTATATGGTTACGGCCAACCTAAAAAACTAATACGCTCTTATTCAAAGGAGGAGAGAGTGTTGTGTGTATGCAACTCATCTCAACAAGGCTACCCTGAAATTCTCTGATGTTTCTTGCTTAGACCGCCTAATGAAGACTGTGCCTATCCATTCACTCACTCAGTCATCCCCTTTTATTTGCTCATTTGTCTCTTCCACAAAACTTCATTGGGCATTTACAGTGTGCCTGGTACTGGGGATACAGAGATGAGTAAAACTCCGTGTCCTGAAGGAGTCAACATTCTAGCAAAGGTGACCACAGCGACGCAATTTGCAAAGCACTTTTTAATAAATTGTTCCTTATTTAATCCCCAAAGCAACTATTTGGAGTAGGTATTATTAGCTCCATTTTAAAGGTGAGGAAGCTGAGGACACAGAAAAATGAATTCACTTGCCCAGAAAACAGAGCTTTCGGTGACAGGGCCAATGTTGAAAATCTGTCCTTCTGAGTTGAATCTAGAGCTCCTTCTCTTATGCCTTGGATATCTTCCGGGAGAGATGCCCTGTCTTGATTAGGTCACCTTGCTGAGATTGTGACTCCACCTAACTCTGGTAAGCTTCTTGTAAAGCTGGATCCTGGCCTCTATACCTTCCATCACCGTCTAGGATCCAGCTGAAATAAACTGATAAACCGCTTTATTTCCTTTCTTCCTCCCTCCCTTCCTTCCTCCCTCCCTTCCTCCCTCCCTCCCTCTCAAGCATTTATTGTGCACCTGCATCCACTATACGCTAGGCATTATTCTAGGCCCTGAAGATTAAAAAGTGGAAAAGACAGAGTCCCTGCCTCATGGAGCTCAATACCTAGTAGGAGACACAGAGAAGTAATTTCAATATAGTGTGATAAGTGTTATGACAGTAAAGATACAGGATTCACTGATAGCACATAAAAAGGAATCTAACCTAGCCTACAGGGAGCCAGGAAGGGCTTCGCAGGAGAGTAACAGTCAAGAAGAAACCTGGAGCGCCTCTGACTAGCCAAAGGGGGGTCTAGCATGTTTCAGGCAGAGGGAACACAAGTAGCAAAGCCTAGCAGGGGAGTAAGCACAATGCTTTGAATAATCCACAGTTTGTTTGGGGTGGAACATGTTTGGATCATGGTCAGCAAGGGATGAAGTAGAAGGAAAGTTGCTACTGGAGAAGGACACATAAGTGAGCATCAGTGAGAAGTTTAGACTTCATTTTGAGGGTACTAGGGAGCCATGGAGAGATTTTCAGACAAAGGTAATAGTATCAGATTTTAGTTTTAGTAAAGTAACACTGCTGCTCTTTTGAGACTAAATTCAAGTAGAGCAGAGTGAAAGCAAGGAAATGAGTTGTGGGAAGTTGAAGTAGTGATACAGGTGTGAAATGATGGTGAACTTGAACTAATATAGTAGAGGTAGGGATAGACAGAATTGAGAGATATTGCCCTTTAGGGCCTGTTGATTTCAATGCCTCCTTGAATCAACACTGAATGAGTTCATTGGATACCATACCGTGAACAAAACTAACAATAATAATGGCTTTACTTGTCAAATGTTTATGTTAAGCCAGGTACCGAGATAAGAAATTTAAATCTACTACCACATTTAAGAATTAAAATAACTCATCAATGCTATATCCCACATCTTACAAATGCAGATTCCTAGGATCTACTGGAGCCATATTAAACCAAACTTTAGTTGGTGGAGACCAGGAATCTACATTTGAGATCCAGTGATCTTAACGTGTGCTAAATTTTTAGAGCCACTACTGTGAACTCCAAAGCACGTGACATTTTTATTCTGGGGAAAAGCTTCAATTAAAAAATAATAATAATTTAAATTCCAAAAATAACAATTTCAATTAACCTGGGCTGCCTTATGCTTAATGACATACAAATGCCTCAAATAGTATAAAATACCCCAGTGACAAGCATGTATAAAACATTTAACTGACAGTGAGATTTGTAGGCCCTTTTAAATAGACACTAAGTCAGAGAAAGGTGTCTTTGGTTTCCCTAAACAGAACAGGCTTGAGATGCAGAGAATGGCTCTGGGTCGAAGGAGGATAGTATACTCAGGATTCAAAGGCAACCCTGGCATGTGGTCAGGCTGTAGAACCTTATCATTGGAAGGGACCTGCGATACCCTGAGCCAGGGATTTTCAAACTGTGTTCCACAGAGCACTGGGGTTACTTGAAGGAGCAAGGTAGATGCTGAACCTTCAGGATTTGGGCTTTCCTCACCACTGTAACCTAGTCTGTATTTTAACTCTTACTTATTGAGTTTGAAATAGAATTCTCTTTGAAGGAAAGGGTCAGAGATTTGGAGAGAAATAAATGAAAGGGTACGTAAAGTCAACAAGTATTTTCAGCAGTTGTGTAAAAGAGGGCTCGGTGTGAGACACAGAGGATGCTAAGATGAATAATGCACAGCCTCTCCCTGCAACTGCTAGAGACCTTTGGCTGTAAGCAACAGAAACTGGCTCTAGCTACTTAAGCAAGTAGCAGGGTTTCCTGGAAGACTGTTTAGGGTAGCTCTAGAAAGGATCAGAGAACTAGACAGGCAGGACTCAGATAGGGCAAGAGCTGGAAAGTTCTAGGGATTTTGGTAGCAAGAACTCATAGGCAGACTTAGTTCTGTCAACAAATGGTTCTACCCTAGTCTGTATGTCATGCCTCTCAAGAACCAAATGCCCAGAAAAGAGCTAGAGTCTGATTGGCCCAGCTTGCATTATTAGCTAGAAATGTAGGAATGTGGAAGGACCAATGACAAGTTACAGTGGGGAATGATGGCTTACACTCCCACCCAAACCACGTGGGAAGGGGTAGCATAGTTCTCCAAAGGCAAAGGGGATACTGTTGACAAGAGATGGTAGAATGGAAGCTGAACAAGCAAACAGAGCAGTTGTTCACTCCATTTCCCTCAGAGAGCTCAGTTTAGAAGGGAAGGTATTATAGATACATAATTTTTTGGTCTGTCCAACAGCCCCCGTGTCTGAAACCTTCTCCTGAGTACTCTTTCTCTCCCATTCTGTAATATGAATAGATGCTGGAATGTCCTCATAAACTCACCCATGATAGTCATAGTTGATTGGTCCTGAGGTAAGCACCTGACCCATCCTAAGTTTCTCCCTGGGATTTTTAAACTTTAAACCAGAGTCATCAAAGATTATTGGCAGTCATTCTCCTCCAATCTCAGGAAGCTGGTCACAGAGAATGAAGACACAGGCTCAAGGTATGGTGAGAATTACGTCTTTACTTCAGCCACAGACTCTAGTTGTCTCTGAAGCCAAACTGTACACCTGTACTTGCCACTATGACATAACCCATAAAAACCCATTGCCATCAAGTCAATTCCAAATCACAGTGACCCTATGGGATAGAGTAGAACTGCACCCATCAGGTTTCCAAGGAGCAGCTGGTGGATTCCAACTGCCAAACTTTTGGTTAGCAGCTGGATGCTTAACCACTATGACATAAGGTAATTTAATATCCTCAATGGAGTCCCTGAGTAGTGCATGCTCAACTGCTCACTGAAGGTTGGAGGTTCAAGTCCACCTAGAGGCACCTTGGAAGAAAGGCCTGGAGATCTGCTTCTAAAAAATCGGCCACTGAAAACCCTGTGGAGCACAGTTCTACTCTGACAGGGTTGACTCAATGGCCACTGGTTTGGTTAGTATCCTCAACAACAAACAAACTCAACAATTTGTCTTGGACTGAAGCTAGTTCAAAGTGGGATTCTGTCATTTACAATCAAAAGTGTTTTAACTATTCAACTGCACAAATAACTGAACACCAAGGTCATTTGTGATAAACGTCATTAGAATGGTCTGGGGTTTAGGAGAAAGAGAAACCACATGCATAATTCTTATAGCTCTCACCCAGCACCGAGCTTGGGTCAGGTGTGCTAGGTCCCTGATATACATTATTTTACTGACTTTTTGCACCTGCACTGCAGTTCGTTTTATCTTCATCTCAAGGGTAAGAAATGGAAGCCAGAGAAGTTAAGCAAATCACATAACTTGCCCAACTAGGAGAGGCAAAATCTGAAATAAAATCTGACCCTGAAACATACTTTCTTTACCATGAAGCCAGAAGGCCCAGAGGTGCTCTTTATCCTTCCTAACAATGGACCAGTTCCCCCACAAGCATATGGAAAACTACAATCAAGTTGTATCTCTGCCACCTTAAAATATGAAATCTTTCTGTTTTTTGCTGAGTGTAGGCTCTATGGTAATTATCACCACATTACAGCTCATTATTATTTAGGATGTTGCTGGAGGGTGGAATCTGCAAGTATATTTCAATAGTGCCTCAACCTCTCAGGTCGCCACGACTGTTGTATTTATCAGCGTGAGTAGTTTTTACAGCTCTCTGCTGTTCGTTCGGGCAAGAATTTATAAGGCTGACACCTTGGCCAGGGAATGGTGCATCACTATTTCTGAGTTAAGGCCCTTCTGGGATGGCAGTGTGTGGGGCACAATGCTTTGCTTGTGCAGCCAGGAGGCGAGTGTGTTATTTGTACTCAGGACCGTAGAAATACAAGAGTACACGTCTTCTCTGCAAATACAGATGGCAGCTTGGGGTAGAAGCAGCAGTGTATCTTGAGTCAAAGAAGCTAGAATTTCTGCCAGGCTCTGTCTCCACTCAGTTCTGTGATTTGCGGCAAACCACTTCCCCTCTCTGGGCTACCCTTTTGCCATGGATAAAATAAGAATGTTCTAGATCATCCTGTCCCACCAAACCTTGTCCATGGAATGCCAGTGTGGCGCAGCATGTTCTATGAAAAAGGAGCTCTGGGATCAAACAAACTTGAGAAATAACACTCTAAAGTGGAATTGGCTTCATCACTAATGAGTTTCCTAGAGCTTGGATAGTCGACTTACTCATTACCACTCTGTAACACAGGATGTAGTGTTACTCAGATTTTTTTTTTTTTAATCACGAGTACCTCTTTTTTTCCAAGAGCAACTTTTAACATCCCACAGGACATGGTGTTTTCTTAGAACAGTTTGGAAAACGCTGGATCAGAGGATGATTAAATATCCTTTCCTGCCTCTCTTTGTGCTGCAGTGAGCCCTGCTCAGATCTCAGTGTCTGCTTTTATCTCACTGAGTCATATTTCTCTTGTTCCATCCGAATCTACTTCCCTTCATTTCCACTGTGGCTGCCCTAATCCAAGCCATCATCATCATCATTCTCTCTCTGTGCCTCTTTCAGCCTAACTGCTCCCCACACTTCCCTTCTTGCTCTCGCTATAATCTTTACTCCACAAAGAAGCCAGAGGTCATTAGGAAGTTAGATTACTTCATTGCTGGCTTAAAATGCTGCAGTAACTACCCACCAAACTTGGGATAGATGTAAGTCAGTATAACGGCCTACACAGCCAGACACAAACTGGGACTCTTCCTACCCATGTGACTCTCTCATGCCACTCACACTCTCTCTCACTATCCTTCAGCCACAATGACCCTCTCTGGTCCTTGTTCCTGCCTTAGAACCATGGTACCTACTGTTCCTTCTCTCCAGCATGCACTGCCCTCAGATCATCACATTATGGCTCTTTATCCCTGGTAGGTCTCAGCTCCATCATCATCTCCTTAGGGAGGCCAACCCTGACCACTCAGCCTCGAGTAGCCCCTTATCTCTAGCCACTCTTTTCCTTATTAGTTCAATCTGAAATAATTTCCATCATTCATTGGTGGGTCAGTGGTAGAATTCTCACCTTTCATGTAGGAGACCCAGGTTCAATTCCCAGCCAATGCACGTCATGTACAGTCACCGCTCACCTGTCAGTGGAGGCTTGCACGTTGCTGATGCTGAACAGGTTTCAGTGGAGCTCCCAGACTGAGATGGACTAGGCAGAAAGGCTTGCTGATCTACTTTGAACCATCAGCCAACGTGACTCTATGGACCACAACAGTCCAATAGGCAACCAATAGCGGGATGGCACAGAACCAGGTAGGGTTTTGTTCTGTTGTGCATGGGTACACCATGACTTGGGGGACAACTCAGCATCAGCTAACAAGAATGCCATGTATTTACTTATTTACTTATCTACTCCTCTCCTAAGGAAGAAAAGTTCTTTAAGAACAAGAACCTTATCTGCCTTGTTCACTGCTATATCTCAAGAATCTGTAACAGTGCTGAACACAAAATACGTACTCAGTAAACACTTTTTGAATGAATGTATGCATGAATAAATGCTTTTGCAGCTATGAATTCCTTGAAAGCACAGGCTATGTTTTATATTCTTCCAACTCCAGCTGTGTGATCCTGAGCCTCTCTGAGATGGTTTTCTCTTCCACAAAATGGAGATAAGAGTAGGCATCTCACAGAAGTGTAATGAAGATTCATCAAGACCCCTGATATGTTCCTAGCACAAATGCCTAACAGAATGCATGGATGATACTTTCATTTCCAAGTCATTATTCACGGAATCCAGTTCCTGATTCAGTGCCCAGTGCATAGTAGGCTCTCAGTAATTGTTTGCTGAATGACTAGAATGGATGGGTTTTCTAAAAGCGCCCTAGTCAGTGAGATGTATGAAGTACCATGCACATGCTCCCAAACTTTCTTTTTGCCTCCAAATGGGTGGAATGATCTAAATCTGATATCCCAAACACAGAATGAGAGCCTCTGGGAGGTCCTGGGGATCCTCCTCCCGGAAGTCCTTAGAAATAGAAAATACTCACTGCTCTGAGGTGATGGAAATATATGCCTGTGGCAGAAGAATGGATGAAATGTTAGCTGAATTCCAGTTAAGTGTCAGTCACCATCCCACCGTATTATTTTCCTAGGGTTGCAGTAACAAAGTACCACAAACTGGGTGACATTAAAAAAAAAAAAACAAAAAAAAAACAGAAATCTATTCCCTCACAGTTCTAGAGGTCAGAAGTCCAAAATCAAGATGTTGGCAAGGCTGGTTCTTTCTTGAGGAATCGAAGAGAGAATATTTCCATGCCATTCTCTTAATTTTTGGTAGTTTTTGGCAATCCTTGGTGTTTCTTGGCTTGTGGAAGCATAATTCCAATCCCTGTCATCACATAGCATTCTCCCTCTGTGTGTCTCTGTGTTCCAATTTTGTTCTCCTAAGGACACCAGTCACTGGGTGAGGTTCCACCTTAATCCAGTGTTACCTCATCTTAACTTGAAAACATCTGCAAAGGCCCTATTTCCAAGTAAAATCACATTTACAAGTGCTGGGGATTAGGACTTGACATCTCTTTTGGGTGGACATAATTTAGCCCACAACACTGGCCATAAAAGATAAGCAAGATACATATGCTCCCTGTCCTTCTAGGCCCCACAGCCCAATGGGAGCAGACAAACACACATTTACAGTGTAGTGGGTTGGATGCTTTCATGATGCGCCATCACGGCACAGAGAAGGGGTACCTGAAATAGTGTAGGAAGTCAGGAAATGTTTCCTGGAAAGAGTGATGCTCAGACTAAGGGTGAAGAATGAGGAGGATCTGGCAAGAAGTAGAGGGGGTGGGTACAATTCTAGGCAGTAAGAACGGAGCTGCTGCCTGGGTGGAAGGTACATGGGAAAGGGACGTGTCAAGGATGAGGCTAAGAATCCTGGTCTGTGCAATCAAGTGGCTTGGGGTGCTCAGGTGAATGGTGTGCCTCCCAAAATCCTCCACAGGCCTGGCTAGGCTAGGACTGGCATCAGATCAGCATAATTTGCCATTAGCAAACATCCAATTCCTAGAAGTCCCAGCTTTTCACCGGCATCATCCACTCTACCAGCATAAAGTGTCTGTTGTCATGGGCTGAAGCACGAACCACAAAACCTTCTAATGAGTGTGCACGTATGCAGGCATGTGTGTGTGTGCGAGGATCCCTGGGGGGTTCTTGTAAATGAAAAGTTCACTTCAATGACCCTATTGTTGTAATTAATACACTCCCTAAGCAGACTGTGCTGCTGAAGGAAAGATAAATTGAACACGAAGAGGGTCAGATGCAATACCAGGAAATGTGTATGGTCCTTGGAAAGGATAGAAGGTCCTTGAAGCATGGGAAGCATCTGCAGGCAGGGAGATTGTTCTAAGCAGGAGTTTTTCATATACTACTTTGGAGTTGACAAAGCACTTTCATAGTGTTTATTTTATTGAAACTCTCAAGCATTAGGACTGTTCGATATGACAATATTTAGGGAATACAGGGAACTACTCTGAAAACGAAAGATCAAAGATGCCCTCTAAAGAGTTAAACTTGAGACCAACACTCCTAGGCATATGGCAGAAGTATGCAGAGTCCCTGAAGGAGGTAGAGATGGCTTGCTATATTAGGACAGAAAGAGGAATTACCTAGTTCACAGTGGAGAATGTTGGCAATGCCCATTTGGATCCCACCCTGAGAAACATAGCTAGAGGTAACCAACTTCTGGTATTCCAGTCTTATTGCCAGGATATTCCTAATGTGGAGATGGATGCAGATCAGTGGTCGGCAAACTACGGTCCACAGGCCAAATCCAGCCTGCTGCTTTTTTTTCTGTAAATAAAGTTTTGTTGGAATATTTCCATGCCCATTCATTTATGCATTATCTATGGTTACTTTCTTGCTACAGTGGCAGAGCTGAGTAATTGCAACAAAGGCAGTAAAGCCACAAAGCCTGAAATATTCACTATTGGCCCTTTGCCAACTGCTGATATAGAACATTGTGACAGCAGCAGAAACTGTGGGCAGACTCACTAAACCCCCACTCCTAAATTTCTTCTCCCTGGCCACCTTCTACAATAGCAAGGATGATATCCAGACAGTATGTACAATTATAGCTGTGCCAATTGCTTTTGGTTGGCATCCATTTCATTGGTTATGCATGGATCTTGCTGACAGTTAAATATTTTTAATATCACCTTAATGATAGAGGCTAAAAAGCTAAATACTTAGTTCCCAACCACTTTCAAAGCTAGGCGTGGTCAGGTGACACAATTCTTAATAATTAAATGGAAGTAGATGTCTGCTAAAAGGATTCTGGGATAGTTTTAGAGATCCTAATTTAAAAAAAAAAAAAAAGGTAAGGGGATAAAAATGGCTGACCCACTAGTTTGCCTCCTCTGTTTTCCTCCTTCCTGGAAAGTGATACAATGTCTGGCACTGAAGCAGCCATCTTGGGTACAAGAGGTAGAAAGACAGACAGAGCATGAGTCCCTGGAGGCATCACTGAACAACTGAACAAATGCTAACATCTGCCTATATTCGGGCTTCTTATATGAGGAAAATAAACCTCTGTTTGTTCAAGCTACCACTAGTGGAGTAAAAAAATTTAAAAAAAAATTTTTAGTGGAGAGTCATTATTTGGTACTATACACTTTCCTAACTGATATAGTAACTAAGTACTTGCAACAACAGTATTTCAGGCCCCATCAGCGAGGCCATCCCTATGGTGATATGGCTACGTCAAGCTCTTCTATTATACATTACACTCATCTAACTCCCTTGATCTGCTTCAATGCTCACCACATAACTTTTGATAAGAACTTGCCTAATGGGCTGTGAGTCAGGAGACAGCAATTCTAGCCCTATTCCTGCCACTTATTGGCTCTAAGTCCCTAGGCACACCTCTTGCTCCCTTCCGATTTTCAATTTCTTCATCTTTAAAATAAAGATGGTAGACTCCATAGTCTCTATCCTTTCTTCCTGTTCTGTCATTCTCAATTCAATTTTTTAGTCCTAAAACTGCATAAAGAAAGAAGAAAAATATACCACTCAAAATCTAGCATAAGGTGACAACTACAAAGCAGCATTAAAAATAAGCTATGAGCTCCCTGGTAGCCCGGGGGCGGGGGGTGGGGGAGGGAGAAGAGGACTATAATGATGACAAAATTCTTCTTCTTTAATAAAAAGAAACAAAACTTATAAGGACAGTTCTGTTCTTTGATGTAAAGTTCAAAGTGAATTTATAAAGAAGACAAAAAACAACCTAAATGAAAATACCTTCACCATAAGCCTAAGAACACTATCAACATTAAGATACTCATTTGCTCCTTGGAAATGGTCAGTTCATTGATCAATGGATATAATAACATGCATATTACAATACTGCATTTTTTGCCAAGAACACAAAAATGATGACTAACATTTAATGAGGAATGTCAGTTGCTAATGCATACCAGATACTCCTATTTGCCTCTCCCAAAGCTCTGAGGCTTTCCTTCCTGCCAGAAAATGTTGCCTGTACCAGTAGATAACTTTTAACAAGTGTTCAAACAAACAAACAAACAAAAAAAACAGTTGTCATCGAGTTGATTTCAACTCATGGAGACCACTTGTGTTGCAGAGGAGAACCACGCTCCATAGAGTTTTCATGCTCACGACCTTTTGGAAGCTGGTCACCAGGTCTTTTTTCTGAGGTGCCTTTGGTAGGCATCTCAGAAGAAAGGTCCCGTACCTGCTTCCAAAAGTTCACAAAGCCTCTGGTAGGCACCTCAGTTAGTAGCTGGGCAGTTAACCATCTGTGTCACCCAGGGACGCCTATCATGTTCAGTGCTCTATAATTAACTATATGCTTTTTTTTTTTTTAATCTACTTAGTGTATGTGAGGAAGGCAGACTCAGAATAAATACCCCCATCTTACAGATGAGAAAACTGAGGCTCAAAAAACCTACATGACATAACCACGGTTGCCTGTGTTAGGTTCAGGACTGAAATTCAGCCCCCATCCATCTGACCCCATGCCTAGGGTTCTGCCTTTTTCCATACCAGGTGTCACCAAAGCCTAAACCAAGCACACCTGGTAGGTACCTCTCTCCCAAGTGATCGGACGCCTCACTGGGCAACTTTGAGGCAGCAGCTCTATTTTATTTGTTTCGACCACTGTCAAATAGAATCAATGAAGCTTCAACTTATTATCTCAAATATATAGCCCTGATAGCATGCTTGATGCCTTGCAATAGCCTAGTTATGGTTGATTTAAAAACAAAAACAAAAAAACATTAAGGTTAGAAACAAGAAAAGGGAAAAAAGTGACCTTTTGTGGCTCACCACAGGCCCCTACAGCTGTGCATGGCCCTAAAGGTCAGGGGACAACAAAGCTGTTCCTTGATCTTGGCTTCCAGGTCACCACTCTGCAGCACCATCATTCATTCAGTAACTCACTCATTCAGCAATACAGGAGCAAAGTCAAATGGGACACTTGGCTGGAGACGCTGTAGCACATTCAACTTGAGAACAAGGACTCAGGAGGCAGAGTTAACGTCTGTCTGTGCCTTGATTTCCTCATCTGTAATAATAATCATAATACCCAAAAACCCAGTGCCTAATAGTTAATACTTATTAGGAGATAACTGTATGTCAGGCACTGTTCTAAGCACTTGACATGATTAACTCATTTAATCTTCACAACAACAAATGAAGTAGGCACTATTTTTATCCCGTTTTTACAGATGACAAATTGAGATGCCAAGAGATTAGAGAACATGGACAAGGATACATACCTAAGAAATAGTGGTTCTGGGCAGTCCAACTCCAGAATCCATGCTCATAACTACCTCACTATATGGCCTGCAGACCAGCGCTGTCCAATAGAACTTTCTGCACTGATAAAAATGCTCTGTACTGTTCAATATGGTAGCAATTAGGTACATGTGGCTAGTCCAATACCTAGCCATTTAACCACATGTGACTATTGAGCCCTTGAAATATGAATAGCACAAAGAACTGCATTTTTAATTTTATTTAATTTTACTACATTTTAATTTAAATAGCCATAGGCAGCTTGTGGCTATGGACTGCACAGCACACCTCTAGACGAAAAAACTCAAATCCCATTGCTATCAAGTCGATTCTGACTCAAAGTGACCCTACAGAACAGAGTAGAACTGCTCCATGGAGTTCTCAAGGCTGTAATCTTTACAGAAGCAGGCTGCCACATCTTTCTTCTGTGGAGCGGCTGGTGAGTTTGAACTGCAAACCTTTTAGTTAGCAGCAGAATACGTAACCACTGTACCCCCAGAGTTCCTTCAAAATGCAGATAGTAACACTATACTCAACTTAGGGCTCTGAGGCTCTGGCGAGATACGTGTTTCTAAACTGCTCTGCATGGTAGTGGTGTTGCTGCAGTCGAGTAGGTTCAAACTCATAGAGACCTTATATACAACAGAACAAAACATTCCCTAGTCCTGCGCCATTCTCATAATCTTTGGTGTGTTTGAGTCCATTGATGCAGCCACTATGTCAATCTATCCCATGGAGGATTTCCCTCGTTTTCACTGACCCTCTACCAAAGATGATGTCTTTTTCTAGTGATTGGTCTTTCCTACCTAGCACATAATAGGTACTCAATCTATCTGAGTTACTTATTCTAGCAGTAGTAGACATTTAACAAATATTTATCTGTCATCTCTAATCTGAATTACAAAATCCAAAACGCTCTGAAAAGCAAATGTGTGTACGTGTTTTTGTAACTCATTTGGCAGCAAAATCTAACGCGACCTGAACTAATTTGGTGGCATAACCTGACTTGAACTGACCGGATGTTGCTCTTAGTGTTTATTCATCTCGTTTCATGTGAATTTTCATTCATTTCAGTGCAGAAATATTGATGTGTTTGATTATGGGTGCTGCCCCAGACTCAGTGGGGGGTGTGACACAGTATGTAATATATGTATCACATTACCTATCTCAAATCTAAAACGCTCTAAACTTTTGACACATAGCTCGCTCCTAAGGTTTCAAATAGGGGATCAAGGACCTGCATTTGCATTTCCATATCAGGCTAGCTGTGAGGGACAGAGCAGAGAGAGCAGGGCCTGACCTGGAGGCCGTAGTTTTCGCTGGTTTTGCTGTTAGAAATGCCATCTTTGCCCAGACACACTGGAGCAGAGGTGGTGCAGAACTGCTGGGGGGGCAGGAGGAGTGGACAGGGAAGCCCAACAACAGGGCAGCCACAGCAGCTTTCTTCCTGGGGCAGCCACGTTTCCACAATTGCTTTATGAAATCTGTTTAATAAGTTAATTTCAACAGTCCTGCAGGGAATGGGACATGATGTTCTTATTCACACAGTGAGTTAGTTATTGTAGATGCTCTTCAGGGACTCCAGGCTGGTGCTGCACACAGATAGCTGCCCCCCATTATGGAGCCAGCCTCTGTTCTCTTCCCCTTTGCTTGCTCCCACCCTATTCCCATATTCCAGAATGTAGGGGATTTGGGAAAAGGGGTGAGCTTTCCAAATATTTTTTGCATACTGCCAGCTGGCCCCAGTATCTAGAATGTCGTCTGCTGGCCTCATCCTTGCATGATTGGGCATTTTATTCCGTGGAGATCTCAGCACGAAAGGCAATGCTGTGAGGTAGTATCAGTACTTACTAGCTGTGTGATTTGCAGGAAGTCACTTAGACTCTCTGAGCCATAATTACATAAATAGACAGCTGCTGTCATTTGATTCTGACTCATGGCCATCTTACATAAAACATCGCAAAATGTGGTCCAGGACTGCATCATCCTCACAATCATTAGAATGTTTGAGTCCATCGTTGTAGCTATCTGAGCCACAATTAGCTTATTCATAACAAGAAACAAGAAATATCCCACTCAAAGGCTTCTAAAGGAATAAATAATGTATCTCAAAGTGTCCTAGCAGAGTGCAAGGGCCACTGTAAGGCACTCACTGAGTGCTGGCTGAGGATCTTAAGCTTCTTCTCAGTGGGCCCTATTCATATACAAATGTCACTGCCTCTTATTACAGTAAAGAAGGAAGAGAATGGGTTTGTAATAAGCTGGGGACCTTATACAAGTCTTGAAACTCCCGTGAGCCTCAGTTTCCCCATCTGCACAATGGGGATAATGCTTACCTCTCATGATAATACCTAAAAGAATCAAAGGGGGTCCCGGCATATCTAGAGAGCCCTGCCCCATGTCTGGCCCATGGTGGCTGTTTCTTTCCCCTTCTCTTTTGCTAATAAGCCAACAGCCCTGAAAAGACTGTGATATTTCTTTCAACTTCAGCTACCTAATAATTGCTAACTAAGAATGATGGAATTCGATGACTAAATCAATGAAGAAGAGCCACGTGGCCCTTCTTAATCAAAATCTAAAGCGACGATCCCATTGCCTGCAGCCATATCAGGGGAAGCATCTGTGGAAGAAGGAGCAATGGAAGAGGGTGCACTTCAGAGTTACTGTCTTCGGAGATGCAGGAGCCAGACAAAGTTGGCCTCCATCTCTAATGATAGGATATAATTCCAGTTTCACAACTTAATTATGACTGGATGAAAAGGACAGCGTGAAAAACTAGGTGGAGGGTAGGGAGTTTCATCTCGTTAGGTTCACTGACACCTCATTAGGGACTTTGAAAAACATTCTGCTTCCAGGCAATTTTGCTACTATCTCGATTTTTTTCCACGTTTATCTGACTCCATTTATTCAACTTGACACAAGTAGGAAAATGGGATCTTTGATTTCCCCCCCCCCCCAGCTCATCAACTGGCACTTTTAGTGCCCCACTTCGAGCTGCAAGGTTCTTTGCCAGGTTATGATCATCAACACCATAGGATCAGAGGTGCTAGAGCAGTCTTCCAAAAAACATAAACTGCATCATGTCAGCCCTGCTGCAAATCTTTAGTGGTTCCCCATTGTCTACATAATTAAGTCCTAGCACAACAGTGTGGCATTCAAGTAATGTCTACTTCTCAGACCACCTTCTTCCAAAATGTCGGCTCAGGTTATAACAGGACTACTTAACATTCCCCTAGACCCACCAGAAAGTATCTGTCTCTACAATGTTTCCAACTTCTTTCTCCATTTCCTATGAAAATATTATTCATCTCTAAAGTTTCAATTCGAAGATTCAGTTCTCCATCAAAATCTGCTTTATTTTCCCAATTACAACTCACCCCTCACTCCTTCTTGGCACTGTCAGTACATTAATTCTCAGCATTAGGACTTCCTGTCTTGACTTATAGCCAATAGTGCATATCTGGCTACCCCACCCAACTGTGAGCTCCTTGAGAACAGAGCCCTGCCATAGGTTACTTTCTATTCTCTGCTATTCCAACACAACACATGTGTGTCCCAATCAGTTGGAAGACATGTCAAAAGCAGTTATTATCTCTAAAATACCAAATTTGGTTCGTGCGCACACACACAAAAGAAACAAAAACTATTAAATAAAAAATTTGGAGATTCTACCTAATAATATCCTTCTCACTCCTTCCCTTTGATCTCTTAAGAAAGAAGAGGGTCATGTTAAAGTTAGAACACAGTAATTACGCATACCTGAGTTTTCCCATGGGTGTGATCTTGCATGTGTTGGAAGAAAAATAAAAGGGTTGAGAACTGCCACTCTATAACACCAAGTCATTTACCAATATGTTTAAATACACAGAACACACCTGACTGTTTTTGATTATACTCTGAGGCCTGGGATTTTCTCACTTAGCTTCAAAGCACAGTACTATACCACATTGTATCCAAAGGAGAAAAAGGTTGGAGATAGTTAGAACCAATAAGAATATATGGGCAACCTAAGCACTATGCACAATTTATTTATTTGGAGATTCTGCCAAATAAATATTGCACATTGAACTGACTGTGGATCTGAATTAATTTTTGCAACATGGCAAAGCGATTTGGAGTTAGGAGACATGGGCTTAATTTCCTGAAAATTGCTAACTGTCACAAAATAGCAGGATGACTTTTGGAAAGTCACTTCTTTGAGCCTCTGTTTCCTCAGCTGTAAAGCAATAATAGTAATCCCCACCTTGCATGTCATTATATGGATCCAGTGAGATGATATAAATGGAAAAGTACTTTGTAAATCATAAAGCACTATTATCAATGGGGATTAATAATCAGTTATTGCTAGTAGGAATTCTACCACTCTCTGTCAGTTTGTTGTACTGTGGTTGCTTGGGTGTTGCCGTGATGCTGGAAACTTTGCCACCAGTATTTCAAATACTAGCAAGGTCACCCATGGTCCATAGGCTTCAGTGGAGCTTCCAGACTACAATAAGCTAGGAAGAAAGGCATGACATTCTAATTACGGAAATCAGCCAATGAAAACCTTACGGATCACAACAGAATATTGTCTCATACGGTGCTGGAGATGAGCCCCCTAGGTTAGAAGGTACTCAAAATACACAGTGGCCACACTAATGGACTTGAGCATACCGATGATCATGAAGGTAGTGCAAGACCAGGTAACGTTTTGTTCTGTTGTAAGTGAGGTCACCATGAGTCAGAACTGCTAACAATAAAAACAACATTAGGAATTAGCTAATAGTAAATGCATTCTCACACCTGGATCCTTTGTTGTTTAAGAGGTGGATTCACTCCTTGGTAAAGAGAATGGACTTAGAAAGCAGACCTCCCTGTATCCAAGAGCTGGCTCCAACACTGGTCAAGTGATCTTGCATACATCACGTAACCTTTCTGAGCTTCAGGTTCTTGTCAATAAGATGGGGGTAATAAGGTTTTTGTGATCATTATTAAAGACTATTGCATTTCTGAGTGCTAGAGACATATAAACAATAAATCATGGTAAAAAAAAGAAAAAAAATTTTTTTAGTTTAAATATTATACCAGATATAAAACAAATTGCAATGACAGCACCAAGAAGGGAGTAAGTTTCATCAAGGAGCTCGTTTGGGGGCATGTTTTTTTAAGTTCCTGCTCCACCTGAGAACATTTTTAAAATCAGATCCACAGATAGAATAATAAACTATAACTAGATCTCCCAAGCAAAAGCAATTGGTTGTAGGGGGTGTGGGGTGAATAGGGAGATGAATAATAGCTAAGTAGGTCAAAAGAAAAGTATTTTGGGAGCTCTCTTGTTCTTATATCAAAATGGAAACGTTTTACCTTGACAAAGCTCTCGGGTTTTAGGCAGCCTTGTAATTTGCCTTCTATAGAAGATATAGTCCGCCTTTGTTCTTTGAAATTGTGGTGCTGAGTGACAAGACCTGGTTACAGGCCCAAGTGTGCCCTTACTAGCTGTGTGATCTCAAGCAAGTTATTTAGCATCTCTGATCCTCAAATGCCCCATCTGGAAATGAGGAGATTTGGCTAGTTGATTTGTTCAGTCTCTTTTGGATCCTGAAAGTCTTATTCAGTTCATGTGTGAGATTCTGTGCTAAATGCCCAAGAAAGCCTAAGAGAGGGGCATTTAGGAGATCCAGGCTAGGCTATGTTCACTTAGCAGTCATACATTGGAGGGAAAGACAGAGGACTCGCAGTCACCAAATACCCACTATGTGTAACGCACTGGGCTAGATTCTTGACATTCATAAATTTTAACAACCATATCAGCCCGGTGAAGTGCTAGTGTGTGTGGAGGGGAGGGGTGGGGGGTGATAACCATCCTCTTCCACGCCTCCAAATACATAACCAGTTGAGAGATCCACATAAAAGTCAAACAGAGATCAAACTCTCAGCTTTATTTCTGATTATCAGGATTGGAAGAAATAGCCTGCAACCAGAATCATGCATCTACAACCTCCCCTTCCCTGACTGTCTTGAAAAGGTAGCTCTAGCAAGCTTTACTGAATGAAGGCAAGTAAAGAACACATGCATCCTGTAAGCAAGCAAATCCAAGAGCAAACTCCCAGAGAGGGTGAATACAATGGACAGTTCCTTGCTTCAAACTCAGAAGCAGCCAAGGCACTCCTCAGTCCTTTGGGAGGCATGAAGGAGCAAGTGGAGAGAGACCAGGAATTTTCTTTTCCTATTTTTCCTTTCTTTGGAATGGGATGAAAGTTCTATCCCTCTATGGAATGTGGAACATCATAAAGGATGGGCAGTCCCTCCAAAACTATCATTAACCATATTTACAGAAGCTCAATAGGATCAAATAACCTGCCCAAGGTGGTCCGGTTAATATGAGGCAGGGCTAGGATTTGTATTCAGATCTGCCAAGCTCCTTTCTCTTTCTACTAGACTACATGAAGCCATGTGCAAAAAAAAAAAAGAGCAAACCAAAAAGCAAAAACCCACTTTGGTACAAGAAAGTAAGTGTCATGAGCGTCCTGTAAATAGTAGGGACAACAGGCTATTTTAAAATATGCAGTGTAAACATCTAGGTTCTCATAGAAACTTGTCAGCTCAGCTGCTGTGAAAATACCTATGTATATAGATGTGTGAGGGTGTGTTATATGTAAGTTTGTGTGGGTGTTTATCTTGCATCATTTCTGTAGTAATATGCTTTGAGATGCACATAAAACAGCATGGGTAATGTAATGAATGCTATAAAATTATACAAATCATCTTAGACATGAATGTACAAAACACAGAAGACCTTATTTACCCATACTCATGAACTTATAAGCAATTACAGTTTCAGCACTAACACTCTAAGAGTTACCTTAAAAAAAAAAGCATTCTTCCTACAATGTTATTCCATCCCTGCTTTCTTAAATACAGCTTAAAAAAAAAAAAGTCATTATCAATGTGAGTTACTACACTAGGCTGTAATTCAGTAATGATTTAGGGACTGTATCAAGAGTCACAGAACAGACGAGCTACTGTGTCTGCATGCTTTGCCAGGACCTGAAACATACTATCATATCTGCATATTTGAATTTACATATTTTTGATGAATGATATGCAATGGGTTAGATATTAAGAACCACTGGATAAATAATTAAATATTGGATGCTTGATTTCCCCTTGGAAATTTTCATATTTATATAAGGAAGCAGTGGGCTGTGGAGTTGGATAGGACTTGCCATTTATTAGCTATATGTATCCTTAGGCAAGTGTCTTAACCACTCTGAGCCTTATTTTCCTCATCTAAAAAACAGGGGTAATAATGGCACCCTCCTCATAGGGGAACATTCTGAAGGTGAAGTGAGATCATGTACACAAAGTAATTAGCAATATGCTCAGTACATGGTAAGCAGTTAGGAAGAGCATGGCGACCACTATCATACAAGACAGATACCATGGTGAAAAACATCTCCGATTCGAGACTCAGCCTGGCATTGTCCACTGTTATTACTATTAACTACACTACTGCTACTGTTACTACTACTATTTGAATCAAGAGGGATTTGAGACTCCAGTTTTCTTATTTTCTGGTCTATTCGTATGTTGACAAAAGAAAGAAATTGCAAATTAGTATAGGATGAAGTATTTTATTAGGGGTTTGTACTGAATGAAATATTAATTTACTCAAGGTGCATTTAGGAGAATATCCAGCGGTCTTGAAGCAAACAGTAGAGAGGTTGAGTGCTATTCGGCATAGTTTCTTGTGTTAGACAGGTCTGATTTATTTGTTTTTTAATTAGTACAATGTTAAATACTTACGAATTTTGGGTTAGTTCCCTTTGAAATTCAGCATGCTTTATCTTAAGCTTAAATCAACTCCCAGTTAACATAAGTTCCTTTCATTCTTTTAAGAAATCTCCATGAGTAGAATACAATAAAAATGCTAGTAATATTTCTACATCACTTTACAGTTTCCATAGGACTTTTGAGTATAGTATACTGTCTTTTGCTTATCACTATGACGTAGATGAACCAGATACAATCAGCTCCATTTTATAGATGGGAATGCTGAGGTCCAGAGAAGTGAGGCTGATTTATGAAATATTACTCAATCAAAAGGTCGGCAGTTTGAATCCACCAGGCGCTCCTTGGAAACTCTATGAGGCAGTTCTACTCTGTCCTATAGGGTTGCTAAGAGTCAGAATTGACTCAGTGGCAACCGGTACTGGTACTCAACCGAAGCTTCGGGGCAGGCCAGTAAACAATCTAAAATCTCTACTACAGACCTCAGAAGGAAAGAAGAGGGGACAGGCTGCTACTGCGGAGGGGCCAGAGGAAGGGAACATGCAGAGACCACCGTGAAACAATTATCTAAGACCCCTCCCACTCTCTAACACTCTATGTCTCGATCAAAAAGAGCTTTCAAGCATCAAACTGATTTGGTTCTGGAATGAAGTCAGTCTGGCCTGTTCCCACAGAATGTGCTACACAGAAAGAAAAGGGCTCAAAGGACCCGCCTGGCATGATTGACCTGCCTGTTCCCCTTCACTAGAGCTGGGCCAAGATTCCTGTCGGATAACAGGAAATGAAAATGGGAACACACCAGCCCCTTGGTAATTCTCAGCCTCCCAAAACAGGCAAATCCCCTAGGAACCTCCTCAGGCTGAGGGAAGAGAAAAGGCCTTGGAGGCTCAGCTTGAACCCATGAGCCTTCCAAAGCACTGAAAAAAAGTAAAAACATAGCAGTTCCATGAATGGGTCCCATTCTACTCATTTGGAAGGGATTGTTCTTCAAAATATTGGCCTTAACAGTGGGTTGTTTTTGCTGTGGGTCAGGTCAGCCTTGCTCCTCTCCCTCTTGCACAGGCAAGGCTCAGTAAGGATCTGCCTGCAGCCCACTTGAGAAGCATAATGTCAATCTGTCAATTGTCACCGCAGAGAGGAGCATTTAAGTTTCTTGGCATTTTCTTCCCAGCAATGACTATTTGACAGGGTAAGGCAGCCAGAGTCCAGTGCTGCTCCTTCCATGTGGCAGACCTAACCATGTTGAGATGCATTCTAGATACAGCTGCCCTTGGAGCTCAATTACATGACGCTCAATTCAAAATTTTCCCTAGGATTTCTTCTGTATATTTCTAGGGGTTTACTATCCCCTTCTTACATCTCTAATTCCTTTTTTTTTTTTTTTTTTAAGCAGCTATGGTTTGGGAAATAGTTTCGGACACAAGGACTTTGTGATCTAGTTGTGCAGCTACTTTTTTAGTCTCAGCACTTGCTTTCTTCCTACCCTGCTTCTTACACCCCTGCCTTGTTAACACCAGGCTATTTTATGCCTCTGTGCTTTTCTACAGTGATACATTTCCATTACTTAACCTCTTCTTCACGCCTATTCATCCTTCAAAACTCTGCCCAAGCATTGCAGTCTCCAGGAATTGTCTCCTAATGCGATGGTCTTCCCTGGAGATTCCATTGCACCCTGACTTCTCTTTCATAGCCTTTGTCACAGGGTCATATCCTCATCTACCTACGTGTCTCTCTCCCATCCTTAGCTCTCAGCTCCTGTCTTATTTCTATGTATCAGCAGGTGTCTACAGTCTGTGTATGTTTCTTTCATTGATTCATTTACTTAGTAATTGATTAATTAATTGATCTCTTTGTTGCTCAGAGATCTTTTATCCCCATTCAAGACTCTTGTTTTTCAAATAAATTTACTGGACAAATGGGGAAACTCCAAGTAAGCTCCAGGTCACTTTGTTAAGTTTCCAAGGAGTCTTCTACTTTGATCCATCTACCCTTGGAAGCCAGGAACTGCAGAAGGGCAACTGGCTTGGTGGCATCAGCAAATACAATTATTCTTGACAGTAATATTGCCAATTCCATCTTTGGGGCTTTTCAATTCCCCCTTTCTCCATGCCTTGCACTGCTTTTGGGGTTACTTCCCCGACCCCAGTGCACACAGGGCTCTCATCCTCATTAGCTTTCCAGACCTGTGGGGCTCTGGTTCCAGCTCTACAGCTAACTAGCTGTGTGACCTTGGACATCTCACTGCCCATCCTGAGCCTCATTTTCTTTATTTATTAAAGGAGGAAGGATGGAACATGACAGTCTACCATTGAATCAAAGCCTAGGAGACAGAAGCAGCCTAGTCAGTAGAGGTGCACTAAGGAAACTGGCTTGATGTTGAGAGGAAGCCTGAAGAGTGGATGAAATATGGGACGAGGTGTGAGAAACCCACATTCTAATCTCATTTCCTATCTTCTAACCTGTCCACAATTTTGTGGAGACAATACATTACCTCACTATTAAGGCTGTTGTAAATCAAATAGGATAATGGGTGTAAAAGAGCTCTAATAATTGTGACGTTCTACATGTACATCAGTGTTCACTCTAGCACTATTCACAATAGCCAAAAGGTAGAAACATCGAAATGTCCATTAACAGATGAATGGATACACAAAATGGGATATATACATATGATGGCATACTGTTCAAGCAGAAACAGAAACAAAGTCCTGATGCACGCTACAACATGGATGGACCTTGAAAACATTATGTGAGTGAAGTAAGTCAATCACAAAAGGACAAATATTGTGATCCCACTTATATGAAATATCTGGGTAGACAAATGTAGAGAGGCCAAAGTTTCTTAGTGGTTCCCAGGGGCAGAAGGGAAGAGGGAAGAGGGAGTCACTGTTCAGGAAGCAGTGAGTATGTTTACGACGATGGAAAAACTGGCAACAAAAGCTGGTGATGGCTGTACAACATGATTAATGTAATCGGCGTCACTGAATTGTAAAATGTTGAATTGGCAAACGTTGTGTTATATATACTTTTTTACAACAATAAAAATAACTAAAGTCCTACAGTCATTATGCTTTCTCTAAAGTAAACCAAGCATACCAATGAGGGCTTTCAGTGCTTAGACCACCACTGACCCCAATGCATTCCATGAATCTGGCTCTGTGATGTACTTAGAGGAGTTAATGGGAAAATGGGTAGACAGAGTAAGGTTTAGTGGTCAAATCCACTTAACAACAGCTTAACACAGTTAGGTGAGGTTTCTTTACTGAGGAGAGCCCAACTTTGACCAGCTACCACGAGTTTTAAACAGGGGAATCTTTTTTTGCAGGGTTTCTCTACTCCTTTTGGCACAGGTCCCTTTTGCTTAATAGGGCCATCTCCAGAGTACATAATTTGGGAAATGCTGCCTTAAACTAAAGGAGACACATGATGCAGAAGTTTTGGATGCTCTTTTAAGGGCTTCAGGGGAGATGTCTTGGGGCAGGCAAGAGATGCTTTCAGCATGTTTCAGTTTCTACCCCAAACTCTTTGGGAAGACAGTCATGTTGTCGTTAGCTGCCATGGAGTCGATGCCAACTCATGGCAACATAAGCTGTGTAATTGCTAGGGAGTTTAGGACTTGGAGTCAGAACGCTTGATTTGCAACCAGCTCCCCGTGTGACCCTGGGCTCTTCAATCTCCCTCTCGGAGGCTCAGTATGTTTGTGTGTAAAATGCAAGACAGGAGCATCAGGACCACCAGTGACCAGGCAAGAATGTCCACATCACTGCAGCAGTGTTTGCTGAGCGGAAAGAAAAGGAACAATAAGGCAGCATGCATATTTGATGTCACAGAAAAACATAGCAGTTCCCAGCTCACAGGTAATTGATTCAGGAGCCAGTCATCTGGAGCTAAAGGTTCCCTTGCAATACAGCTCCAAATAGTAGAACCTGAGGAAAAGCATCGTGGGCTGCCATAGGCGAGAAGGCGGCCTAGTGGGGGAGGCCTCCTCACCACTCACCTCCCATTTTACTTACTAATACTCCAAAGGAAACATATGACATGTGACTTAGTCACCACTGGTTCTGGGGCTGGGTCTCTTTCCACGGTGCCTCAGTATTCTCAGATGACCCACCAACCCCACAGAAGCTCAGAAGGCCAGTGTCAAATGGCCTCACAATACCCAGGGCTGCATTAATATTGGACTGCACAGCAAAAAAGCTGAGCTCACTCTTCATGGCCAGGCTCTTGAAATACCAGATTTATAATATGTGGAAGCCCTTTCCAAAGTTTCATGGTTGCATTTCCTACTCTGCTGGTGATAGATTGAAAACGTTAACTGTGAAGTAAGTTAAACCCAGAGGTTGGATGGCATTCAAATCCATTTGATTCAACAAGTGCTTTCTGAACACCTACTAGGTGACTGGTAGCTTCTCTATACAGGGTGGAGGGTAAGGGGTGGGGGACTTCCATTTATGAGGGTTATCAAGCAGCTATTGCCTTCTGTTCTCATTTAATAGTAGTTTTCGTTTAATCTTCACCATGAGCATTCAGTGACACCATTTGACAAAGAAGGGGCCTGGGAAGTAGTAACTGGTTGAATATCACAGAGCAAATAAGCAGAGAAGCCAGGATTTAAGCCTAGATCTGATTCTAAAGGCTATTTCCACTACAATAAAGGTGCCTTACCAGTTACAAACGACAAATAAACTATGACCCCCAAGGAGCTGATGGTGGGTATGAAGAGGTGACACAGCAGACAGGGCCAGATGGTGGGATATGCACAGAACTGAGAGTCAGAAACTGCATATGTTTGTTTTCTTTGGTTTCTGAGAAAAGACAAAATTAAACATTCATATACCTATATCTTTTTTTTTTTTTTCTGGACCAGTTAGAAAACACACTTATTGATCTACTTTCTACTGCACAGTCATAGAGCTACAAGACTGTTATCCTACAGAAGGCCATAGAGATCACCTTATCTAAGTCCATTGTTTTCACAGATAAGGAAAGAACTCCTCAGAGACCTTAAATAACCTGCCTAGGGCCAGTGACCACAAAAATTAGCCTGGAACCTGTGCCCCTACTTCCTAGTCTGCTACACATTCAGTCATGCTGCTTCTCAGCCTTTTAATTGAACCCAGTTGTACCCATATGCACTCATCCACCTTCCATCCAACCGTCTACCCATCCATTCACATATTCATCCTCCATCTATCTACCCTCCATCCATCCATCCATCCAACCGAAATACCCAGCTTCCATCAATCCACCATCCATCTTTCCACCCTCCATCTATCCATCCTCCTTCCATTTTTCTTCCATCCACCCACCCACTAATTCATCTTTCCTTTCAGCCAATCCTAGCCAAGTGCCTACTCTGAGCCAGACCCCAAATCAGTTCCCAAAGGAATCAAGATTTCTGCCTGTTGTAGCAGCACGTTCTCATCTCTAGACAAATACAAGAGTGATTCTGGACCAGAGTTCTGTTCCATGGCGGCAGGATAAAAATCCAAGTAGCATAAATAAAGAACAATATACCAGGTTAGAGGAAGATTCTCCAGGGCTTGGGCTTGTCACAGTGCAGCCAAAAGTGCCTCTAGAAGTATTCTGGTGCTGAGCTCACAGCACATGTATGCATTTGAACCAGGACTGTGGGAAGTGACAGTCTAACATTTGTGAGTTGGTACCAAAAAAAAAAAAAAATTTTTTTTTTTTTTTAAGTCCTGGAACTGGATTAGGAAAAAAAAAAAAAAACTTTCCTAGTAAAAACACTATTATAATTTCATTAAAAAATATAATGGTGAATATTGACAAAATTTCGGCCCAATTTTACTAATCCATTCACAACTGTTTGTTGAGTACCAACAATACACTTTCATGTTTTGTTTTGTTCATTTAATGCTCAACAAGATTCTCCACTTCCATTTTATCAATTCAAAGCGGAGCTCAGCCGTTAACTTGCCCATGGTTACGTAAATAGTTAAGTGGCAGAGATTTTAACCCAGAACTCTTGGATTTCAAAGCTTATATTAGGCTAAGCTGCTGCCCCAAATAGTTTGCACCCCAGAGGAGGAAGGAATCACTTGTTGCTATGGGGCTCACAAAAGAGAATTTGAAAAAGGAAAGGTTGAGGTCTATAGGTAGAGAGGGCAGAGAAGGGCATCTCTAGGGAGAGGAGCAGCTTGAACAAAGGCACAGAAACGGAGCAGCATGGGCTGAGTTCAGGAAGTAAGTAGGCTGAAGTGCTGAAACACTAAACTGGGAAGAAGTAGGTTGGGGTCATGTTGTGGCACATGATATTAACCCTATGAGCAATGGGGAGTCACTGAAGGTTTTTGAGCAGGAAGATGACGCAAAAAAAAAAAATCTGTCTCCTAAGACACTCAATCTGGTGTTAAAAACTATGGAAGTTTGAAGGAGGAAGACCATTTAAAGGGCTAAATATGGGAGTCTAGAAAAGAGAGAATGAGAGTGAGAGAATTCAGCCAAGGTGGTTATGGTGAGAAAGAAAAATGAAGAAGAACGTGAAAAATGCCGAATAGATTGGATGTATGGATGGATGGGTGGGTGGGTGGGTGGTTATTTGTACTTGAGCTTGGCTTTCTCTATTGTGATACATCTCCCTTCCTTTGAACTTCACCAAAAGTTATGTGTAATTTTAGGCTTTTCCCTCAGTGAGACCTAAGAAACAAACAATAATTACAGAACTAGCAGCCTCTACTTTATTCCATCTTATAGGTAGAGAAATCAGAACATAGAAACCTCTCCATTCATCCACTCTGCACAACACCTGAGAATCTTCTGTCAAAACCACTACTTAATCATGTCTCCCACTCTCAAATTTCTTCAGGGGATCCCCCTTGCCAACATGATAAAAGTAAGTTATCTGCTCAGTTATCCATGATAGTTACCGAACATTGTACTAAGAATATGAAGTATGTAAAAAACCTAAGCTTTGCTATTAGGCTTAATTTGATTTGAACTTGACCATACCACTTATTAGACCTGTGACCTTGGGCACATGACTTAATTGTATTCAAACGTCTATAAAATGGTGATAACACTCTAATTTACAGGGTTCTTGTGGGGATTAGACATCTCCGGTGGTGTAAATGGTTAATACGCTCAGCTGCTAGCCAGGAGGCTGGTGGTTCCAGTTCACCCAGAGGCACCTTGGTAGAAAAATCTGCTGATTTACTTCCAACGTATCAGCTATTGATAACTCTATGCATCACAGTTGTATTCTGACACACATGGGGTCACCATGAGTCAGAGTTGACTCAATGGCAACTAGTTTTGTGGGATTAAAAGAATGAATACATATGAAATATCCAGTGTGTAGTAGATGCTTACAAAATGGAACCTTTATCATTAAATAAGATCTAAACGCTGTAACAGGGTTCTTTTTGAACACTTTCCTTCTTTTCAGGATCACTGGATGCCAAATTCTCTTAAACAGAGACTCCTTTTGTAATGACAGATTTTGCACATCTCAAAGATTAATCCCCACCCCCTCCCAAGTACCCTTATCATAAAAACAGTGTCCCTTTTTTACAATATTTTAACAACGGGAAGCTCCATTCCTCCCACCTCCCATGTCTTTCTCTATTGAGGTAAAGTCTCAGTGTTTGGTTAAGATGCCACATGAGGCTTGACAGGATTACACAGTCTGCTTTCCTCAGGTTTTCTGGAATGCAACCAGGTGTTACAACTGTATCATTAACATGAACATCCAAGTTCCATATTTAGCAGAACCTGCAAGGGACAGAGCTATGATCAGGTATCCACGTGCTTATCAAGGGCTGGTGTTTGCAGCATTTGTCTCCCTCCATTATGTTGAACATCACAATACTAAAAACAAAAGACAAGTCCTTAAAAGCATGGAGATAAGAAAACACCACTGACCAAGTGAAACTGCTTCCCTTTGCTCATGCCCTTCCCTCTGACCAGATGTTGCTCTCTCAGCTTCTCCACTGACACGCTTCAAGCAGTTTACAAGACTCCTAAGAAAAATGCATATATACGCGTTTTGATGTTTACTTCCTTAATGCCTTGCTCCTCCGCTGTTCTATAAGTCCACAAAGCCAGAGACTATTTTGCTTGACCCATATCCCCAAGGTGTAGCAGAATTTCGGGCACATGGTCAAATCCTCAGTATATATTTGTCAAATGAAGGAATAATTGAATGACTGAAAGTATGAAAAAGTGATTAATGGAGGAAGCAGACAAGTAAATAGACAATTCCAACACAATTTGTTAAGTACAATGCTAGAAAGAAATGGAAGGCATGATGGGAGCCTAACTATGATGATTTTTATTTTTTTAATTTTTATTGTGCTTTAAGTGAAAGTTTACAAATCAAGTCAGCCCCTCACACAAAAACTTATACACACCTTGCTATATACTCTTAATTGCTCTTCCCCTAATGAGACAGCACACTCCTTCCCTCAACTCTCTATTTTCGTGTCCATTGAGCCAGCTTCTGACCCCCTTTGCTCTCTCATCTTCCTTCCAGACAGGAGATGCCAACATAGTCTCATATGTCTACTTGATCCAAGAAGCTCATTCTTCACCAGTATCATTTTCTATCCCATAGTCCAGTCTAATACCTGTCTGAAGAGTTGGCTTTGAGAATGGCTCCTGTCTTGGACTAACAGAAGATCTGGGGACCATGACCTCCGGTGTCCTTCTAGTATCAGTCAGACCATTAAGTCCGGTCTCTACGAGATTTTGAGGTCTGCATCCCACTGCTCTCCTTCTCCCTCAGGGGCTCTCTGTTGAGCTCCCTGTCAGGGCAGTCATCGGTTGTAGCTGGACACCAGCTAGCTCTTCTGGTCTTGGGCCGATGCAGTCTCTGGTTTACGTGGCCCTTTCTGTCTCTTGGGCTCATAATTACCTGTGTCTTTGGTGTTACTCATTCTGCTTTGCTCCAGGTGCATTGAGAGCCATTGATGCACCTTAGACGGCCACTTGCTAGCGTTTAAGACCCCAGAAGCCACTCTCCAAAGTGGCATGCAGAATGTTTTCTTAATAGATTTTATTATGCTTGACTTAGATGTCCCCTGAAACCATGGTCCCCAAGCCCCCACCCCTGCTACACTGGCCTTCTAAGCATTCAGTTTATTCAGGAAACTTCTTTCCTTTTGGTTTAGTCCAGTTGTGCTGACCTCGCCTGTATTGTGTGTTGTCCTTTCCTTGATCTGAAATAATTCCTATCCACTATCTAACCAGTGAAAACCTGTCTCCCTCCCTCCTTCCCTCCCCCCTCTCATAACCATCAGAGAATATTTTCTTCTCTGTTTAAACTATTTCTCCAGTTATTATAATAGCGGTCTTATACAATATTTGTCCTTTTGCAACTGATTAATTTCACTTGGCATAATGCCTTCCAGATTCCTTCATGTTATATAATATTTCACAGATTCATCATTGTTCTTCATTGATACACAGTATTCCATTGTGTGAATATAACATAATTTATTTATCCATTGATCCATTGATGGGCACCTTGGTTGCTTCCATTTTTTGTGATTGTAAACAGTGCTGCAGTGAACATGGGTGTGCGTGTATCTGTTCCTGTAAAGGCTCTTAATTCTCTAGGATATATTCCATGGAGTGGGACTGCTGGACCATATGGTAATTCTCTTTCTAGTTTTTTAAGGAAGTGCCAAACCAGTTTCCAAAGTGGTTATACCATTTTACATTCCCATCAGCAGCATATAAATCTTCCAGTCTCTCCAGAACCTCCCCAACATTTACTGTGTGTTTTGGATTAATGTCAGCCTTGTTGGAGTGTGATAGAATCTCATTGTAATTTTGATTTGCATTTCTCTAATGCCTAATGATACTGAGCTTTTCACCATGTAGCTGTTAGCTACTTGAATGTCTTCTTTAGTGAAGTGCCTGTTCATATCCTTTGCCCATTTATTTAATTAGGTTATTTGTCTTTTGTAGTTGAGTTTTTGCAGTATGATCTAGATTTTTAGAGAACAGGCACTGATCGGAAATGTCATAGCTAAAAACTTTTTTCCAGTCTGTAGGTAGTCTTTATACTCTTTTAGTGAAGTCTTTGGATGAGCATAGGTGTTTGATTTTTAGGAGCTCCCAGTTGTCTAGTTTCTCTTCTGCATTGCTAATAATGTTTTGCATGCTGTTTATGCCATGTATTAGGGCTCCTAGCATTGTCCCTATTTTTTCTTCCATGATCTTTATCGTTTTAGATTTTATATTTAGGTCTTTGATCCATTTTGAGTTAGTTTTTGTGCATGGAGTGAGGTATGGGTCTTGTTTCATTTTTTTGCAGATGGATATCCAGTTATGCCAGCACCATTTGTTAAACAAACTATCTTTTCCCCATTTAACTGACTGTGGGCCTTAGTCAAATATCAGCTGCTCATATGTGGATGGATTTATGTCTGGATTCTCAATTCTGTTCCATTGGTCCATATATTTGTTGTTGTACCAGTACTAGGCTGTTTTGACTACTGTGGTGGTATATATATATATATATATATATATATATATATATATATATATATATATATATATATATTTGGTGGTATAATAGGTTCTAAAATCAGGTAGAGTGAGGCCTCCCACTTTATTCTTCTTTTTCAGTAATGCTTTACTTATCCGGGGCCTCTTTCTCTTCCATATGAAGTTGGTGATTTATTTCTCTATCTCATTAAAAAATGTCATTGGAATTTGAATCGGAATTGCATTGTATCTATAGATCGCTTTTGGTAGAATAGACATTTTTATAATGTTAAGTCTTCTTATTCACGAGCAAGGTATGTTTTTCCACTTACGTAGGTCTCTCTTGGTTTCTTGCAGTAGTGTCTTGTAGTTTTCTTTGTATAGGTCTTTTATATCTCTGGTAAGGTTTATTCATAAATATTTTATCTTCTTGGGGGCTACTGTAAATGGTATTGATTTGGTGATTTCCTCCTCTATGTTCCTTCTGTTGGTGTAAAGGAATCCAACTGATTTTTGTATGTTTACCTTGTATCCTGATACTCTGCTGAACTCTTCTATTAGTTTCAGTAGTTTTCTTCAGGATTCTTTAGGGTTTTTTGTGTATATGATCATGTCACCTGCAAACAGAGATACTTTCACTTCTTCCTTACCAATCTGGATGCCCTTTATTTCTTTATCTAGCCTAATTGCTCTGGCTAGGACCTCCAGCACAATGTTGTATAAGAGTGGTGATAAAGGGCATCCTTGTCGGGTTCCCAATCTCAATGGGAATGCTTTCAGGCTCTCGTCATTTAGGATGATGTTGGCTGTTGGCTTTGTATAAATGCTCTTTATTATGTTGAGGAATTTTCCTCCTATTCCTATCTTGCTGAGAGTTTTTGTCATGAATGAGTGTTGAACTTTGTCAAATGCCTTTTCTGCACCAATTGATAAAACCATGTGGTTTTTGTCTTTTGTTTTATTTATACAATGGATTACATTAATTTTTTTCTAATGTTGAACCATTCCCACATGCCTAGTATGCATTCCACTTGGTCATGGTGAATTATTTTTTTTGATATGTTGTTGAATTCTATTGGCTAGAATTTTGTTGAGGATTTTTGCATCTAAGTTCATGAGGGATAAAACCCAGTGCCGTTGAGTCGATTCCGACTCATAGCGACCCTATAGGATATAGGTCTGTAATTTTCTTTTTTCATGGTGTCTTTACCGGATTTTGGTATCAGGGATATGCAGGCTTCATACAATGAGTTTGGGAGTATTCCATCATTTACTGTGCTCTGAAATACCTTTAGTAGTAGTGGTGTTAACTCTTCTCTCAAAGTCTGGTAGAACTCTGCAGTGAAGCTGTCCGGGCCAGGGACTTTTTTTGGCGGGAGTTTTTTGATTACCTTTTCAATCTCTTCTTTCGTTATGGGTCTATTTAGTAGTTCTACCTCTGTTTGTGTTTAGTTTAGGTAGGTAGCATGTTTCTAGGAATTCATCCATTTCTTCTAGGTTTTCAAATTTGGTAGAGTGTAATTTTTTGTAGTAATCCGATATGATGCTTTTAATTTCAGTTGGGTCTGTTGTGATATCACCCATTTCATTTCTTATTCGGGTTATTTGCTTCCTCTCCTGTTTCTCCTTTTGTCAGTTTGGCCAGTGGTTTATCAATTTTGTTAATTTTTTCAAAGAATCAGCTTTTGGTCTTGTTAGCTCTTTCAATTGTTTTTCTGTTTTCTATTTCATTTAATTCTGCTCTAATTTTTATTATTTGCTTTCTTCTGGTGCCTGAGGGTTTCTTTTGCTGCTCTCTATTTGTTCAAGTTGTAGGGATAATTCTTTGACTTTTGCCCTTTTTTCTTTTGTGTGTATACATTTATTGATATAAATTGACCTCTGAGCACTGCTTTCGCTGTGTCCCAAGGGTTCTGACAGTAGTGTTTTCATTCTCATTGAATTCTATGAATTTCTTTATACCATCCTTAATGTCCTTTATAACTCAGTCCTTTTTGAGCAGGCTATTGTTCAGTTTCCAAGTGTTTCATTTCTTTTCCTCGCTTTTTCTGTTGTTGATTTCTACTTTTATGGCCTTATAGACAGAGAAGATGCTTGGTAATATTTAGATGTTTTGGATTCTGCTAAGGCTTGCTTTATGACCTAATATGTCGTCTATTCTAGAGAATGGTCCATGTGCACTAGAAAAGAAAGTATACTTGGCTACTGTTGGATGAAGTGTTCTGTGTACGTCTACAAGGTCAAGTTGGTTGACTGTGGCATTTAGATCTTCCGTGTCTTTATTGAGCTTCTTTGTGGATGTCCTGCCCTTCACCAAAAGTGGTGTGTTGAAGTCTCCTACTATAATTGTAGAGCTGTCTATCTCACTTTTCAATGCTGTTAGACTTTGTTTTAGATATCTTGCAGCCGTGTAACTGGATGCATAAATGTGGTTATATCTCCTGGTATACTGTCCCTTTAATCATTATATAGTATCCTTCCTTATTGTTTGTGGTGGATTTAACTTTAAAGTCTATTTTGTCAGAAATTAATACTGCCACTCCTGCCCTTTTTTGATTGTTGTTCGCTCAATATATATTTTTCCATCCTTTGAGTTTGACTTTGTTTGTGTTTCTAAGGTGTGTCTCTTGTAGGCAGCATACAGACGGATAGTGTTTTTTCATCCATTCTGCCACTCTCTGTCTCTTTATTGGTGCATTTAGTCCATTTACATTCAGCATAATTAAAGATAGGTATGAGTTTAGTGCTGTCATTTTGATGTTCTTTTTTGTGTTTTGCTGACAGTTTCTTTTTCCCACTTACTTTTTTCTGCTGAGTAGTTTATCTTTATATATTGTCTTTTCCTTTTATTTGTTGTTGATTTTGCATCTGCTGATTCTCTATGTTTTTCTTGTATTTTATTTTGATAACTAGGATTGTTAGTCTCCTTTGTGGCTACCTTAATATTTGCCCCTGTTTTTCTAAGTTTAAACCTAACTTTTATTTCTTTATATTGTTTTGCCTTCCTCTCCACATGAAAGATCTATGACTACATTTCGTAGTCTCTCTTTATTATTTTAATGTTGCCCTCTTTTACATAATAGCATCACTGTTTCCCTGTTTTGAGCTTTTTTTAATTTTGATTTATTTTTGTGATTTCCCTGTCTGGGTTGACCTATGACTGCTCCATCCAGTGTTCTAGTCTTGGGTTGATATGTGGTATTTTGATATTCTAACCAAATAACTCCCTTTAGTATTTCTTGTAGTTTTGGTTTGGTTTTTACAAATTCCCTAAACTCTTTTTATCTGGAAATGTCCTAATTTCACCTTCATATTTGAGAGACAGTTTTGCTGGATATATGATTCTTGGCTGGCAATTGTATTCCTTCAATGCTTTATATAAGTCTTCCCATTGTCTTCTTGCCTGCATGGTTTCTGCTGAGTAGTCCGAGCTTATTCTTATTGGCTCTTCTTTGTAGGTGATTTTTCATTTATCCCTAGTTGGTTTTAAAATTCTTTCTTTACCTTTGGTTTTGGAAAGTTTGATAATATATCTTGGTGACTTTCTTTTAACATCTACCTTGTGGGGAGTTTGATGAGCATCTTGGATAGATATCTTCTCATCTTTCATGATATCAGGGAAGTTTTCTGCCAACAAATCTTCAACAATTCTCTGTATTTTGTGTTGTCCCTCCCTGTTCTGGTACTCTCATTACTCATAGGTTATGTCTCTTGATAGAGTCCCACATGATTCTTAGGGTTTCTTCATTTTTTTTAATTCTTTTATCTGATTTTTCTTCAAATATATTGGTGCCAAGTGCTTTATCTTCAAGCTCACTAATTCTGCCTTCCACTTTCTCAATTCTACTCCTTTGACTTTCTACTGAGTTGTCTACTTCTGTAACTTTATTGTTAATCTTCTGAATTTTTGATTGCTCTCTCTGTATGGACTCTTGCAGCTTATTAAATTTTTCATTATGTTCTTGAATACCTTTTTTAAAAATAATTTTTATTGTGCTTGAAGTGAAAGTTTACAAATCAAGTCAGTCTCTCACACATAAACTTACATACACCTTACTACATACTCCCATTTACTCTCCCCCTAATGAGTCAGCCCACTCCCTCCTTCCAGTCTCTCCTTTCGTGACTGTTTTGCTAGTTTCTAACCCTCTCTACCCTCCCATCTCCCCTCTAGACAGGAGATGCCAACACAGTCTCAAGTGTCCACCTGATACAAGTAGCGCACTCCTCATCAGCATCTCTCTCCAACCCATTGTCCAGTCCATTCCATGTCTGATGAGTTGTCTTTGGGAATGGTTCCTATCCTGGGCCAACAGAAAGTTTGGGGACCATGACCGCCGGGATTCTTCTAGTCTCAGTCAGACCATTAAGTCTGGTCTTTTTATGACAATTTGGGGTCTGCATCCCACTGTTCTCCTGCTCCCTCAGGGGTTCTCTGTTGTGCTCCCTGTCAGGGCAGTCATCGGTTGTGGCTGGGCACCATCTAGTTCTTCTGGTCTCAGGATGATGTAAGTCTCTAGTTTATGTGCCCCTTTCTGTCTCTTGGGCTCATAATTATCTTGTGTCCTTGGTGTTCTTCATTCTCCTTTGATCCAGGTGGGTTGAGACCAATTGATGCATCTAAGATGGCCGCTTGTTAGCATTTAAGACCCCAGATGCCACACTTCAAAGTGGGATGCACAATGTTTTCTTAATAGAATTTATTTTGCCAATTGACTTAGATGTCCCCTGCTGCCATAGTCCCCAAACCCCCACCCTTGCTCTACTGACCTTCGAAGCATTCAGTTTATTCAGGAAACTTCTTTGCTTTTGGTCCAGTCCAGTTGAGCTGAGCTTCCCTGCTTGAATACCTTTTTAATTTCTTCAACTGCTTTATCTGTGTGTTCCTTGGCTTGTTCTGAATATTGCCTGATCTCCTTCCTAATCTTGTTCCTGATGTCCTAAAGAGTTCTGTGTGTTACTCTTTTGAATTCTGCAACTGGTAATTCCAGAAAGGCACCTTCATCCAGAAGATCCATTGATTCTTCATTTTGAGAGCTTGTTGGGGCAATCATGGTCTGTTTCTTTATGTGACTTGATACCGACTGTTGTCTCCTGTAAGTTATTGTATAAGTTTATTTTATGCTTGCTTACTGTACCCTAGCTTCTTGCTTTGTTTTGTTTTGATATGCCCAAATGGGTTGCTTGAGTGAACTAGCTTGATTATTTTTGCCTTTGAATCTCTGACATCCTGTCACCAGATGGTGAGAGCTGTTATCAGGTACATCAGTCTAGGAGTCCATTCACTTTTCTTGTGTGAATTCAGCTCAGGTTTCCTGGTAGCTGGTCATTAAGTGTGTAGTACAGGCTCTGTCCTACAGTCTTAGAGGGGCATGGATGATTGGCGTAGGTACCAGTATCTGGTTGCAGCAGGGGGTCATGCTCTGAACGAGGCAGGGGGCTGAGAACCGTCCCGAGTGTCTGTGAGGAAAGCATTTCCCTGTTCTCTAGAGCATACAGGTGGGTGGGTTCTACAGATGGACCATGGGCACCCAATGTTTTTGGTTGTAAGGACTGGGAGGTACCAGTTGTCCTTAGACCCCTGTCATGGGTGGCGGGGTGACCTGAGTGGAGCCACCAGTCCTCAGGTCCCTGACATGAGTAGGTGAGGATCCCGTTCAATAGGCAAAGCAGTGTCAAATATCAAACACCCACCTCTTCACCACACAGCTTAATGGTTGCAGTCTGTCAACAAGGGCCCATTCTTCTGCAATAGGCCCACACAGGGCCACGCAGTGGGGAAAGGTATTCAAAGTCCATGGACCATTTATGCCTGGACAGGAGCCACTTCTGCCCTGAGTTCCCCCAGTTAGTGGAGCTGGCAAATTATCTTTTCCCCCAATTGTGAATTTATTCCTACTCAAAAGCTGGGAGGAAGGCTCCAGGTGCTCACCTGGGCCTATGTCAGGCCCAGGGAAATCAACAGCTTCTGAAGCTGGCTTAGGGGTGGGGGGCACAGTAAAATCTAAGCAAGTACTTAGCTTTTGCCGAGAGCGCCATTCTTCTCTGGTTCCAGAGATGTGAGTAGGCTGTGTGGCTGTCTGCTTCTCCCTGAGGAAACTGCGGCCTAACGCTACTACCAGCCCGCTGCAGCCACTCCCGGGAACGGTGCCTGAGGGATCCCAGCGGTTCAGGTCTGGCAATTCCTCTCCGTTTCTGAACCATATCTCCCTCCCCCTGCTGCTCAGTCAGTTTTCTAAGTTGGCCTTTGATGTTCAGGGCTCCTAGCTTGTCATAAATATAATCGTTTCACTTGTTTTTTTCAGGTCTTTTTTGTAAGAGGGATCGCAGGAAGTGTCTGGCTATTCTGCCATTTTGGCTCTGCCCCCACAGTGGTTAATTTTATGGATCAACTTGGCTAGGCTATGGTTCCCAGTGGTTTGGCCAAACACTAGTCTAATTGCTGTTCCAAAATGTAATCTAATGCAATGTAATATAATCATCTTCCATAATGTAATCTAATATAATCAACCAATCAGTTGAAAAGGGAGTTTCCTTAGCATGTGATCTGCCTGCAGACTATAAAGAGGTATTTTGGCAGATTTTGCTCACTTCTCTTCACTCTGCACTCTTTCTGTCACCTGACCTACATATTTTGGACTTGCCAGCCCCTACAATCATATAAGCCAATCCCTTGAAATAAATCTCTCTGTCTCTGTAACTGTCTGTCTCTCAATATAGAGATAAAGCCAAAAAAAAAACCAAACCCACTGCCGTTGAGTCGATTCCAACTCATAGAGCTATTATATACATATATGTGTGTGTGTGTGATTCTGTTCTGTTTCTCTAGAAAACTCTAATGCACTAGAAGAGGATCAGGTATCACAGCCTAAAAAGACTAGGAAAGACTTCCTGAAGGCAGTGACATCTGTTTTGTGTTCTGAAGTACAAATATGAGAAGTTAGTCATAAGGAGATGGCAACAGAAGAGCACTCCAGGCAGAGCAGATAGCTTGTGCACCTTTAAAGAATTATGAGTACAGCAAGTCCCTGGTTTACAAGTCCAACTCATGGACAACATATACTTGCCCTTTAATGTTATGTAAATTTGCCCTCACTTTGAAACAGTTGAACCAACCCCTACTGGCAACAAATTCTTCATCACAATCACCCTCACTTGCTGCACACGCAGCTTTTAAATCACTGACAAGGCTTGGAGCCTTTTCTTGCATTAAAGTGAGGCTAAGTAAGAACCATTTGCACCTGTTTGGACTTACCTACAAATTTGACTTAAAGACACACTTAGGAATGTAACCAGGGGCTGCCTATAACTACAAATAATTTCTTTGAACTACAGAAAGCACCTTTTATCTTCTATCCTGCTATTTTATTTCACACAACTCCAGTCAGAGCTGCCTCCACACAGTTCCCAAAACACGGCCAGCCTTTGCCAATCACCATGTCTTTGCTGGTGGTGGCTCTCTGCCCTCCTAAATCTTAAATCTTCACAAGCCAACTCCACTGCCCGCTCCCTTCAGGAGCTGCCTCTGTTGGCTCTATCCCTTGAGCAAGGCTGCCTCAGATACCCCCTCCACCCCGTTGGCTTATCCACAGAGGAGCAAGGGTCATGGTGTCATCCTCTACATCTCTCCTGCCAAGCCCCACCACACCTCATTTTCCCCCTGCCACTCTGCTGCCCTTTGTCCTTCAGTCAGACGTGGGTGAAACAGGAATATGATGCCAAAAGAATTAAGCTGGTGTTTCAAGAACAGTTTTCATGGAACAGTGAGCTAAGCATATGATTTTTAAAAAGGGGGTTTCCAGATGAACTGTTAAGTCCATTTTTAATTTCTTTCAGGTTCCCTGGGGGACTGAGTGATGGTGTTTTTGTTTCTGCAGGAAATGGAGTTTCTTCAACCTTGATCTAGGGGAGATGGGCACCACCATTAAAATTGCAGTCTCATTCTCGCCCCACATGAGAGCACAAATCAGAGCTTTTAAATAAATACAAAGGGAGAAGTGATTTCCTTGTACCTAACCTTTGCACTCTTTAATTCCCCTGGGTCAGGGAAGAAAAGAGAGAGCAGGTAACCTTATAACATCTTTTTCTGTCCCCCTAACCTGCTATACTTTCAGAGAAACGTCCATTTGTGCCTTTTATCACCTGCCTAATTCCTTCCCAAGCTTCAAGTCCCTGCTCAAGGCTCCCACTCTTCCCACCTTTCTGGATTGCTCCACTGTGAATTAATTTCTCCCCTCTCTTTGCAGCCAGAGTGTTTTCTCTATGCCTCCAGATTAACATCACTCAGAGGTGATTTTTATAAGACTAAGTTGTCTGTACTTCTCACCAGTTAGGCCATTAGTTCTTGAAAATAGTGATTCTCAAAAGTGTGGTCCCTGGACCTGTAGCATCAGCATCACCTGGGAACTTGTTGGAGATGCAAATTCTCAATTTTCCTCCACCAAACCTACTGAGTCAGAAATTCTGGGGCTAGGGCCCAGGAATCTGAATTTTAACAAGCCCTCCAGGTGACTCTGAGGCACGCTGAAGTTGAGACCTTCTGCTTTAAATGTAGGAACAAGAAGCTATTAGCAGTACCCATGGGGACCCCACATGTTTCAGAGTAGAACCGCTCCATAATGTTTTCAATGGCTATAATCTTGCAGAGCTAGATCATCAGGACCTTCTTCTGCAGCTTCACTGGGTGGATTCAAACCACCAACCTTTCAGTTAGTAGCTGTCATGGATTGAATTATGCCCCCCGCCCCAAAAAATATGTGTATTAACTTGGTTAGGCCATGATTCCCAGTATTCTGTGTTGTTCCCATTTTGTGATTATAATTTTATGTTAAGAGGATTAGGGTGCGATTGTAACACCACCCACCCTTATTCAGGTCGCCTCCCTGATCCAAGGTAGTTTCCCTGGGGTGTGGCCTATACCACCTTTTATCTCTCAAGAGATAAAAGGAAAGGGAAACAAGCAGAGTGTTGGGGACCTTATACCACCAAGAAAGCAGTGCCTGAAGCAGAGCATGTCCTTTGGACCTGGGGTCTGTGCTCCTGAGAAGCTCCTCGACCACGGGAAGATTGAGGACAAAGACCCTCCTCCAGAGCTAAAGGAGAGAGAAAGTCTTCCCCTTTCCCCTTTCAGAGCTGACACCCTGAATTTGGACTTGTAGCCTACTAGAGTGTGAGAGAATAAATTTCTCCTTGTTAAAGCCATCCACTTTCGGTATTTCTGTTATAGCAGTACTAGATGATTAACACAGTAGCCAAGTCCTTAACTGTTTCCACCACCCAGGGACTTCATACACAATTAGTTATTGTGTGCTGTCGAGTCAATTCTGACTCATAGTGACCCTGCAGGACAGAGTAGAACTGCCCCATACAGTTTCCTAGACTGTAATCTTTACAGGGGCAGATTGCCAGGTCTTTTCTCTCGTGGAGCCGCTGATGGGTTCAAACTGCTGACCTTTCGGTTAGCACCCAAGTGCTTAACCATTGTGCTACCAGGGCTCCTTCCACACACAATAGGCCCTCAATAAGTGTTATGCTGAATTGAATTGTGTAATTGATACAGCCCCTACTGTGCTGGTAATTAAAATCTATAGTGGAAAGGAAGATCCCTGAAGACGCATTCACCAGAGAAAAAAGATGGGTGATACCCATGGAACTGACCAGCTCTCTGCCTCACCAGTGCATGTTAAACCAGCAAAAAATGTTTCAAAAGATCATCCCAGATAACAGCAGGTGGTCATTCCAAATTAGCTGCTAACTGCTTTGTTTCTGACACGTTCCTGAATGTTTATCTCCAGGAGTTCATTATTAAGAATGGTGTTTGGCTGGACAGTTCTGAGATCTGTTTGAATCCAAAGGTGTTTCACAGACTTAAAGGATGGAGGACCACAGCATTTGGGAGCCCTGGCAGAGGAGGCAGGCAATAACAGTGCTTATTATTATATGGATCCAATATAAAGCAGGTCACAATTCTGTTCCCTGGAACACAAAAAGTACCTAAAATAAGAGTCCGCAATAACACAGCTGCCCTATAAGGTATTATTATTTTCCTGCAATACCAGCATTGCAAAGGGTTTCACTTATCTTTTGTAAGACTCCTAGCTCCTAAACAAAAGATAGCATTTCCCTGAGCAAATCCTTTCTACCACTGTTTTTCCCCCTGACAGTTTCATATGTGTGTGTATTTTTTTCCAACACATCCCGATTTTAATCACACAAACAGGATGACGTCTTACCAGAGCATTTCTTTCTCCTTATTGCCTCCCCCCCCCCATTTAATTCCTTCCTTCCGTTTAGTTTGCATTTTATTTCTTTAAGGAGGGTCAGTGCATTTTAATCACACTGTGCCCTAGCTTGCTAGAGCTATTGATGAAAGAATTCAAAGCTCAACCACTCAGTTCCTTTAGATGGGAACTAGGAAGTTCAATGAGAGAAGCAAAGGGTGAAATGAAATTACACAGCCTTTTGGCTGATTTCCCATTTTTGTGTATATAAAGGCATGGGATGGCCTTTGATGCCCCAGATTCCGGAACAATGATGCCTTAGAAGGATTTCATATAATATTAATAGCATGTTATTGAGGGAGATAAATAAAAACCCAAATTAAAAAAAAAAAAAAAAAACTGACTTGGTGAGTAAAGATTATCTAAAGCCCTTGCTCCCTTATTTCAAAATAAGTCATCACTAAAATAATAACTAACATTTGTACAGTGCTTTACAGTTTACAAAACGCTTTTACATCCATTAACTCAGCTAACCAGCATGGTCATTGCTAACAGTTAAGATTTATGGAGAGCTTACAATACACCAGGCATTGTGTCAAGTAGCTTACATGGATTATGTAACTTAATCTTTATAACAACCGAATGTATGTCCTCATTTTACATAAATGGAAACTTAAGTGACTGGCACTAAATCACAGAGCTGTTGTCAGTTGTCATTAGCTGCTATTGAGTCAGCTCCAGCATATGGGGACAACCGGCCAGGCCTTTCTTCCTAGTCGGTCTGTCTGGAAGCGCCACTAAAACCTGTTCAGCGTCATAGCAACACACAGCCTCCACTGGAAGCTGGGTGGAGGCTGTGTACGAGGTGCACTGGCAGGGAATTGAACCTAGGGCTCCAGCATGGAAAGCAAAAATTCTACCACTCAGCCACCACCACCTCACAGAACACAGAACTAGAAGTGGTAAATCTAAGATAAACCCAAGCTCTCTGGTTTTTCTAGTATCAGCATCTTATAGGAAATGAATTCAGGCTCAGTCAGGTGAGGTGATATGCCTAGTAAGAAGCAGAGCCTGAAAGAAAACCTAAGTGTCCTGATTCTCAATTCAGAGTTACATTGTGTGGTCTCTTCTTCATAGTATCTTCAAACAGGCCCAAGAAAGACAAAGGCCCTTGTTGCTATTCCAGCCGGCCTCCTCTGCAGACAGAACTCCTTGTGTCTAGTTTAATTTTCCTTCTATAATTAACACAGAAGGAAAAAGAAGAAAAACTGTGAAGAACGAGAGATAAATGCTACTGAAAAGGAACATAAACAGAGGCAAAGCAATAGGCAATGAGGGGGAGGGCTGCGGATTGGAGTGTGAGAATAGAGACAGGAGACGGAGACCTTTTGTACTTGCTAAATTCAGAAGGGCCACATCGTACTGCATAGCAGAACCAGCCCAAACCAGCTTTACATGCCAAGGAATTCTACTGCAGACATTCTCTTCACAGGGATGTATCATCCTACAGGACAATGAAAGGATGAGGAGACTTTTACCTGGCTCCCTGATGAGAGCGTGGGCTTACTGGGGGTCAGGTCCATGTCTGCATCTGTAGTACCTGGCAGAGTGCCTGGTACCTTTGGAATTCCAAAAGGGTTGTGGTAAACTGAACTTCACAGAATCTGGCTGCTATTTTCAGCAAGACATGATGTTTTTACTTCCCTGGCTCAGCTTCCCTATCTGTAAAATGGGGACAATAACAGTACACCCTTTAGAGGAATGTTCTAAAAACTAAATACAATAATGTACACAAGGCATGTAGTATATTGTCTGGCCTCCAACAGGTATTCAATAAATGTTGCCAATGGTTGTGCTTGCTGTTGTTATTAAAGTTAATATTGGCCTCAAATGAAGTCATGTCATTCTATACGATACAACTACTCCTCACTTATTGACTGTCTCATTATCCAACATTTTGCATTTATGTCAACAGTAAAAAATCTACAATCCAACTATTTTGCACGTTAACAACATATGTCTGGCAGTAACAAATGCAGAAGTGCAAGTCAAGAGTAACACTGCTGTGATGGTTCAGGCTATGTGTCAACTTGGCTGGGCCATGATTCTCAGTGGTTCAGCAGTTATGTAACAATGTAATTTGGCAGTTATGTAATGATGTAGTCATCATCCATTTTGTAATCTGAAGTGGTCATCCTCCACTTTTGTGTAACACCAATTTTTGCATAACAACCTGGTCTTTAGAACCTAACCATGCAGATAAGTGAAGAGTGGGTATTATGACTTCTACCAAAGTTCCTCATTTTACAGTTGAGAAAGTGGAGGCCCAGAGAGGGTAAGGGGTTATCCAATGTCATTTGGTATTTTGGGCCGAGGGAAATAGTAAGGCAATTCTACTGCCTTCTTGCCCAGTGTTTATTTTCATCAATATGCACTTCACTCAAGGACAGATAACCCAATAAGCAAGGCATGCACAGGCTTACTTGTGCTTACTTACTAATCGGTAGTACGTAAGTTCACCTGTTTTTTTTTTTTGTACCACATCAAAGATGTGGTGAAATCCATGTGAAATTGTGCACTACAAATTAGTAAATAAACACATTTAAACTCTTGCATGCCTTGCTTACTATCAGCCCGTGGGTACCTTGCTTACTGGTTAATCTGCTCTGATGTCACTGAAACACAGAGGAGTCTACGCAGAAGCATCCGTCCGGCAAGCGGCTCCCAGTCTAGGAAGGCAGAGGGTTGAAGGAACTGATTCAGCATCAAAATCAAATAACCTTCATTGAGGGCCTACTAAGTGCTACATATTTCCACAAATACTATCTCATTGACTCTTCAGTATAAGCCTGGGAAAAGCAGGCATTATTACCACATTTATCTATAGCTGAGGAAACTGAGAATTGGAGATAATAAATTAAAAAGAAACATAGTCAATCATCTAGTAAGTATCGGAACAAGGATTCCAGTTCAGGTCTATCTGCCTCCAAAGTCCATGATCTCTCATCATGCCACACTATGTTGTTAGCTGCCAACTCCTATCAAGCCAACCCCTGACTCATGGCAACCCCATGTACAAGGGAATGAAATGCTTCCCAGTCCTGCTGTATCCCCATGATCAGACCGTTGTGATCCACAGGTTTTTAATTGGCTGATTTTTGGAAGTGGATCGCCAGGTCTTTCTTCCTAGTCTGTCTTAGACTGGAAGCTCTACTGAAACCTGTTCGACATTATAGCAGCACACAAACCTCCACTGACAGACAGGTGGTGACTGCACGTGAGGAGCACTGGCTGGGAATCGAACCCAGGTCTGCCACATGGAAGACAAGAATACTACTACCGAACCACTAGTGCCCTCATGCCACACTATAGCTAGAGACAAACAGCAGTCTGATGTGCTGAGAGAAAGGCATAGTACTTTCCTCCCAATAGCAAGTAGAATTCAGGAAGCCAGAGAAAGTATCATGGAGTCATCAAATCAACAAAATGGCCTCACCAAATGTTATGGATTTAAATGTGCCCCCCTACAATATCTGTCAACTTGGCTGGGCCATGATTCCCAATATTGTGTGATTGCCCACCGTTTTGTCATCTGATATGGTTTTCCTATGTGTTGTAAATTCTTCCTCTGGGTATGATGTTAATGAGGCAGGATTAAGGGCAGTTAGGTTAATGAGGCAGAACTCAGTCTACAAGATTACGTTGTGTTTTAAGTCAATCTCTTTTGACATATAAAGAAAGAAGGGATGAGAAATAGTTTAAACTGAGAAGAATACATTCTTTTGTGGTTACGAGAGGGGGGAGGGAAGGAGGGTGGGAGAGGGTTTTTTACTGATTAGATAGTAGATAAGAATTACTTTAGGTGAAGGGAAGGACAATACTCAATACAGGGAAGGTCAGCTCAGCTGGACTGGACCAAAAGCAAAGAAGTTTCCTGAATAAACTGAATGCTTCAAAGGTCAGTGGAGCAAAGGCAGGGGTTTGGGGACTATGGCAGCAGGGGACATCTAAGTCAATTGGCAAAATAAATTCTATTAAGAAAACATTCTGCATCCCACTTTGAAATGTGGCATCTGGGGTCTTAAATGCCAACAAGCGGCCATCTAAGATGCATCAATTGGTCTCAACCCACCTGGATCAAAGGAGAATGAAGAACACCAAGGACACAAGATAATTATGAGCCCAAGAGACAGAAAGGGGCACATGAACTAGAGACTTACATCATCCTGAGACCAGAAGAACTAGATGGTGCCCGGCCACAACCGATGACTGCCCTGACAGGGAGCACAACAGAGAACCCCTGAGGGAGCAGGAGAACAGTGGGATGCAGACCCCAAATTGTCACAAAAAGACCAGACTTAATGGTCTGACTGAGACTAGAAGAATCCCGGCAGTCATGGTCCCCAAACCTTCTGTTGGCCCAGGATAGGAACCATTTCTGAAGACAACTCATCAGACATGGGTTAGACTGGACAATGGGTTGGAGAGAGATGCTGATGAGGAGTGAGCTACTTGCACCAGGTGGACACTTGAGACTGTGTTGGCATCTCCTGTCTAGAGGGGAGATGGGAGGGTAGAGAGGGTTAGAAACCAGCAAAACAGTCACAAAAGGAGAGACTGAAAGGTGGGAGCAGGCGGACTTATTGGGGGAGAGTAAATGGGAGTATGTAGTAAGGTGTATATAAGTTTATATGTGAGAAACTGACTTGATTTGTAAACTTCCACTTAAAGCACAATAAAAATTAAAAAAAAAAAAAAAAAGAGAAGCGAGCAGAGAGACTGAGGGACTTCACACCACCAAGAAAGAAGCACTGGGAGCATAGCACATCCTTTGGACCCAGGGACCCTGGGCCAAAAAGCTCCTTAACTGGGGAAGATTGATGACAAGGACCTCCAACAGAGAGAGAAAGTCTTCCCCTGGAGCTAGCACCTTGAATTTGGACTTCTATCCTCCGAGGCCGTGAGAAAATAAATTTCTCTTTGTTAAAGCCATCCACCTGTGGTGTTTCTGTTATAGCAGCACTAGATAACTAAGACTCCAACACTGATAAGACTTCTGATTCTAAGGCCAACCTTGTCTGCAGTCTGACCTACCCTCTACAACCCTCTCCAGCACCTATTACCTATTGCCAAGACTACTGCAATACCTCCTAACTAGTCTCCCTTCTTCCACTCTCTAACCCCTACAGGTCTATCCTGAACACAGCAGTCAGAGTGATCTTTTCAAAACATGTATTAAATGACTCTATTCACCTTCTTGGAAACCCTGGTGGTGTAGTGGTTAGGTGCTACGGCTGCTGACCAAAGGGTTGGCAGTTCAAATCTGCCAGGCGCTCCTTGGAAACTCTATGGGGCGGTTCTACTCCGTCCCACAGGGTCGCTAGGAGTTGGGATCGACTCGACGGCAATGGGTTTTGGTTTATTCATCTGCTTAAATCTGCCAACAGCTTTCTGCTCTCTGAGAATAAATTCTGAACTTTTATTGTGACCTACAAGGTCCTTCATGATTTGAGCTCTACTTGCCTCTGTTACTTCATCTGGTACCACTTTCTTCCTTGAGCTCAATACTTAGTGTGCAACCCTTTCTTTAGATCGTCACACAGACTATGCTGTCTTCTGTCTCAGGGTTATGTTACTAGGTGTTCTACTGCCTGGGATACCCTTCCCCTAGATCTTCTCATGGCTGCTGCTTCTTGTAATTTAGATCTCAGCTGAAATGCACTTCCACGAACAGTTTTCTCCTGATCATCCTGGCAACAGTAACAGTTGGCTCACCATCACTCTCCGTTCCAAGGCAAGACCAAACTCTTTGCTGTCCAGTCAATTCCGACACATGGTGACCTCATGTGGTACAAAGTAGAACTGCTTCACAGGGGTCTTTTTTTTTGGCTGTGATCTTTATGGAAGCAGATCGCCAGGCCTTTCTTCCATGCACTGCTGGGTGGGTTCAAGCTGCCAGCCTTTAGGTTAGTAGTTGAGCACAAATGATTGTGACACCTAAAGACCTCACTGTTTATACCACCTTTTATTTTCTTCATAGCAGTTCTCACCAGAAGTATCTTATCTATTTATCTACTTTTTTTTTTTTTTTCTGTCTCCCTCTGGTCAGTAGACAGTAAGCACTTAAAGTTACAAATTTTACAAATAAATGGATCTGAGCAAGAGATTCTAATAGTGGTTGCCCCCAAGGAGGAGAAAGAACATAGGTGCGAATTATTATCACATAATCCTGGCTAGGGAAGAGCCAGGGCCTCCATCTACAGAGAGAGGAAAGGCGTTCTTCCCTCTATCTTGCAAATGCGTGGTGGGTGGGGGGCTATTTTTAAGGCTTTTCAGAAGAGACACACAGCAGGAAGGAAGCCATCAACTGTCTACCCTTGGTGGTAGTTGCCCTGACAGCTGCTGCTATGGAGACATTTCCTGAATACTAAACTGGGTTCATACAGGGCTTCGGATCCCAGATTTGACAAGAGTCATACTTGGGCCCTGAACCATCAACTTGACACAGCTCAAGCAGTTCCCCAAGGGCAAAACAGCACAGGAGGAACTGAAAGTTGACAACGGAGTGTTGAAACCAACAGCAGCACATATGCACACACACCCTGCTACAAGGTACCAGGTGATTCATACCAAAGGAGAGTTTTCACAGTCTGCTTCTCTGCTCCCCTCCCCAACCTACCTCTGCTATTATTTTCACAGGCTTTTACTGATAAATACAAGTTTAATCTTAAAACGCCACACTTTCATTTTAAAATCAAGGTAGCTAGCATAATGGATAACAGAAATAGAAACACTATCTTTTATAGAGATACTAAGTCAGTTGTTCACTGGCGATGCTTTTGGTCACAAAGGTTAAATACCTTCTGGGTAAACTCATATGATTACTCATATATAAAGGAGAGGGAGTCAATGATAAAACTGGCTTCTATTTACTGAAGGCTTTCTATGTACCGGAAACCCTGGTTGTGTAGTAGTTAAGTGCTACAGCTGCTAACCAAAGGGTCGCCAGTTTGAATCCACCAGGCTCTCCTTGGAAACTCTATGAGGCAGTTCTCCCCCGTCCTATAGGTCGCTATGAGTAGGAATCAACTCGACGGCACTAGGTTTGGTTTTGAATTTTGATTCTATGTACCAGGCATTTTAAATGAATGATCTCGAAGCCTTCTAAATCCTTACAGAAAAATGTCTGGTATCCCCATTTACAGGTGAAAAAAGAGAAGCTCAGAGAGGCTAATAAACTAATCCAGCTTTAAAAGCCAGGAAGTCACAGAGCCAAGATTTGAACACAGGTATGCCTGGCTGGTGGCGCAGTGGTTAAGTATTATGGCTGCTACCCAAGAGACTGGCAGTTCGAATCCACCAGGCACTGCTTGGAAACTCTATAGGGCAGATCTACTCTGTCCTATAGGGTCACTATGAGTCGGAATCGACTCGACGGCAGTGGGTTTGGTTTTTTTTTTTTTTTTTTTTGGTTTATGTCTGGCTCCAGGAGCCCTGGTGGTGAAGTGGTTAAGCACTCAGCTGATAACCAAAAGGTCAGCAGTTTGAACCCACCAGCTGCTCCATAGAAGAAAGACGTAGCAGTCTGCTTCTGTAAGGATTACAGCCTTGGAAACCCTACGGGACAGTTCTACTCTGTCCTATAGTGTCACTTTGAGTTGGAATTGACTCAGTGGCAATGGGTTTTGGGGTTTATGTCTTGGCTCCAGGGCTCACATGTTTCCTACTGAGTCACCCTTCCCCACCTCTAAGGGTGGAAGCCTTAGTCTGATGGACTCTGTGCTCCCATAAAATCCAAAAGCAACAGCCAAATTAAAAGGCCACTGCAACTAAGGTGGTGTCTCAGCAGGGCGGCTTCACAGATCTTGTCCATCCCCTGTTCACAGCCAAGCTTCTCATCCAGATCAGTACTTCACCAAAAATGACTCCATGACAGGCTAAAATAGGAAAAGGCGCACAGATAAAATGTGGCAAGTTGCCCAAAGGGATTTCCTCTTGGATTTACAATCTCCAAGGTGGTGAATTTGCCTTCAGGTAAAATATAAAGACATGTGAAGTTTAAAAAAAAAGGAGTGGGGAGAAGCCTATTTGAGGCACCAAACAGACCGGTGGTTAAGTATCACCATCTCTTGAATAAGAATGCTAAACATTTCTCTCTAAATCTACCAAAAAAGCATCAATTATCTTGATAATTTATACAGAAGAAATTGAATAGAAAACCAGCTCAGCAAGAGCTCCCCTGAGTCTACATACTCTCCCCAGAACATTCATTCATTTGTGCATTCATTCAGCAGATGGTTCCTGAATGCCTACTACGTGCAAGGCAGCTGCTAAATGCTAAGGATAAAGAATGAAATTATTTGCAGCCTCTTCTCTCAGAGAATTCAGTCTAGAAGGAAGAGAAACAAGTAAACATGTACTTCAACATACAGTGCAAAGGAGGTATATTTGAGGAAGTGCTGGAATAAAGAAGGAAATAACCAGAAAGTATTTTTTTTTTATTGTACTTAGGTGAAGGTTTACAGGACAAACTAGTTTTTCATGAGACAGTTAGTACACACATTGTTGCATGACATCGGTTAACAACCCCACAACATGTCAACACTCTCCCTTCTCGATTCTAGGTTCCCTATTACCAGCTTTCCTATTCCCTCCTGCCTTCCAGTCCCTGCCCCAGGGCTGGTGCGCCCTCTTAGTCTTGTTTTGTTCCATGGGTCTGTTGAATCTTTGGCTGAAGGGTGAACCTCAGGAGTGGCCTCATTACTGAGCTGAAAGGGTGTCCGGGGGCCATACTCTCAGGGCTTCTCCAGTTTCTATCAGGCCAGCAAGTGTGGTCTTTCTTTTTCAGTTAGAATTTTGTTCTCTATTTTTTCTCCAGCTCTGTCCAGGACCCTCTATTGTGATCCCTGTCAGAGCAATCAGTGGTAGTAGCCAGGCACCATCTAGCTGTGCTGGACTCAGTCTGGTAGAGGCCATGGTAGATGTGGTCCATTAGTCCTTTGGACTAATCTTTCCCCTGTATCTTAAGTTTTCTTCATTCTTCCTTGCTGCTGAAGGGATAAGACCAGTGGAGTATCCTGGATGGCTGCTCACAGGCCTTTAAGACCCCAGACGCTACTCACCAAGGTAGAATGTAGACTTCTTGAGCCACGCATTGAAGGACAAGCAGGTCTTCATCAGAGATCTAAGGAACAGAAGAATATCCCAAGCAGAAGGAACAGAACATGCAAAGCCATGGAGGTCAGGAACAGGGTTGATTCCAGGATGAAAATGATTCAAAGTGTAACAGGGTTTTGGTGGGGAAAGAAGGTCAGGGGCGTCAAGTAAAAAAGATAAGGTAAAATTAGTACTTTTCTATCCATTTCCACGTTCACCAGTGATATACTGAAATGGACACACATGGAAAGGGAAATTCTCAACACCCCTCTCTATTCTTCAGGATGGTTTTCATCATCCTTGAATTTCTGTCCACGTATTTGAGAAACTTATTCTTGGGTGGGCATTTACCTAATAAGACCCCTGAGTCATTCCACCACTACCTCATCACATAGAAAGGTAAAAAGAAATGTCACGGTAACTCTGAATTCCAAATACAAACACTAGAGTGGGAAAGAGAAGTAAAGTTTGAAGAATGATATCACTCATTGGTATGTCAGCCACAGGGCTTCCCCTCGATCAGCTCCTTGCTCTTTTAAATACTACCCGTATAACCTGGGAAAACACACTCAATCTCTGCCTCTCAGTGTCCCCAGCTGTAAAATGGGGAGCATGTTGCCCATTGCATAGGGTTATCATTAGGATTACATGAGATCTATCATGTTTATGGAGCCCTGGTGGCACAGTGGTTAAGAACTTGGCTGCTAACCAAAAGGTCAGCAGCTTGAATCCACCAGCTGCTCCTTGGAAACCCTATGGGGCAGTTCTACTCTGTCCTATAAGGTTGCTATGAGTTGGAATTGACTTGGCAGCAATGGGTTTGCATCATGTTAATGCCTATTGCAGTGTTTAACATATCCTTTATTATACATGTTAGCTTCCATTCCCTTATTTGAAAAGTCATCCATGATAACAGCCACGAAAGAACATCTTCCCAGTTTCTCCTATACCTTATTCTCAATAAATGGTCCACTGTCTATGTGAAGTATGCTTCAGTTATAAAAACACCTTCAGATCTGTTAGCTGCTATAGGTAGTTATCTCAGTAGCCTTATGAGGTACAGTAGGTGGAAAAAGTTACAGTACCTGTGATAGATGAGGAAACAAGTGATTTCCTCAAATTTATACAGTCATCAAGTGGCAGAGCATGATGATCTTGAAGCCACATCCTCTATCTCCAGAGCCTAATTCCTTTCTACCACATGACATTGCCTCTCTGAGTACTCTTCTAAAAAAATACCTGGAAAACATTAACTTGGTGGTCATTAATAACAAAGGCCACTTTATTGAATATAATATGAGTGACGATCCCTGACTAAGTATAGTAACCCTTCCCCTATGGCATGGCATCAATCTTTGTAAAAGTTTGTCTGTTCATCTAGACACTCTAAGGACAGAGACCATTTCTTATTCCTACCTGCACACCAAGCACCTAACACAACTGCTGTCGCACAGGACAAGCTCCATACATGTTCGCTGAATGGATGGACTCTGTAGGTACTTTATGATTTACAAAGTACTTCCACATCCTTCACCTGTTATGATTTTCCAGAAATTCCTGGAACATAAGGGAAAGCTGATATCATTATCTGCATTTCACAGGAGATGATATGAAGGTCACAGCCAGGCTGCCTTTTTTTTTTTTTCTTTAAAGAATTCTAATGGACTCATTCCCTCCTCCTTCTGCAGAAACCAGCTGAATTCCACACACTGCTGTTGGCCCTGCCACACAAGCCTGCTTAAAAGCCAAGATAGACACTGTTTTGTTATGATCTTTTGTAACTTATGAAATACATCAAAATCTGAAGAACTCTGTAATAATTAGCCCACTCCCCCCCCCAAAAAAAAAGTTGAAGCTGAGCCATTCAACCTGGAACTATAATGTGGGATAATTGTTACATTTCTATTCTTTCCCTTTCTCACTTCCTTTTGGTCTCCATTGTCTATAACATGGAGTATTCATCATTCTCCACAAAAAGAACCTGCTTCCTACAGAATAGATATGTCATGATTGTGGGAGCCTTGCTCTCAGCGTTAACCCTTCCTGTTAGGTTTTTCAGCCCATAGCTTTTCCTGAATGGCCTCTGCTGCCAGTCTCTCATCTAATGTGTTGACAACTCTTCCCGAAAGTGGAGCTCTGGGTATGGCATACCCTTACCCCAGGATACCAGGACCTCCCTAAGAACTGCTACACACATTATTTAACCCGGTTCTTCAAGAACTCCACAATCTGTGTCCTACCTACCTCTGCAGCCTCATCTCCCAAATTTCCCCGTCACATGCTCTCCATTCTACCAGACTGGACGTCAATGATTTCCTAAACAACTTCTCTGTCTTTCCTCCCACTATCCTGCCCCATCAGCATAACCAAGCATGAAGGCTCCCTGCTAAAAACTCTCTCCATCCTTCAAGAGATTTCCCTGGACACCTTTCCTGCCTCCCTTCAGCAATACATTCAACAAATATTCAGCAAGAAACTCCTATGTGCCCATCAAATCCTATTTTCAAGTAGCTTAATATCTGCTGAGTAAAAGAAACCTGTAGTCCCTGGGTAGTACAAATGGTTAATACTCCTGGCTGCTAATTGAAAGGGTGGAGGTTGAAGTCCAACCAGAGGTGCTTTGCAAGAAAGGCCTGGAGATCTGCTCCCAAAAAATCAGCCATTGAAAACTCTATGGAGCACAGTTCTCCTCTGACACACATAGGGTCACCAGGAGTCCGAGTCAGCTCAACAGTACCTGGTGGTGGTGGAGAAGTCCTAACTAAGACAAATGCAATACACTAAGGGGGCTGTAATGGCGGCATTGTAAAGCAATGGACCAGTCACTGAAGGCAAGACCAGAGAGGCCATCCCGACCCTCACCGAGACTGAAGCCCAGGCCCAAAGTGAGGAGGGGGAAAGCAGAGCACCAGATTAGGCTTGGAACAGACAGGAGTCCTGTGTAATGCTGTTCTTTCATTCATTCACTCATTCAATAGATATTTACCAAGATTGAATATGTTCACAGCACTGTGGAGCAATGCAGAAATGAATGTTATATGTTCCCTACCCTCAGGAGTTTACAATCTAGTAGCAGAGATGGAGATATATGCAAAGAGCTCTACCACCAGGTGAATAGTGCTGTATCAAGTGCCGTGGGGCCAGAGGAGAGTGACTGGCTCTGGCCAGGAGTGTCCAGGAAAGCTCCAGAAAAGAGTGATTTTGATCAGAGCTCTAAAAGAGACTAGGAGTTTTATCAGGTAGAGAATAAGGGAAGGGATGGGAAGGGAAGGTAGAATGAGCATTGTATCTTAAGAATCCAATCAGGGGAAAGAAATTAGCTGCTATTTTAACATAGAGATTTTAAAAAGTGTTAAGCAGATATAAAATTATTAACTAGGTAACCGAGAGATTAAGAAAGAACTCTAAAGCATCAGGAAAGTAGCAATTGAAGGAAGCAACTATCACTCCTACTGCTGAAGGAACAAAGGAAAAAACTTAAGCACTTAGAGAAAGGACCTTAGGGGTAGGCGTGTGGAACTCGGATCTCAGAGGAGGGGCACTACTCAGCCAGGGCCCGCATCTCTGACCTCAGAGAAGAGGCCCCTTGGGCTGGTTCTGACCTCTTAGCAGGGGGTACTAGCCAGCTGATGCTAGTGTCTCCAAACTGAGGCATGATGAAAACGAGTCTGCAAATGTTGGGAAAAGTACAACCTAGATTCAGCTGCTGCTACAGGAAAGAACTGCACCTTCCCAGGTGAGGAAATATGCCTATATCTGACCCTGGGTCAGTGGTTCTAAATGTCCCCCTCTGGGGGACATCTGACAATGTGGTTAAGCACTTGGCTGCTACCTGAAGGGTCAGAAGTTCAAACTCACCAGCGGCTCCACGGGAGAGAGATGTGGCAGTCTGCTTCTGTAAAGATTTATGGCCTTGAAAACCTTATGGGGCAGTTCTACCCCATCCTATAGGGTCAATATGAATTGGAATCAACTTGACACCAAGGGGTTTGGAGATACTCTTAATTGTTATAACTGGGCTAAACGTCCTACAATGCACAAGACATAGCCCGTACCCTAAACAAAAATTATCTGGTCCAATATGTCAATAGTGCTGAAGTTGAGAAACCTGTTCTAGATTAAGATTAAGAGGTACATAAAGCAAACAAACAAAAAGCAAGAAAGCAAGTCTCTTCTTCCCCTTCCAACCATGAAATCTCCCTCTACCACCCCCTAGTGGCCAAAACTAAGAGGAAGCCATGGGGCAAAGCAGAAATAATGATTTGTCTCAGCCCCAGCAACATAGAGCTGAGTACAGAAGGATACGTTTGGAGCTGAGTGACAACTTAATAACAGGCACAAGCTGTGGGTGAGGTTCACAGACAAGTGAAGACATGATGGCAGATATAGAAAAGGCATCTGAAGGGAAGAATGGGCAGCCAGGAGTGCTTAATGCAGTGCCCGGGACATCGTAGGTACTCAGCCAGTATTTATCAAATGAAGGGCTTCATGATAAAATGATTGCCAAGCAGTACTGTTTCCAAATTAATGTTCCTAGTGATATTCGCAATTCCTTGAGAACAAACACAGTGGCTCTTGACAGTGAAATTTCTTTTGCCATGAATCTGACATTTTGCTTTCTGCCTCTGTTCTGTTGTCCAGTTCTCAGAGTTTGTCAAAACTGCTAGAGTCCCCCTCACCCGCCTTTTTTTTTTTTTTTTTTTTACATAGGTGGGATCACATCACTTTTTCACACAGTGTCTTGGAGATTTTTGCATAACATCTACAAAGATTTCCTTAGTGCTATTTTACACCTTATCATGTATTTTCCCACCTTATCGGAATCCCTGGTGGCATAGTAGTTAAAAGCTATGGCTGCTAACCAAAAGGTCAGCAGTTCAAATCCACCAGGCACTCCTCGGAAACCGTATGAGTCAGTCCTACTCTGTCTTATAGGGTCGCTGTGAGTCAGAATCGACTTGACAGCAATGGATTTTTTATATCACCTTATCAGGCCCCTTCCTCCCCATGTTTGGACGAGAAAACTGAAGCTCAAATGAGGTGCAGTGGTTGGTCTCAAGTGGTACCATATGAGAAGGAGTGATCCTAGAACCCATGCTGTTTGTTGTTGTCATGTGCCATCGAGTCAATTCCGACTCACGGTGTCCCTATAGGACAGAGTAGAACTGCCCCATAGGGTTTCCTAGGCTGTAATCTTTACAGGAGCAGATCACCAGGACTTTTCTCTCACAGAGCTGCTGGTGGATTCAAACCTCTGACCTTTAGTTTAGCAGCTGAGTGCTTAACTGTTGCACCACCAGGACACATTAGATAAAAAAAAAAAACAAAAAATGGCTTACAAGTTCCCTTGAGGTGGTTGACACTGATGTCCCTTAGCCCTCCCCAATCTGGGCATGTCTCAAGTGCGGCTGGGTTCTTACGTTATGCTGAGCGCTTTACTCGTTCCTCACACACCTTATGACCCCACTCACTTGAAGAATCAATTGGAAGAATTTAGGATGTGAGTTTTGCCCCAAGGAACCAGGCTAGTAAGAAAGAGGAGTTAACGGACAATTTCAGTACAAAGTGCTAAAGACACAGGCAGGCTCGGGATGCATGTCATGTGGAGAGGGCAGGGAACCCAGGCCTGAGAGGTCAGAGAAGCCTTTCTGTGTGAGGTGAGACCTGAAGGACATGGAGGAAATAGGTGAAGGGGAGGGCGGGCTGGGCAGTGGGAACAGTATGTGCAAAGTGCAGAGGTAAGAAAGAATACAATGCAGTGAGGATCCGCAAGTCGACTGCGGAAGGACTGAAAGCAAAGCAATCTTGCAAGAGGAGACTGGAGTGATAAGTAGTGGCCAGATCAACAAGAGATTTGTAAGCTATATTAAAGAACTTGGACTTTATAATGGTACTAGCTAACTACATGAACACGGCCATTTATCTTCTCTGAATTTCAGTCTCCACGTGTATAAAATGGTAGTAACAGCATCTGCTCAGCCTACCAAATGGGGTCTGAGCTGTTCAAATAAAACACACACATACTCACGCATACACACACACACACACACACTCACTCATGCATACACACACACAGAGTCACATGGAGATTTGCTTAGGAAGCTGTCGTACATTATCACTACAGCATCCCAAGTCAGCTTCAGAAAATAGAAGCATCAGCCTTCCCTTTCCTCCCATTTCCCTCCACCCCCGTGAAGGAAAAAGGCCCCTCTAGAAAAGAAAGACTCTCCGCTGTCCTTTGCCAAAGCTTTCTCAAGCAATAATCCATAATGCAATCTTCATTGAAATCGTATTTCAGCCCCCCTCTGCTAAAAATATAAATACTTGTGATTTCAGCCTCAGAATGGCCTTTGTGCCTTCCGGCCCGTGGCGTGTGCCTTCCTAAGCGGCTGTCCTCGCTGTAGGAGCCAGCCTGTGTGATAACATTATAATTTTGTGTACATTGTGCTGTCAGAGGCCATGCTGAGGCCAGCACAAGGAAATGGCAATTGACAGCAGGGCCCACTGCTCTTTGTGAAGATCTGTGGCTCCCTCCTCTGTGGGTTTGTTGGTTTTGAGCCACTGGATTTGGGTGGCTTGCCCCACAAGACATGGGCACAGGTGCCATTTCGTGTCTTGCTTGAGTGATTTGTAAAATCAGACATAGTCCCAAACTGAGGGTGTCCTAGGCACAGAGAATAGCTTGGAGTGGAAGGCAGGGAACAAACACAGAATTATTAGTCTTCCAGATCCTGAAAACTCTGAGTTTGTTGGAACCAGAACCAAATCCGGCTGGGACCTTAAAGGTCACCAGGATCCATGGTTTGAATCAACTCTGTAGTCAGTGATCTTTCTACTGCATTGCAATAGCTCCCTGTACAACGAACTTTTATACTACTAATTAATGACACTATAAACATTTGACACATATTTGTTAAATGCCTATTATAAGCTAACACTGTGGGTACTGGGAATATACTGATGAACAATGCAAAATTTATCATTCATGGAACTTCTATTGGGTAAGGAATCAATTGTTCTATCAGTGAAAATGCTGATCTTTCTTGATTAAGGTAAATTGCTAAGGGACAAAAGCCCACAAAGGGTTCAATAAGAAGCCATATTCTGCCTGTCTTAGTAATGCCAGTATTTGAAATGTTCAGCCACCATTCTTTTGCCTTTACTTATTTCTTCATTTGCATCAAGGAAGGGAAGCCAAAGCCTCTTACCCACTACCCTATGCACTGATCCACAGACCCAAACAGGGCTCAGATTATCTATTTAATTCTCCATTCTGCGAGGGGGGTATTTACCCATTGTCTATGTCTTAGTAATGGATTAGTTCAGGGCCCAGGGGGAAAAGGCACGAATACTGTGTTTAGAAGGAAAGCTATACAGAGCATAGATATGAATTCAAACAATGAATTTATGGAAAAGAAAAGTATAGTGAGTTTATGGACAACTCTTGTGAGCTCCAGGGGTTGTCCCTGGGCTGTCCAAACTCAACACTCTCAGTCCATATGCTGGATGGTCCTCTGCACTCTACCAAAGGCGGTCCCACCCCTAGACTCACTCCAGATTTGGGTCCAACCATCAGTAGGCACTAAGGTGAGACTTGAGGATAGAAGAACAGCAAGTCGGGCTACATGCAATGGAGAGAAATGCTACTTCAGCTGGTGTTTCCTTAGAAACCCTCACACGCTGCGATGGGAAAGTAGCCACAGAGTCAGACAGGGCTACGTCTGATTCGTTCATAAAAGATCACACTCTGGAAGGAGGAGGAAGACACCATTAAGCAGCTTAATCTTTCCAGCAAGGCCTGGAGAAAGCAGCCTTCTGAAGAGCCCCAAAAGAAGTCTATCTGGGTCCCGAAGCAATGCAGCCATAGGCTAGGCAAGCAAGTCTGATCTACGGCATACACGGGTGAGCCCGGATACTTAAGCAGGGAAAGAAAATAGCCTGACGAAATACTCAGATGAAAAGAGAGTTCCCATAGAGACCCCTTTGTGAATAAGCACAAAATAATCACATGGCTTCAGTTTAAAACTGGGAAAAGTCCGATTTAATCTAATTCTAAAAGCATGCCAAGCTCTTGGCAGTGCTATTTAGTGTGGCCTCTGGAACCAGAACTGAATGAGAATTCTGTCTCCACCACTTAATAGCTCTGTGACTTGAGGCAAGTTACTTAACTTCTCTGAGACTTTTCTAGAAAGGAAGACAATAGTAGTCCCTACCTTGGGGTTACAATCTAGGGGTGGTGTGAATGGTTAACATGCTTGGCTGCTAATTGAAAGGTTGGAGGTTCAAGTCTCCCCAGAGGCTCAGAAGAAAGGCCTGATGATCTACTTCCAAAAAATCTGCCACTGAAAACCCTACGGAGTACAGTTCTACTCTGACATATGGGGTCACCGTAGGTCTGGATCAACTGTATAGTGACTGGCTGAGTACCTTAAAAAAAAAAAAAATTCTCCCTCGGAGTGGCTGGTGGGGTCAAACTGCCAACCATTTGGTTAGCAGCCAAGCACTTAACCACTGTGCCACCACAGCTCCTTATATATGTACGATAAACTTCAATTTTAAAAAAAAATGTTTTTTTAAGAAAATGTAAATAGGCCTGCAAAGCACCTAGCACAATGCTTAGCCCAGGAAAAAACCCAGTGCCAAGGAGAAGTATTCAATTAAGTGTAGTCCCACCTGAAAAAAAGTCAACAGGAAGGATCATTATCACTGCCATCATCACCAGTAGCAGCAACGTGCCAGAGTTGTGGGTCATCAGTCTTCTCATTGGTTGTCACCACACAGAACAGCAGCTGTGGGGCGCAAGAACTGGGTTGAACTGAGGGTATGTGTTGGCTGACGTTTTCTGCAATGTATCTGTCATTGTTGTTAGGTGCCATCAAATCAATTTTGACTCAGCGACTCCATGTGACAGAGCAGAATTTCCCCACAGGGTTTTCTAGGCTATAATCTTTATGGGAACAAATAGCCAGGTCTTTCTCCTATGGAGCTGGCTGGGTGGGTTCAAACCACCAATCTTTTGGTTAGCAGCCAAGTCCTTAACGATTGCACCACCAAGGTTCCTACACTTTATCCAGAGGCTGATTGTTAGAACCCTGATTCTTTCAAAGTAGAACTCAGGGTAACTCATCCTGTGAGCTTAGCAGGAAAGATGTTCTTATCCCTATGGCTCAGCCAACAAAATCGAGACTCAGGTTGGTATGATCTTTTGTCCATGGACACAGCTGGTGAAGACACTCAGGGCTCAGACATATTTCAATCTGTTCAGGAAATTTCTCGCAATCTATGTAGAGACTAATTTCTTAGTCCTGAAGCGATTAAAAAAAAAAAAAACAGTTTCCACCCCCCACCCCCAGGGGAATGGATCTTCCAAACATGAATGAGAAAAAGTAAGCTTTATTGCCACTTGCAGCCTCCCCCAAATCCAGTGGCAGGTAGAAACAAGAGGATCTGTGGCCCGAAGGAGAGTCAGTGTTAGCGGCCCCATTACCCAAGGCAGGAGTAGCAGCAGGTAGAGCCATGGGGCGAGAGGGGTGGTAGAAGTTATCAGGAAGCCTGTGGGTCTCTGAAAAACTCTGGGTATTTCCCCTGGCAGGAAGAGGCTGCAGCTCTATAGGAAGTTTCAGCGGGCTTAAGACCAGGGAAGAGTAGTGACCTGGCACTTCAGGCAGATCTGGAAAAGATAAACATTCTGCGGGATCCTACGAAGTACTCAGTCCCATTAAAGGAGCTCAGGATAGAGCAGTGTGCAAAAATAAGGCAGACCTTACCCTTCCAGTGCTTATGTTCTGTTTGAAGAGGTAGATAATGAACGAGTAAAGAAATAAGTAAATTATATAATCTAGGGGTACAATTAAGAGGGGCAAAGAGAAACAGATCAGAATAAGGAGTGGTGATGTTGACAGCATATATGTACAGGATATTAAAGGAAAGCTTCTCCAAGAAGTTGGTATGCAAACAGCAGCTTTTCACAGAGCTAACTTGGGTTGAGTTACAGTTCTTACGGGGAGCAGCCTGTGTTGGCCTCATCAGGTAAGTTTTCTTCCAACCCTCTCTAACTAGATCAGTGAAAACAATCACACTCTTAGCATTTGCACCTAAATTCAAATCACTTATCTATAACGATGTTGCATCACTTTGCTATGACTTAGGTCCTACAGGGTTCAAATAATTTAGGGCACAGTCACCAGACCAAAGGGAGAAAGCCTCTTTTCAAAGGAGCATATGTTTAGAATGCCCAGGTCCCTAGAGTTCTACCAATACTAGTCCAGTGCTTTTTCTGTTAAGTCTCTAATATATACTAGTAGACTGAGGGGGAAAATGAACAAGTCAGCTCCTGCCCTTGAGGAAATACACAGTCTAATGGGTGGATCAGACAAATGCACAACTAGCAACAATACAAAGCAGCAAATGTTGTAATTGTATTGTGTCTACAGTCCTGGGTATCTACAGTCCTGATCCAAGCAATGTAAGAGTCCATTGCCCAACCACAAAAGAGGTTATAATCTAGACAGGAAGATGAAATGCAAGCTAGAAACAATTTTTACCATCAAAGTCAGCACCATAGTGTTCAATCAATTTCAAAGAATAGAGTCTTCTCTTTTTTTCACTGAATGGCAACTGTGCACCAGACAGTTAATAAGCACTGTGATGAACAAGCCAAGTCTCCAGGCTCAGGGAGCTCAAGTCCAGTGTAGGGGAAAGACTAGTAAACAGACATTAACAGTGTATTCATAAACATATGACTAGACTAACCGGGAGCATGGATAAGGGGACTTTTATTTCTAGAGACTTCAGAGGGCTTTAAGGTGGAGAAGGCAAGGGCTAGGGCCTTGTCCTTAGGCAGCAGTAACAGCACTATTCAGGATCTTAGAAATTTGGAGCAGCATGGTACTTTAAAAAACTGCAGTGTGGATGAAGTGCAGGGTGAATAGTTTGGAGTTGTAGAAGGGAGATAATAGTAAATACTAATATTTATTGAATATTTACTGAGTGCTCGACACTGTCCTTGGTGTTTTACGTATATTAACTCATTTCATCTTCTCTAATCATAAAAGCAATCATCCCCATTTCACAGAAAAAAAAACTGAGGGGGTTGAGTAATTTGCCCGAGGTCACTTGGCGAGTAAATAACAAAACTGGGATATGGATTTCAGAGCCAGTGTCCTTAACCACTACATGGTCGCTAAGCATCTGGAAGCCAAGCTTAAGATTGCTGATTTTATTTTTTGGCAATGGGAGTACATTTAAGGCTTTTAAACTGGTAAGTGATGGTCAGATTTACATTTTAGGAGACTGAACTGGCTGTAATATGGAGAATAGGATTGGAAAAACAAGACCAGGAGTAAAATTGCCAGTTAGGAGGCTCTTACCATGGTGCAGGGAAGAAAGACTGACTATCCAAAGGTGGGAGGCATCTACAGATACAGAGGAGCTAGGGTAGGCTATTTAAGAGGAAGAAGTAATAGCTCTTGGTGACAGATATGATGCAGGGCACGAGAGAGAGATTCAGTCTTGACAGGCAGAGCTTGCCCTTAAAGTAATGGGGAAAGAGGATATTCTTATCATGGCAAAGAACCGCGTTATACAAGACACATGGCTTTCTTGTCAAGTCCTGGAGCCCAGTTGTATGAATCCAAAAGGCTAATCCTGATAATGACCATCCTAAAGCAGGCTGTCAGCCCCTCCACAATCTTTTCTTTCTCCCTCTCCCTTTTTCCTTCCCTTCCTCCCTTTATTTTTTGTTGTTAAATGAAAATGACCTTATTAGTTTTTCTTTTTTTAATTGTAAAATAAAACATGCACATTAGAAAATCCAAGCAATATAGAAAATACCAACAGAATAAAAGCTGCCTGAAATCCCACCACCACTGACACCTTGGTAAAAGTCTTTCCACGTATTCATAATTGCACAGCACACACACAGATACACACTCACCTACTTTCACACATTTTAACTCTTTCTATTTTGTAAACATTCCTTTTCCACTTACTATATCATGGAAGTCTTCAAAGTAAATGCATATAGATTTAAATCATCTTTTTCAGTGACTAGGTATTGTCCCATTACCTGTATATACAATAGACTATTATGAATTCCAATGATGGTCAAGTGAGAAGATGGGCAAATACTCTCCCCCCAAAGCAACTATAAAGGTGCACAAAATTAATAAAAACAACAATTTCAAGCACTCTGGAAATTAACCAACAACATACAAAATCAGAGAAACATTTATGCTAGAAAAACTGATGAACTTTGGGTCAGAGGATTGGCAATCTGTTGCATTCTTGCCCGAGACTGTCCCCAATTCCACCATGCTTCACACTCGGTTGATGTAGCAATTCTACCAGGGAGGAACAAACCTCGAAGGCTAGCAACTTCCTTCCGGATAGAAGGGAGCTCAATGGATTTGAAGGAGTGGGGAGATGCTCACAGGCTCTGTGGAGTTTTCAGTAGAAGTAATAATCTTTGAAGTGGTCAGTGGGGAGGACAATGGCACTATTTGCCTGAGGTTTCAGTCACAGTTGAGACAAACATAGTCCTGGTTGAAGCTGCTCAAATGGCCCAGGCTCATTACATACTCCTGGTTGAGTCTGAGGCTGAGAACATGCACATAGGTGACAGAAAAGGGCACTGAGGAAAATCCCACAGGGAAAACTTGAAAGATGCCTCAACTTTGAATGTACTCTTCTACATACACAATTCCATGGAAGTCTTCTTGGTTTCAGGTTGGACACAACCTCTGTCCAAATACTGACTGGCCATTAAGCTATGCAAACAAAGGGACAATTCATAGACTTAAAAAAAAAAAAAAAGAATAAAAAGAAAAACTGAGCAGAGACAACAGTGGTTGCACAGCATAGGGAACTGAGACATTTCATACATTTAATCTGTGCGAGTTACTAAACAAAGAAAGAAACAGACAGACAAAAACCAGCAACAAAAATAACCTTCAGAGGTAGACATCAGAATTCAGAGTTGCTCAAATATATTACCCCAAATGTCTAGTTTTCAACAACAAAAAATTATGAGGCAGGCCAACATGGTGCTATAGACAGAAGCACCATGCCATCCCTCTGCAGCAAAGACCTGATAAGCTAAGTAAAACAGATACGAGCATCAATCCTGTAACCCTAAGCATCAATTGAATGGATAAAGAACTGGCTCAGACACCAAATGGGAGACCAGCCTAGGTAACGAGCTCTCAAGGATAAAACAAAACCAAAAGATTTACAACATGGAACCAGAGACATCAACCTGTAAATGACGACAATGACAGAACAATAAAAGAGAGGACAAATGGTATAGGTGCAGAAATTTCAAATGGAGAGAAAGTCAAGACAATATCAATAAAAGACTGGTTCAAACTCAAGAAGATAGGGGTAGATTTCAAGTTAACCTCAAAGAAAGTTAACTAACTTACTCATCAAAATAAAGAAGAAAAACAAAGTCTCTGTAAACATGAAATCTACAAAAATGAAAAGAAATTCATAAACGAAAGAAACTCAGCACAGGAGAGTAAGAGGAACAAAGAAAAAGTCATAACTACAAAAAAAAAAACACACTAAAAATGACAGCAATAAACTCATACCTATCAATTCACACAGAACATAAGTTGCTTAAACACACCCATAAAGAAACAGAGAGTGTTGGAATGGATTAAAAAACAGGATCCATCAATATGCTGTCTACAAAAGACACACCTTAGAAACAAAGACATAAATACATTAGAAATCAAAGTATGAAAAAAAAGATATATTAAGCAAACAGCAACAAAAAAGAGCCAGAGTGACAATACTAATCTCAGATAAAATAGACTTTAAGACAAAACCATAATAAATATCTATGCACCCAATGACAGGGCTCCAAAATACATAAAATGAACTAGCAGCACTGAAAAGAGAAATTGACAGTTCCACAGTAATAGTAGGAGACTTCAACACACCACTCTTGGTAAATGACAGAACATCTAGAAAGAAACTCAACGAAGATACGTAAGATCTAAGAAGGCCACAATCAACCAACTTGACCTCATAGACATATATAGAACACTGCACCCAACAGCTGCAAAGTACGTATTTTTTTCCAATGCACATGGAACATTCTCCAGAATAGATCACATCTTAGGCCACAAAGCAACCCTCAAAAAAAAAAAAAAAAAAAAAAACAAGCCAAAACACTGAAGTAATACAAAGGATATTCTCTGATCACAATGCCATAGAAGTAGAAAGTAATAACAGGAAGAGTCAAGGAAAAAAAATCAAATATATGGAAACTGAACAACACCTTTCTTAAAAACCACTGGGTAATAGAAGAAATCAAAGATGGAATAAAAAAATTCCTAGAATCAAGCGAGAATGAAAACACATCACACCAAAACCTTTGGGATACAGCAAAGGCAGTGCTCAGAGGTCAACTTATAGCAACAGATGCACACATCAAAAAAGAAGGGACAAAATCAAAACATTAGTTTTACAACTTAAACAAATACAGAACAGCAAAAGAAGCCCACAGCCGCCAGAAAAAAAGGAAATAATAAAGATCAAGGTAGGGATAAATGAAATAGAGAATAGAAAAAATCAACAAAACCAGAAGTTGGTTATTTGATAGGATCAACAAAATTAACAAGCCATTGACCAAATTGACAAAAGAAAAGTAGGAGAGAGGGCAAATAACCCAAATAAGAAATGAAACGGGAGACATTACAACAGACCAAATGAAAATAAAAAGGATCACATCAGAAAACTATAAAAAATTGTACTCCAACAAATGTGAAAGCCTAGAAGAAATGGACAAATTTCTGAAACCACCCTGGTGGCACAGTGGTTAAGAGCTCGGCTGCTAACCAAAAACGGTTGGCAGTTCGAATCCACCAGCAGCTCATTTATAATAGTTGTCATGGATTGAATTGCGTCCCCCAAAAAATATGTGTCAACTGGTTAGGCCGTGATTCTCAGTATTGTCTGGGTGTCCTCCATTTTGTGATCGTAATTTCATGTTGAGAGGATTGGGGTGGGATTGTAACACCACTCTTACTCAGGTCACCTCGCTGATCCAAGGTAAAGGGAGTGCTGGAGTGTAGCCTGCACCACCTTTTATCTCTCAAGAGATAAAAAAAAAAAAAAGAAAGAAAAAAAGGAAAGGAAAGGGAAGCAAGCAGAGAGTTGGGGACCTCATACCACCAGGAAGGCAGCATAAGGAGCAGAGCGTGTCCTTTGGACAGGGGTCCCTGCACCTGAGAAGCTCCTTGACAAGGAGAAGATTGATGACAAGGAGTAGAGCACATCCTTTGGACCTGGGGTCCCTGCACCTGAGAGCCTCCTCGACCAGGGGAAGATTGAGGACTAGGACCTTCCGCCAGAGCCAACAGAGAAAGAAAGCCTTCCCCTGGACCCGACGCCCTGAATTTGGACTTGTAACCTACTAGACTGTGAGAAAATAAGTTTCTCTTTGTTAAGTGGTATTTCTGTTAAAACAGCACTAGATAACTAAGACAATAGGTATCCCAGAAGAAGAGGAAAGAAAGAAGCTGCAGAAACAATTTTAAAGAAACAATGGCCAAAATGTTTCCAAATTGGTGAAAAATAATCTACAAGCTTCAAGAAACTCAACAAACCCCAAGCAACATAAATAGAAAGAAATTCACATCTATACACATCATAGTCAAACTGCTGAATGACAAAAATGAAGAGAAAAATATAAACAGCAAGAGAAAATCTAGTATGAGTTCCCTGCTGCTAGACATGTATCATATTTTCAGTATTTTTTGGTTAAAAGCAATGATAGAATGAACACTTATCTGATTCCTGGAGGAGTATTTGCTGAGCTAAAGGATGACCCAGGGTTTGTCCCTTATAGGGGTACCTTCCGTCCCCTCTACTTTTTCTTTTAAGTCTCAGAGACATGCGTTCCCTCTTCCTGGAAAGTTTCACCATCCTACCACATTCACTCTTCCACAGCTAGCTACTTCTAGACCTTCAAGTCCTAGGTTAAATATTTTTCTGAAAAGACCTTCCCTGACCACTCAGTCAAAGCTGGATTCTTTCATAAAAAATAGAACCCTATTTATTTCTTTTATAGCATTTACTACAATTCGTAATTATATAGTCCTTTCTTTCAGTCCTTATTTGATGCCTGTGTTCATTAGAACAGGAGCATTGTCTGTCCTGTTCACCACTGTATACTAATGCTTAACACAATGCCAGACACACAGCTAGGGCTTAATAAATGTTCACTAATGAATCAACTTTGTTCAAGCAACTGCATACTAGAGTTTTCAAAAACGAAAATCCCTGCTGCAGCCAGCTTGGCCCCAACTCCACTCTCAAAGTCTCCATCTTTGGCTGTTATTGTTGTTGTAAACTTCCGTTAAGTCAGCCCCCAACTCATAGTAACCCCACACAGAACAGGATCAGGCTGTTGTGATCCATAGCGTTTTCACTGGCTGAATTTTTGGAAGTAAATCACAAGGCCTTTCTTCCTAGTCTTAGTCTAGAAACTCCACTGAAACCTGCATCATAGCAACATGGAAGCCTCTACTGACAGATGGATGGCGGCTGTGCTTGAGATACATTGGCTGGGAATTGAACCTGTCTCCTAGATGGAAGGTGAGAATTCTACCACTGAACCACGACTGCCCCATCTTTGGCTTTATTTTGCCTATTTTCTATCCTACCCTTTTTGACAACATATAGCCCCTCTGCCTCATCTCCAGTGTCATCTGTCCCAATTCTCTGACACCCTGCACCTGAGTTTTGATAACCTGCTCTGAGCCTACTGGATATACTGGCATGCCCCTCCAACAGAATGGTCACCCCCTAGCAACTCACACTGATCCTTCTGATTGGCAGGAATTTAGGTTTTCTGTGCACCAGTTCATCTGGTCAACTAGCTGAACCCATAATTGCAGATTACCTTGTCAAATCATCCTGACTCAAAGGCATAGGATAGGACAGCCATCCCTCAGTACAAAAATCAATTCATATCTAGAACGCTCGAGATTAGAGAAGGAGGTTGTATATCACCACAACTGACAGTAAAGACTATGCATTGCTTGTTAGAGTACAATAGCACATGCTTAAGAAAGAACATCAGCATATATGTGTTCACTATTCACGTAAAAATGGAACAAGTAAGACAATTTTACTCTTATCGCTGATGAAGTAGTAAGTAAATTCACTTTTTCCATTTTCCTTCTGAACAGTAACGACAATAATAACTGTTAACCTTCATCCACACCTACCATGCAACAGGTGCATTACTCTAGAGAGATTAATATCTCTATTACCACTTTAATGGTGAGGAAATTGAGCCTCAGAGAAGTATGAGCTGATATTTGGCAAGACTGGGCTTCAAACATTGCTGTGTGTCTCAAAAGCCCTACTACCTACCATCCCAGTAGCAACTTTACTCTTGACTCAACAAGCTCAGTTGGAAAAAAAAAAAAAAAAATTCAGAGTGACCAAAGATTAGAAGAGCTCCTCTGCAAAACTTGGAGGCTCATATTCAACTTTAAAGCTTTATGACATATCTCCAAGTAACAGTGGGTGAACGTGACTAATTATTTTCGCTTAAGTTCTCCATTTTGTAAAGTTGGCTTGGAAGAGATTGAAATCAGCAGTGAAGTTGTTTCAGCAAAAAATATACGAAGCAAGCTGATGGAAAATATAGTATTTCCTTGAAAACCTCTTGCTAATCTGAGGGGGAGGTAAGCATATCCACTCAGAACCAGCAATTAGTGCAAAAACTTTTCCATCAGCTCTAATTTTTCAAAGCCGCTCTGGGTTTTGTCGTTGACAACTTAAGATTACCTTGAATCATCTATTAAAACGTTGCATGTTGGTCAAGGGAAAGCTGATGTGATTCTCATGCACACATTACAATCGGCATTGTGAGATGCTACCAAGGGCATCACCTCTTAGGGAAAACCAGAATATGGCTTCACCCTCAGGACTAGATTCTACTCCTGGTAGGAAAAAATGGAAAATGGAAGGTACCTCAGTGCCTCACTAGATACAAGAATCTCCTCCTCTCATCCTCATGGGCTCCTTTCAGCTTCTTCTTGAACACAATTCTTACTTTAGAAGAGAGGTTAAATCTGGGGTCACATCCAGTAGATGTATTTTATTTAATTTTTTTTTTAACTTGTTGAAAATATTTAAAAATCAGGAGATTTCACAAAACTCTGGTCCTAACTTAAGAAATCATAGAATTGGCCACTCTGAGCCCCATTCCCACATGGAAATGACAGAAGGAGGCTAATGAATAGATGCTCCCTTTGAAAGGAGCATGGACCCTCTAGTTCACCACAGTCCAGGCTACTCCCTAATGTCAGCCTGACCCTATTCATTACTACACTTGCATTGTTGCTTTCCTTACAAAAAAGAAACAACGTATGTGTCCCTAGATCTCTCTCAAAAGGGGAAACATCAAAGACTGAAAGAGCTCTGGGTTTCTTACATGAAGGTCACTCACTCACTCACCCACTCTAAATTCCTGGCCTCTAAAGGATTTGCATTTTGACCCCTAATATATGGGGGAATCTGAAGGGCCTCTTTTCTGTCACCTCTCTCCATTCATTTGCCCTGGATTCCTGAAGATCTTTCCAGTTTTCTGTGCGTCAATTTATCAATCGCAAAACGAGGCTTTCATGTGAACCCTTGCTCCTTCCACCTGACAGGAATGCTGTAGAATCCATTTGATAACATCTGTAAAAGGGCGGTGAGCTTCCCAGATGTAAGTACATACAACAGAGTGCACATGTTAACACACTGAGCATTATTAAAGTTGCTTATCTAGCTCCAAGTGACACTCTCATGTAAGTGGCTACCAACCAGTGGGCAGATAATGCTAAGCAGTATTTCAAGCCCAACCTATATTGGAGACCTATAAACTGACTAAATTCTGTCCAGAAAATCCTAGGGGAGGGGAGGGGAGGAATAGAGGAAGAAAGGAACTCCTTAATAAAGACTGCTGCTAAAGAAAAGAAATAAAGCAGGCAGGAGGTGATGAATTTATAAAACAGTGTCACTAACCTCAATTGAGAGCTCAGTATATGCTATACACCTTATATGCATGGGATCCTTTAATTCTTAAAAAAAAAAAAAATCCATGAGCTATCTACTAACAAGGAAACAGAACTTTAGTGAGGTTAAGTGACATTTCCAAGGACACAGAGTTAGCAGGGTCTGAATTCTTAACTGCAATAATTGCAATGCAGTTTTGCTTCTCCAGGCTTTGTGCTACTTTTTTTTTTTTTTGAAGCTTTATTGAGGTATAATTAACATAACATTCACCAGTTTTAAGTGTACAACCCAAAACTTTTAAGTAAATTTATAGAATTATATAACCATCACCACAATCTAGTTTGAGAACATTTCTGTCACTCCGAAAAGATTCTTTGTGCCCATTTTCAGTCAATCTTCGTTCCCTTCTCTAGCTCCAAGCAAATAATAATCTACTTTCTGCCTCTATATACTAGTTGCTTTTCTGGGCATTTTTTATACATTGAATAATATATAATATGTAGTCTTTTGCATCTGACTTCTTTCACTTAGCATAATGTGTTTGAGGTCCATTCATGTTTTAGCATGTATTACTATTTCATTACTTTTTATTTCACTGTATGGATATACTACATCTATACACATATCCATGGACCGGTTGACGGACATTTTGTTTCTACTTTGGACCTATTATCAACAATGTTGCTATGAACATTCCAAACAAGTCTTTTGGGGACAAATATTTTCATATGGATAGCCACCAATGAGTGGAATTGCTGGCTTATATGGTAAATTCATATTTAACTTAAGAAACTGCCAAATTGCTTTCCAAAGCGGCTACACCATTTGACATTCCCGCCAGCAAGGTATGAAACAATGTGTGTTCTGGTTTCTCTGTGTCTTTATCAACACTTATTATTTGACTTTTCGGTCATAGCCATTCTATTGGGTGTGAGGTGGTTACTTCATTGTGCTTTCAATTTGCATTTCCCTAACAACTAAAGACTCAGACGTTTTTCATGTATTTATTAAGCATTATTAACCCTGCTGGTGGCATAATGGTTAAGTACTACGGCTGCTAACCAAAGGGTCAGCAGTTTGAATCCACCAGGCGCTCCTTGGAAACTCTATGGGGCAGTTCTACTCTGTCCTACAGGGTTGCTATGAGTCAGAATCGACTCGACGGCACTGGGTGGGTATTAAGCATTTATATATCTTCTTTGGTGAAATATCTATTCAAACTGTTTGCTCATTTTTTAAGTTGTCTTGTACTAGAGCCTTATATGTAAATTTCTCACTACTTCACTGAGAATAATATTATCCTCCTGAATGAATAAAAAGGTGTAGAAACTGAGTCAGAGAGAGGTTAAATAACTCATCCCAGGTCATTCAGCAGCAGTCCTTCTGGCTCCAAAAGATTTAGGTTATTACCCCTATTAAACCTGCAACCTAGTGGCCCCTCAGAGGCAGCTTCTGCTACTTTTTCCTGCATATGAGTCACACTTTCCTGTTTTTTTGCATGTATCATTTTTTTGTTGTTGAAAATTTAACATATTAAATAATATATTATAGAAATTATGAATTCTCATTCCTCCCAAGGGGTTGCTGTCATTGGTCATTGGGTTTTTGTTGTTGTTGTTGTTCTTTGTCATTGTTGTTGCTGTTGTTTGTTTTTTTGTTGTTCGCTTGTTTGTTTAGTGACTGGACCGAACTAATTCTGTAGAACCTGTTTCCCCCAAATTATTCAGTCGCTGTTTCTACTTGCTTTGGATCGTATTACTGTTTTTACTTTTAAGCCTGGCTTCCTAGGAGTTGCCCTGGTCAGCATAGCTTAGTGGTCAGCCAATAATTGGTCAGAGGTAGTACTTAGACACCTGGATTCAGTAAGGCTTCCACCTTTTGCCAGTGAATCTGTACATGGATTGGAGATGACATTCAAAGTTCAGGCAGTTTACCCATCTTTCCTAGGGTTTACTTTCTGATTGGCCTTTTTGCATTTCTTCTGTGAATTCACTAGGCTTCACATTCATCTAGGAATGAATAGTTCATCTAGGTCTTCTCTGATGTCTATCAAGCCTTACACACTTGTTTAGTCTTCCAGACCACCAGGGATATGTGGCAGGTTATCAAGGACTACTATGGCTCTCTCATTTCCCAGCGCCCCCTGTTAAATTTCTGGCTAGTCTGCTGACATGTGGCTGGTATTGAAACTACTAGTAACTGGTAAACTGGCCATCTAGATTGTTTCCACCAAGATTGTTGTTGTTTTTAACAATGCCCCTGGGCATACACTTCACTTCAAATCAAATCATCCCCCTCTAGAAGCAGAGTTTCTGATTCACAGATTGTTCTGCCAAAGAATTACCCCATAAGTTTTATAGGGGCAAGTTTTCCCCTGTGGAAGCAGGAAGGACTTACCCTGGTCCAATACTGTCTAGCATTATGGAGGAAAATATCTGATCCTGAAATACAGTATTAAGAAACCCACTTATCTACAAAGGACATTCTTCAAAATTATTTTTCTTAGAAATAAAGATTTAAAAAATGTGACTTGTTCTTTTTCTATCTCTAATCTCAGAATTGATTAGTCTAGATTTTGTGTGGAGAAGCAGTCCCAATAATTTGGACTAGAAACCCAAGCCCCTGAATTCTGGATCAAACCTCTTTCAACTAAACCACACTACAGCCTATTCAAGTCTCTCTCTCTCTCATTTTGAATGATAATAACAGCAAATAAAACAGAGAACTAGAGCTCCCCTCTCTCCAGGTTCACTATCCAACTACATGTATGAGTTACTTGGTACAAATCACTTGAAACACAGCATGATCAGCTAAAAACAATGTCCTGTCCTTTAATCCAATTTGATGTTCATTCCAACTGGCTGGAGCATGAATTCTAAGAAATCACTAGATGCTCACAGCAGGTGCTAAGGTGAACCCATGTTCTAGGGAAGGCCACGTTTTTTTCTGGCTAGCAGATGTTTTGCTAGCTGACATTTAGAAATAAGTCAAAGTTGTCCTTGTTATTAAGCATAAAAAAAAAGCATAATGGGTCTCAAATAAACAAAAAGCCTCTTACTCTAATTCAGAATGCATTTTGCCTCTCTGAAGGCTACAATGCTTGAGCTCTTAAAAGCTCAGGCACGGGAACACATAGAAAGGAATGACATGACTGAGCCTGTGCCCATAGGAACAGGCAGGTGGACTGATAATGTTTAAAAAAAAATGTTTAACATGAAGAAAAACAGACTGTACTCAAACTAACCCGTTACACTAAAATAATAATAAATAATATAATAAATAATAAATAACCCATTACACTAAGTGTTATAAATTGAATTGTGTCCTCCCAAAATATACATTGAAATCCTAACCCCTGTACCTGTAAGTATGACCCTATTTGGAAAGAGGGGTTTCTTTTATGTTAATGAGGCCACACCAGGGTGGGGCCTAAATTTACCCACTTTGCAGTTATAAAGAGAGCAGAATAGATACACAGACACACACTGGGTGAAGACAGCCACCAAGGAATGTCAAGGAATGCTAAGGAGCCTCCACTGCTACCAATAAGAAAGGACCCTCCCTTAAAGGTGAAGCCCTGATTTAGACTTCTAGCCCCTAACACTGTGACAAAATAAATTTCAGTTCTTTTAAACCACCCACTTGTGGTATATTTTGTTATGGCTGCACTAGGAAACTAAGACACTAAGGATTGCAAAAGGCTCCTGCGAGGTGTAGAATCACCTTGCAAAAAAGCAACTTGGTCTTTGTTTTCCGTTGTGTCAAGCCGTATCAACAACTGAGGCTAACAACTGGAGGCTGACCAGATCAAGAGGGACCAGCTGGTGGCTGATGCTAAGTCCCATGAGGCATGATGTAATGTATCATGGCTAGGTGATAAGGCTGATAAGAGTCCTAAGCCCTGCGGCTCAGATGGAGCTTCCTGGCTGATGACCATGCATGGACTTGGGTAGTGAGGCCCTCTTTGGGCCACAAAAGCTCCACGCTAGGTCCCCTTCCAGGCCCCACTTTACGCATCTTTATTTGTAGCCTATCTGGTTGTAACAAAGTTGTAGCCTTAAGTATGGTATACTCTCCGTAGGATTCTGTGAGTCGATCCAGTGAATTAACAAAGCCACCAAAACCCAAAACCAAACCCATTCCCATTAAGTCAACTCCAACTCATAGTGACCCTATAAACCAAAAAAAACCAAAAAAACAAAAAACCAAACCTACTGCCATCAAGTCGATTGCGACTCACAGCAACCCTATACGGGCGGTGAAAGCCAGCAGCGGCTGATGTCTGCCTATTTGGCAGTATGAAAGAAGGTGTTCTTCTAACATGTGAGCTCTGACCTAGCTCTGGGTGGCAAGGGTTGGATAGAGAGTATGTCATGTGACCGGCTGGTCACAAGATTGGATAAGTACGAAGATGAAGACTGGATCCATTTCCACGCTTTGGGAATTAGATTCACACTGATCCTTAATACACACTTAGCAATGAAGGTGGGATTTGCCCACTGTGCCCTTTACTTAGTGCAGCCCCTAATTGCTTTCTCAGCTGGATAAATGACCTTGTTCCATAATCTAAGAACAAAGTCAGTTATGCTTTCTATTTCCTGATATAATGTAGGAGAAATCACTGATAGTTTGATAGGAATGTCCATCTAATCAGCATATACCAATCCTGGTCCAGCTCTTCAACCTCAAAACTGACCCTTCCTACTAGCCTGAAAGATGAGAAAGAACTGGAGATGAGAAGAATGGATGAAGCAGCATGGGCTTATGGTCTCATTATATGCAGACATCCGAAGCTGTCAGTTTTATGCTGGGGAGAAACATATAAATGAGACCCTAAGTAGTATTTTCCCGACATATCTCTGGGGCCTGCAGCAAATACCAGCTGGGCAAGCATCCTGCTGCCAGGGCATGTGATGGTCATCCAGATTGAAACCTTCTAGCCTAAAGCCTTACTAACAGTTCAGGAACCTAGAATGCTTTTCTGATTGGACAACTGGTCAGGCTATAAGATTTTGTTTCATGCTGGTTCTTGGCGCCTACTGCAGTGTTTTTGAAAAATTTGCTTCTGGCAAAGTGGCTTCATGCTGGAGCTCCAGAAGTCTCTTGAAAGCTCAGAACAAGTCAGTTACACCCCCCGTTTCCCTGGCCAGCAGTGTTGACTGCACCTAGATCCAGCCATTCTCCAATAGACAGAGACAGCTGTTGTGTTACAGAAAGAGCAGAACTCTTGATATCTGCCTCTTAAAACCTCTATGACCTTGAGCAAGTCAATGAGCTTCTCTGAACCTCAGGCTGCTCATCTGTTATATATGGATAAAGCCATGGACCCCACAGTTTGCGTGGCAGAGACTGATTTGCCTCAGTCAGCATGCATTTTACCACCCTTCTAGCTTGCATTCTGTACAACACCTACATTAAAAAAAAAAACAAACTACATTTCCTGGACTCAGTTTCGGTGAGGGCTCAGTCATGTAGCATAATTTCCTCTAATCAGACACAGTACATTAGACTTTTATACAGAGAGCAACATGAGGCAGCAGTAAGAGCAAGTCCTCCAGCAAGCCCAGTGGCAGAACTGCTGGTTCTTCTAGGGCAGCAGAGAGAGGTAGAGTTTCTGGCTTCAGATACCAGTGTCACAGAAGTCAAATGCCAGGCACCATGGGCGATGGATTTCCCATTAAATGATTCCATGGAGTGACTGGAAGCTTTTCCTGGCCATAGTGTTCTTGGTAGGGTAGCATCCAAGCCTCTGACCTCTTTAAGAGATATTGTGACCTACTGATACTCTTTAAAAAATTCCTTTCTGCTTAAACCAGTTGGATTAGATTCTGTTATCTGTAACCAAGAAGTCTAGGGGATTGCAGTTGTTATAAGAATTAAAGTAATAAACAGAAATGAAGGTACCTTATAAACCCTGCGGAAATCCTGGTGGCGTAGTGGTTAAGAGCTACGGCTGCTAACCAAAAGGTCAGCATTTCAAATCCACCATGCGCTCCTTGGAAACTCTATGGGGCAGTTCTACTCTGTCCTATAGGGTCACTATGAGTCGGAATCGACTCATAGGCAGTAGGTTTGGTTTTTCGGGTTTTATGAACCCTAAAGGTTAGAAGAACGGTAGGCAGTTACATTTAATATCTTTTTGTTTTCTCTTTAAAGGTGAATACATTTTTTTTTGTTGTTATATTGCAGAAAACCTGGAATGGGGGAGTTGTTATTTAATACTCAAAATAACTCTGTGGTGAGCATTTGTATTAGTTATTTCTGCTATAATGCTAACTAACAAGCCACCCGAAAACTCAGGAAATTAGTTTGAGAGTCATCTAGGCAGTTCTGGTTTTGACTAGACTTCTTCATAGGTCTGGGAGTTAGATGTCTGTTAAATAATACAGGCTGGCTTTGAATGGAGCAATTGGGCTGACTTTCCTCCTCTCCATGTGTCTCACATCTTACAACAGGCTATTCACGGCCATGGCAAAGACCAAGAACACAGTGGAAACACACTAGCATTAAGCTTCTGCTTGTATCATATTTGCCAACATCCTGTCTTAGTTACCTACTGCTGCCATAACAAAAATACCACATATCAGCATCTTTATACAACAGGAACTTATTGTCTCACAGCTTGGAAGTTAAGAGCTCAAATTCTGGGTGTCATCACAGCCATGCTCTGTCTCCTCTAGGAGAAGATCATTCCTTGTCTCTTTCAGATTCTGGCAGCCTGGGCATCTGCTGGCTTTCCTTGGCTTATAGATGGATCCTCTCACGGTGTCTTCCCCGTGTATACATCTCTGTGTCTACTTTCCCTTTTTATGATACCACACAGAACGGGTTAGGTTTAGGATCCACCCTACTCCAGTGTATGTATGTGTGTATTATTACAATTTACCACAGAACAAATGTCTCAATTTTTAGATGATTAAAGAGACTCAAAGTAAATTGTCTCCAATGAGAATAAATGGTGATGATGAAAGATTACCCTATGTTAGTCTGACTCCAAAGTACTCAGGAACATTCCACTACATAGACACACACACACACAAGCACAAATACATGCTGTGTATATGTATTTATTTGTAAGCATATTTTATATGCATTTATAAAATATGTATGTTTGTATATATATACACAAGAATATATATACATACATGTATAAACATACACAAAATTATTTTGGATATGTGTGTGTGTGTATATATACATATATGTTGGACATACTGAACAAGAGTTGGCAAACTACGTCCCACAGGCCAAACCTGGCCAGCAGCCTATTTTCTTATTTTTTCTTTTTTGACCCCGAGGGATAAAATTGTTTTTTTGCATCTTTTAAAGGATTATTTAAAAAAAAAAAAAACTTATGCAACAGAGATGGGGTATAACTGGCATGTAAAGCCTAAAATATTTACTACTTGGCCCTTTACAGAAAAGCCTTGGTAGAGAAGAGGTTCAAGGCATAACTAGTTAATCCAAAGGTCTCACTTTGGACCACCATGCAACATGTAGATCTGACAATAAGCTCTAGTAATAAGAATTCTTCCCAAACAGAAGTAGCTGAGTCTTCAGGTACTGAGCTTTGCAACACTGCTAGCATTCAAGTGAAAAGTTCATCAGGAATAGCACATTTCTACCTTGAGGGGGAGTTAAAGCAGATCATCTCTGAGGCCTGTGTAATACTAAAACTCAATGACTCTAAACCATCTAGCTAGGATTTGAAGAGTAAAGGGCGATTGCTGAAAGAATTCAATTGGTCAAAAATAAGACAGCCTCCCTAGGGGAAATGTAAAGAGCCCTGGTGACATAATGGTTAAGTGCTCAACTGCTAATGGAAAGGTTGTGGTTTGAACCCACCAGAGGCTCCGCAGGAGACGAGATCCGGCAATCTGCTTCTGTAAAGATTCGGTGGCACACAACAGTGGAAATGTTACAATTCAAAATTAAACAAATAAATAATCAAGCCAAGGTGTCTTACTACTGTGGAATTTATTCATTTCCATTATTAACATGTTAAAAACGGAATGTGGTCCCTGGTCATATATATCTCTTACCATCAAAGAGTAGGAAAGAAGTTAACTTGCTGATTATGTTCTGCCCCTGTTTACACATGTATGACCAAAGCTGAAGGTAGCTGAGCCTTCAGGAGTTGGAAGCTTGCTTGTGTACCTGAATTTCATGGGTCTTGAATTTTCCACAAGGGAACCAAGCACAGCAAAAGTATTTATACACTAGGACCACTAATCAGGGTTTAATTAGCCTTATAATTAGAAGGGTAAACAGAAGTACAATTCCCAAATTGGTCTTTGTTTTTTTACATGTCTATGGAGCACCGTTTTATTTGCCTTTGCACCCCTCAGCACTTCACACAAAATTAATTGTTAAAACTTGTTAAATATTGAATGAACTGCTTACTTTCTACAAAATTCAGCTTTATCATATTTGCTTAATTACAATGTCCAAGAACATCAACCACAATCACATTGAGCTCTGTGATTGCTATTGAAAGTGGAAAGAAAGTATTATCCCCAGCCATCTGTAGTTGTTCCAGTGCAAAACAAACCTGTTGCCATTGAGTCGATTCTGACTCATGGCGACCCTATAGGACAGAGCAGAACTGCCACACAGAACTGCCCCATAGGGTTTCCAAGGAGCACCTGGTGGATTCAAACAGCTGACCTTTTGGTCAGCAGTTGTAGATCTTAACCGCTATGCCATCAGGGCTCCCCAGAGCAAAAGTGCAGTGCAGATATGCAAAGCTTGCTGCATCAGGTTTATTTAATTTTATCTTCAAGAAAGTGGGTTTAAATGTCATTCTCTCCAATTTACAAATGAAGAAACTGACGTGCAGAGGAGTTAAGTGGTTTGCTCAGATCACTCACTCTAGGACACAGTTTCTCAAATTATGATGCCCAGACCATCCTCATTAGTATCCGTTAGGGTTTGGACCAGACACCTTGTCCTCACCACTATAGATGTGCCTAGCCTCACCTCCCTCTGAGTCTTTGGCTACCTGTTCCACCCCAGCCATCACCACAATAACCAGCTCTCCCTAGGTCCTCACTGACTTCCCATGAGTGCAACCTGACAGCACCTTGGTCATGCCGAGGCACTGTGCTTTTGTCTCTCATCCTCACTG